>NC_083891.1:54667500-54969989 GCF_032452875.1 Bos javanicus | reverse complement strand
GCGCATCCTGCGTCCCTTCTCCGCCACCGCACACCACGTGCAGTTCCCTCCGCAGGAAAGAGCATCAGACCAGGACGGTCCACAAGCACCTAGCTCACGGGCCGCCCCTCCCCACATGGAGATCCACGGCCGACTCGGCATTTTCCAGAGGCAGCAGCTTTGAAAAGCAAGGGAGCTCACCCTAGGAGACGCGTCTTCGCGGCCAGAAACGAGTAGACCTCCGCACCTGCCGGCCAGAAGTTCTCCAGCGGTCTTCACCCGGTTCAGGTGTGAAGGCCACGCGGACGGTCCCAGCATCACTTGACGATCTTGAGACTGGTTCCCTGAGGCTGCTCCAGGGGCCGGGAAGGCAGGACCCGCGTGCGGGTCCAGCTCGGGGCCAATCACTCATGTCCTCGGCGTGATCTCCTCCCACAATTACTGACAGGTGAAACAGCACGGATGAATCACGAAATAATTAGGCTGAGTTCAAGAAGCCGAATAAATAGAGGAGTGGGAAAGAGGAATAACAGAGGGGCATGAAGAAGTTTTTGGAGGTGATGGATATGTGCATTTCTTGACTAACTTCATAGGTATATATATAAATATATGTATATTAGTGTCTGTGTGTGTGTCAGATGTATCAAATTATATAATTTAAATGTGTGCCATTTGTTGAATAGTGAATATTCCTCAAGAGAGCTGTTTTTTAAAATATGAAAATATTTTTTGCCAAATAAATAATTACTAGTGGATACTATTTTTCTTAGTGCTTTCTCATTTTTTTGATCACAGCAACCAAGAGAGTTGGCTATGCTGATTATTTTTATTATATTATTGTTACACACTATTATTATTATTATATGGTTGGTCCCATGTAACAAACGATTAAGTCAGAGGCTCAAAGGCATTACCTTGCCCAGTGTCAGAAAACCTTTGTCAGTAAACATCATGTTAAATTCTTCTTATGTATAAAATTTTTATTTGCTGTTAACTTTTAAACATTTTTATTGAGATAATTGGGCTTCCTAGGTGGTGCTGGTGGTAAAGAAGCGCCTGCCAATGCAAGTTAGAAGAGATGCCAGTTTGATTCCTGGGTGGGGAAGATCCCCTGGAGGAGGGCTCAGGGACCCATTCCTGTATTCTGGCCTGGAGAATCCCATGGACAGTGGAGCCTGGAAGGCTACGGTCCATAGTTTTGCACAGAGTGAGACAATACTGAAGTAACTTAGCACACAGGCATAATTGATACACAACGTTGTGTTAATGTCAGGTATATAGCTAGTAAAGTAATGCTCCAAATTCTCCAAGCCAGGCTTCAGCAATATGTGAACCGTGAACTTCCTGATGTTCAAGCTGGTTTTAGAAAAGGCAGAGGAACCAGAGATCAAATTGCCAACATCCAATGGATCATGGAAAAAGCAAGAGAGTTCCAGAAAAACATCTATTTGTGCTTTATTGACTATGCCAAAGCCTTTGACTGTGTGGATCACAATAAACTGTGGAAAATTCTGAAAGAGATGGGAATACCAGACCACCTGATCTGCCTCTTGAGAAATTTGTATGCAGGTCAGGAAGCAACAGTTAGAACTGGACATGGAACAACAGACTGGTTCCAAATAGGAAAAGGAGTATGTCAAGGCTGTATATTGTCACCCTGCTTATTTAACTTCTATGCAGAGTACATCATGAGAAACGCTGGACTGGAAGAAACACAAGCTGGAATCAAGATTGCCGGGAGAAATATCAATCACTTCAGATATGCAGATGACACCACCCTTATGGCAGAAAGTAAAGAGGAACTCAAAAGCCTCTTGATGAAAGTGAAAGTGGAGAGTGAAAAAGTTGGCTTAAAGCTCAACATTCAGAAAACGAAGATCATGGCATCCGGTCCCATCACTTCATGGGAAATAGATGGGGAAACGGTGGAAACAGTGTCAGACTTTATTTTTCTGGGCTCCAAAATCACTGCAGATGGTGACTGCAGCCATGAAATTAAAAGACGCTTACTCCTTGGAAGGAAAGTTATGACCAACCTAGATAGCATATTCAAAAGCAGAGACATTACTTTGCCAACAAAGGTCCGTCTAGTCAAGGCTATGGTTTTTCCTGTGGTCATGTATGGATGTGAGAGTTGGACTGTGAAGAAGGCTGAGTGCCGAAGAATTGATGCTTTTGAACTGTGGAGTTGGAGAAGACTCTTGAGAGTCCCTTGGACTGCAAGGAGATCCAACCAGTCCATTGTGAAGGAGATCAGCCCTGGGATTTCTTTGGAAGGAATGATGCTAAAGCTGAAACTCCAGTACTTTGGCCACCTCATGCGAAGAGTTGACTCATTGGAAAAGACTCTGATGCTGGGAGGGATTGGGGGCAGGAGGAGAAGGGGACGACAGAGGATGAGATGGCTGGATGGCATCACTGACTCGATGGACGTGAGTCTCGGTGAACTCCGGGAGTTGGTGATGGACAGGGAGGCCTGGTGTGCTGCGATTCATGGGGTTGCAAAGAGTCGGACATGACTGAGCGACTGATCTGATCTGATATAGCAAAGTGAATCTATTATACAATTGCATATATCCATTCTTTTTTTTAGATTCTTTGCCCATATTGACCATTATAGAATATTGAATAGAGTTCCCTATACTATACAGTAGGTTTTTATTTTATCTCTTTTATATATAGCATTGTGTATACATCAGTCCCAATCTTCCAATTTATCCTTTCCTCCTACCTTCCCCTCCAGTAACCATAAGTTTCTTTTCCACATCTGTAACTTTATTTCATAATTTATCTATTGTAGATAAGTTCATTTGTAGCCTTTTTTTAGATTCCACATATAAGCAATATCATATGACATTTGTTTTCCTGTACCTGACTTACTTCACTCAGTATGAGAATTTCTATGTCCATCCATGTTGCTGCAGATGGCATTATTTTTTTATGGCTGAGTAATATTTTATTGTATGTATGTACTACATCTTCTTTATTCATTCCTTTGTATCTGTCATGTTGAATTCTTTAGAAGCAAATGAAATAAAGGGCAAACCTGACTTCATTACAGTGGTCTTCAAACATTGCGATCTGTGCCTCCTTACCATCCCCTTTTACAACACTAAGAGATTCTCACTAAATTAAATAGTCTACACCATTCTCAATTCCCAATCTCCCCAGAAATGTGAGGTAACAACATTTCAATTTGCACTGTCCAATGCGGTAGCCACTCATCATTTCTGCTAAATAAAATGTAACTCATCCAAATTGAGATATGGTATAAGATACAGTCCAGATTTTGAAGATGTAAATATCTCATTAATATTTTTATAATGATGACATGTTGAAGGGTCTTCCCAGGTGGAGCTAGTGGTAAAGAACCACCTGCCAATGCAAGAGATGTAAGAGATGCTGGTTCAATCCCTGGGTTGGGAAGATCTCCTGGAGAAGGGCATGGCAACCTGCTCCAGTATTCTTGCCTGGAGAATCCCATGAACAGAGGAGCCTGGTGGGCTACAGTCCATTGGGTTGCACAGAATCGGACACGACTGAAGTGACTTAGCAGGTACGTGACATGTTGAAATCATAATACTTTGGACATATTGGGTTACATAAAATATACTGTCCATTAGTTTCATCTGTATCTTTTTAATGTTTAAATGTGATTCCTAGGAAATTTTAAATTACATGTGTGTTTTGCATTATACTCCTATGGACGTGACTGATCTAAATCCTACTCAAAAAAGCAATGTTATACATTTTTGTATGACAATTTCAAAAAAATGATGAACTTGTATTTTAATCATGGAGAGATCTTGCTTCAGATTTATAAAGGGTTGAAGGCTCTAAGTAAGATGGTACTTGGGGATTCTATGGGGATACTTGAAGAAAAATTAGCCTAGATGTAATAGAAGATGATGATTGGAAGGAAAAAGGGGTACAGCTGTTTGGGAACTCATAGTCAGCACTGGAAAATATTCAATCAAAATTCTACTTGAAGAAAAATAGGCCTGAGCATGGTAGGAAACGATCATTGGAAAACAAAAAGGTACAGCTGATGGGGAACTACGGTGCTGTGTGCCTGCTACGTCGCTTCAGTAATATCTGATTCTTTGCGACCCCGTAGACCATAGCCCACCAGGCTCCTCTGTCCATGGGATTCTCCAGGCAAGAATACTGGAGCGGGTTGCCATGCCCTCCTCCAGGGGATCTTCCAGACCCAGGGATCGAATGCATGTCTCTGTGGCTCCAGTATTGCAGGCAGATTCTCTACTGCTGAGCCACTGGGGAAGCCGAACTTATAATGTGGTGGAGAATATTCAATCCAACCTCTAAGTTGACCTTTTGTGTTAGTTCCTATTCTGGAACGCTTTGGGTTACAGCATAGCATTTTGATGCATCAAACCCCAGTGGATGTTTGTGGCATTTGTGGAAACTGAGCCAACTGAGAGTTGCCTGGGCCCAGTGAAGGGCTTAACTGTGTAACTACCACCAAGGCAGGACTTGGGGCAGCAGCTGCAGTTTTTGATTCTGTGGGTTAAAATCTCGTGCTCATAGACGTTTCTTCATGCCAGACTCTGGCGCGCCATATTGCTCTCTCTATTGCTCTGTCTCTCAGTCAGCTAGAGGTCTGTCACCTCGTAGAGATTCGTGCGTCAGTGAATCCTAGAAGCCCTCCCTGGATCCACTGCACTCACTCTTCCTAAGTCAGGTGGCTGTTTGGGTCCCCTTGTGCTGGCAGAATTGCTGTCATTAATTATATTAAACCCAGCTCATGTAAAAATACTCCAGAAATTGCAAAGCATGACAAATGTCGCCACAGCGGAGCCAAGTCTTGCAGGAAAACTGTGCTCTTCCAGATTCTTTCCTCTGGAATGCCTCGTGCTGCCGTGTTAACCCTCCTCCATAAGTGAAATCTCTCCTTTTTGATGGGTATCTTCCTGTTGCAGCTGCTAAAGATTCAATATATAGCTTCCTTTTTACCACCTTCTGAATTTGGAACCGGTGGAACACCAGACCCAGGAGTCAGACAGATGGTGAGAGAATGTGGCTTCAGATGAAAGGCTCAGGAATTTCCCTAATACTTCACCTCTGAGTGAGACACCCACACAGTCATGGATCGAGCTGGACAGTGAAGACTTCCCTCAAGTTTGGCATGAATGAGCAGACCAGAGTGCAGACATCCTAAGGCATCTCCCAGGAAGGAAAGAGCATTCAATACAGCACTCAGCTGAGCATGCTCAGTGAGGTCAACCAAACTCAAAATAAAATGAGCCTGGGGGAGGGCAGTATGGGGAGCAAAGCAGAAGTTGCTCTGCACAGAAACATTAAGCCAGGAAAATGAGTACCCTCCCACCCCTGACTCTCCGTGAACGTATTGATCTGCACTTTGTCAAAGATGTGACAGGCGTTTAGGACTGTATCTGCTAGTACTTGGCATACAGACATGTAGAATGGATTTGCCTTCTTGCAAGTTCCATCCATTCATTCTAATTATATTGGGTTGGCCAGAAAGTTCATTTGGGTTTTCTAGAACAGCTTCATAGAAAAACCTCAAATGAACTTTTGGGCCAACCCAATATTTACTCAGTGGCTGTTACATGCACAGCACTGTTCTAGGAGCTACTAGGTGAAGAAACAGACAAAAATCTTGTCTTCATGGAACTTCTATTTTAGCAGGGAAGATTGAAAAAAATAAATATGTTCCCACACCCCATAGTGCAGGGCTTTCTTCGCCTAAGATGCTCTATGAGAGCATTCAGATTTGGAGACAAGTCACAAAGCAGAATTTTGTGGAACCAAAAATAAATGTTCTCATTTCTTTTACTCTAATTAAATGGTCCAAACAGACTAATCAGAATGGAAAAGCATATTTAACTCAACACCTTCCTCTAAAACATATCCAAGGTCCATTTATTTCCAACACAGCCCCTTTCCACCTGTGATAACTAAAGCCTACCTTGTGAAAGCATGGTAGCAAGATGCCGAGTGAGTCTAGTTTTCTCCTTGCCTTGTAAATCTTTAACGCTATTGAGAGTGGGAGTTTAAGATAGTCGACTAACTTCAGACCTCTGCGAAAAATGATTTAATGGGCCTGTTTAATAAATTCCGTTGCTAGTAAGCCATAGGCCAAAACCCCTCAAGATATCAGTGTATCAAAAGCTTCTGTAAAGTTACCAAGGAGAGGAAGAGAGATTTGTTGGAATTTTCCTAAAGTGCTTGAATTAATATTATCTTTTTTGTGGTCTAGGAAATTTTGCTAACAGCCTTGCTGCCTTCCCATCAAGGGTACAGTGTGATGGAGTGTATAGCAGGGAACTTTCATCCATGGATCAGCACTGAAGGAGACAGATCGGTTGTTTTTATCAGCATCAGCAGGGCTAAGCACATTTGTTCGCAGGTGTTAGGAATCACCACTTGAATGAAAAGCTGGGCAGAGAAAAAGTATTTGTCTAGTGAAAACATAACAAGTATATACATAGTCCACACTCTAAGGGAATCCCAGATGGCTCAGTGGTAAAGAATCTGCCTGCAAGAGAAATGGGTTTGATCCCTGGGTTGGGAAGATCCCCTGGAGGAGGAAATGGCAACCCATTCCAGCGTTGCCTGAGAAATCCCATGGACAGAGGAGCCTGGCAGGCTTTGTAGTCCATGGGGTTGCAGAGAATCAGACATAACTGAACACACACACACAAACACACACTCTAGAACATGGCACATCACTTTCTGGGCTGATGTTAACTCACCTGGAACACATCTTGGCATGGTCTTTCCTTGATTGCATTCCTTAAATTGAATTAGCATGTATTAAGTCCTCATGCCAAATGGCTTCAGTTGTGTCCGACTGTTTTCTGACCCTGTGAACTATAGCCTGCCAGGCTTCTCTGTCCATGGGATTCTGCAGGCAAAAATACTGGAGTGGGCTGCCATGCTGTCCTCCAGGGGATCTTCCCAACCCAGGAACTGAACCTGCATCTCTTACGTTTCCTGCATTGGCAGGTGAGTTTTTTACCACTGGGACCACCTGGGAAGCTACGTTAAGCCTTCATGATGCGCTTATTGACAAGTTGGTGGCGCTTTGTATCAGTAACCACCTCTGTTATCATTGTGGTGCTGAGATTCTCAGCTGATCCATCTCAATTTTTAAAAACAGAAAATGGCACTTGTGAACAGTGACATATAAAATTATTTGATAGACTTGTGACTGGGCCTCAACCCATCTCATTCCCAAATCTTTGTTCAGTCTCTGGAGAAATAATATCTCCTGGGTTTGTCCTGTTGATTCCTTGGAACATTAACTTTGCCAAAGAAAGGCAGCCTGAGGCAGGGGTCACAATAGAAAGAGTCGCTTTTTGAATTCCCTGGCCTTGCATCATAGAAAAATTCCCACTATACCTTACTTAAAACATTTTCCTCATAACTTGTGGGAATTTTTATTGCAAAAACTCTGCATCAGATTCAATCTATATTTTGACCGAATGACCTTCACTAACAGCACATTTTTATCAGATACTGTCAGATAGTCAAAACTATTACTATTAGTTTACAGATTTCTTTGGAAGGCGGGAATAAATTCTGGTGTGCCTATGGATTTTTTTTAAGCAGCACATATGAGAAAACACAATATTTGGAAAATGAATAAAATATGAACTTAAAATTCATTGTATCCCCCAACAGTAAGGAGATTTGGCTTCAATACCCTCACCTCTGCTCATTGTACCTACAGTGCTACAGACATGGCTGAACATCTGGTACTTGAGGTCACCTACTGTTCCATTCCTCTTCCCTCTGAGATATACAGACCAGACCCCAACAGCATTTCTAGGGAGAATAAGATAATTATATCAATTTACTAGATTTTGATGTATGAAAATGAATTAGGTAGCACTTTCCTAGCAATAGGAGCATGTGCAAACAACATTATCGAGTGAACATTATAAATTAACTTAACATAATTGATACAGTAGATAAATATTATCCCTCTACCAGAAGAACAAGCGTCATTGAATAAACATGATTTTAATCATGATCAAGTCTGGAGTATTGGTTTGTTTCTAGTCCAGATTTTTTTTTTTTTTTTTTGGCTTAAAATTATGCACCTGCTTAAGTTATAGATAATACCTGTTGTTTGGATTGAAGGTTTCACAAAGGCATCTCAGACTTGTGTAGCTGAAAGTTTCTAATAGCTAAAAAAAGGAAGGGGCTGGAATCACAATCTTTTTTCAAGGTAAATCCTCAAACCTGTGCCAAAGTTCCTACATCAACAAGTTGCCTTTTGAAATTTTTCCAGCCGTCGTCATTTCTACCCCTGGCTCCTGTTAGAGTCACAGCCCACAGAAGGCCCTGCCTTAATGGTAGCCATGATAATGACCACTAACCCGCTTCTTCTTTTTAATTATTTAACACCAAAAACATTTTGTATTGAGGTAAGCCATAGGGCTTCCCTTATGGCTCAGATGGTAAAGAATCTGCCTGCAATGCAGGAGACCCAGGTTGGATCCCTTGGTAGGAAAGATCCCCTGGAGAAGGAAAAGGCAATCCACTCAAGTATTCTTCCCTAGAGAATCCCATGGATGGAGGAAGCTGACGGGCTTCAGTCTGTGGGATCCCGAAGAGTCGGACACGACTGAGCGACTACACTTTCACTTTCATGTAGCCGATCGACAATGTTGTGATCGTTTCAAGTGCAAAGTGAAGGGACTCAGCCATAAAGATCCATGTATCCCCACTCACTCTCTTCTACCCCACTCAGCTTTCCAAGATGGTAAGGTGGGGCTTCCTACCACCCAAGTCACTGCCTGCCCTTTGTAGAAGTTGGTTTTTCATCTGTCATCGACTGGAGATGCTACAGTTTCCTTATCCTCCTCCGCAGTGAGATCCTGTCCTGCACATCCTCTGCCATTCTCCTCCCCTCTCCAAATCCCTGTATTCTTTCACCCTGCTGAGACTGGGTGGGCATTTCTGGGAAAGCAAAGACCCTCTTTGTCCTGCTCTTACAGTCTGAACTGGAGCCAGCCCCAAACAGGCCTCCAGCACTCTTCTCTTAACCTTTCGTTAACCCCCAACAGGAAGCCCACCAAGGTCCATCTTACCCATACCAGAGGAAGAAAAAAGAGGAAGAGGAGGAAAGGAAGGAAACTTGCCCCCGCCCCCGTTGAAAGCTCCCCAGTGTGTGACCTTGACACATATCAGAGTTTATTTCTCCAAGAATTCTTGGGTGGAGTTGGGCCATGACAGAAAAAGGGAAGGATCTGCTCAAAATAAATTGATGAGGTGGCAGATTAAAACCTTCCCTCAGTATTTGTGTGCAGAGTCTTCACATCTAGTGCATTTGAGATATTACTGTGAAGATATAACGAAGGGAAAATTTTCCAGTAGACTGGATAAAAGCGTGTACACCTGTGCTGTACAAAGACCTGTGCCGTGTGTGCACTGATTTCTTTTAAAGACTGTTTGGTGTGGACGACTTTTTTAAAGTCTGTATTGAACTTGTTTCTGGCATGTGGGATCTTAGCTTCCTGACCAAGGACTGAACCCATACCCCTTGCATTGGAAGGTGAAGTCTTAACCACTGGACCAGCAGGGAAGTCCCCATGTACACACTGATGATGAGCACAGGGAGAATCCTGTCTGCATTTTGGAAGCTTTGGATTCCAAGTAACATGACACCTCCACACTAGGGAGTTCCAATGAGATGACACTGATGCTATGAACATCAGTTGTGATAATTTAAGTGTTTGAATGATAGGCACAATTAGAAGACCACGAGTGAGTGAAAGTGTTAATCGCTCAATTGTGTCCAACTCTTGGCGACCCCATGGACTATAGTCCACCAGGCTCCTCTGTCCATGCGGTTCCCCAGGCAACAATACTGGAGTGGGTAGCCATTCCCTTCTCCAAGGGATCTTCTTGACCAGGGATAGAACCCAGGTCTCCCGTATTGTAGGCAGATTCTTTACTGTCTGAGCCACGAGGGTAGCCTTAGAAGATCATATAGTCATACAACCCAGGAGTCAGAAAAAGTGCTTTCTCGTTGGGAGGGACTTTTTCCTACCCTGTGCTCTGTAGGTGGTGAGGATCTCTGGGCCTGCTGACAATAAGACATGCTTTGTGTGGTGTTTCCTCTGGTCGTGGGGATGGTGAGTGTCTGCCCTACACTCTGTATACCTCTTTTCCTTTAAAACTGACAGCAGGCCTTTTAAAAAATGGGTTAACCAGCAGCAGGGGTACAACCTGTGGTTGTGAAATGGAATCATCTTAACTAGCAGTTTATTGACAATAGTGAATAATTAGTGGTTGCCTGCTCCATCTGTTATAACTATTTTAACAGTCTCTTTTAGAAATATGCATAAAAATATATTCTGGAATCAATATATTAATAATGTATTTCAGAACATATACAGTGCTCTCAAAAACAGCATGAGCAAAATAGCAATGGTAAAACCTAACTTAATCTTTAAGCAACAATTCATAATTTACAATTTGCATGAATGTAGTAGGTCTTTCCTCCATGAAGCAAATAAAGTGAGCTTCATTTTTATAGATGAATAAACTGTGGTTCCAAGAAATGCAGCGCTTTGTCTAAAGCAGTGGTTCTCAACCAGGGTGACTTTGCTCCCCAGGGAATATTTGGCAATATCCACAGATATTTTTGGTTATCACAGCTGGCAGGTGGGGGTGCTACTGGCATTTGGTGGGTAGAGGCTAGGGATACTGCTTAATATCCTACAATGCATAGGATAGCCTTTGCCATCGAAGAATTATCCAATCCCAAATGTCAGTAGGCCCAAGGCTAAGAAAACCTGTCTAGAGTCAGGTAGTTGATAAGATCTGAACCCAGGTCTGTTATTCTCAACCCAGTCTTTTTTCTGTTATCCCAAAGTGGAATGTTTTCATCTTGAATGGGGAAACATAGTTTATTATGTCTTGTGTAATGCTCATTTTTGCCTCTCTTACTCCTGCGCTCCTGGGAGAAGGTGGAGAGTGTACCTTTAGTAGACAAGGAAATGTTGCTGTATGATATAAAATTGTTGCCAGTAGCAATGGAAAAGCTTCCAGCATAATTCCCAACCAAACTCTCCTCCCCTATACTTTTCAAACTTGATCCACTTCATTATGTAGGCAATGACCAAGTTTTTGGGGGAAAAGGGTGATAAAAAATCTCACTGTTTTCCCAATTCTCATATCGAGATAGACATCTAGAATCATGTAAAAGAGATGGGAGGCAGAAACAAATGATTGATTAACACGTGTGTGAGTTCCCAGTGATCGATGTTAATGGTCCGTGGATGTAACGTGAATTTGCCAAAGCCGCTGATAACCCAAAAGTCATTTTTATTGAGATTTGGAGTATGAAGCATTCTTTAAAAGGAGAGTCATCTATCTAATAATTACTTTAATTTTGAGGTAAGCTACTATAGCAGTTATTTTTAATTCCCTAAGTACACATCACTGTGAGGCAGGAGAGACATCCAAAAACGTGCTAGTCAGCAGGGGATGCCAACAAAGATTAAAAACTGCAACAGCATTAGTCAAGGAATAGCTTAAAAAAGCTGTGTACAGGGCAGAGCATAGCAAGGAACGGTGAAATTAAGTTATAAACTCCAGAGCCAGGCAGCTTGGGTCCTAACCCAACTCTGGATACCTACTAACTTTATGACCATGAGCAAGTTACTTAATTTCTCTATACCTCAGTTCACGCATTACTGTAATGTGGGTGTGTGCCTACAGCCCACCTCCTAGGTTGGTCTCGAGAACTAAATATATTTTAAAATGTACCTGGCACGTAAATGTAAGAGTGCTGTATGTCTCTATATTATGCAGGTGTTAATGCAAATCAGGCAAACTGATGCACCATGATGTGAAAACATGGCATGAAATACCGTTCAGTGAAAACAGAAATTCACAAAGCAATGCTCATAGCACTGTCCCATTTACATTTTTAAGATCCTAATGACTAGAAACGTAAGTTATAGGTTGCATGGTGAGGAAGAACGTGACCTTTTCTTTTTAAAATAAAAGATGTTTATACTCACTTCTTAGTTCAAGAGACACAGAGGTCACTTTGAAGCAGATTTTCTTTTACTTTTCACAGTAATGGAATGTAAGACCTGGAGACCTGGGTGGCCCCAGGGGAAGGGTGCAGAAAGACCTTTTAAGTTCCATCAAAAGTTAACTCTCCCAAGAGCCCTTGGTAAACATAGCTGTCCCTTGGGAAGAGGTGGGCAGACTGGATGGGGCTCAGTGAGCTGCCTGTGAGCGCTGACTTCTCCCTTTCTCAGAGTAACATGGTTAGAACTTCTCTGTCTGCTGTGGTAGCGTGATCATGTCAGAGGACTGGAATACACTCCAGTGGTCCTGAGGGAAAAGGAGACTGGCTGGGTGGCAAAGCCTAGACACCCTGGCCTAGGGGTGTGTGAGGATAGTCACTTCCGGTCCAAGTGCAGCTGAGGTCAGAAGTCCATATGGACCAGCATCTTTGGTTCAGAAGTCACACAGGTGAGTGTGGTCAAAAGTGAGTAATATTGGGATTTCCCTGGTGGTCCGGTGGTTAAGAATCTGTTTCAGTAGGTAAGAATCAGAACTCGATGAAGAAGTCGATCAATGGACAAATAGATAGATCGAGATATTTTGACCCTGAGAAATGGTTTGACCTTACAATGTGTTTGAAACTCTAGCAGTTACAGACTAAATGCAACTATTTTATATTGGTTCAAAACTCTGGCCCTGTCTGTGCGTGTGTGTGTTGCTTGTGTGTGCCTGAGCGCAGGCAACTCAAAAGTCTCAGGACTGACAACATTGGCATCACCTGGCTGCTTGCAAAGTCGTGAGTCCAGCGATACGCCGGTGAACATTTAACATCTGCTTTTCTGGGGGTGGGGGTGTGGAGTGCCGAGGGAGCCCTGACTTTAAGCATTTGCTGACTTCAGTAGTATAGATGCTCCCACCTGGCCGATTTCAGCCCTCATGGTAACATCTCTGAAATCTCTGAATGTGGAGTTGGGAAGAATGTATAAAGTGCTGAGTCGGAGCAGGCTGGCTCCAGCACACATGCCACTGCATTGGTCCTTGTCCCCTATTCACTGGATCAGAACCTTGGGCTTGGGGCTCAGGGGTCTGACTTTTAACCAGCCCTCCAGATTACTGTGTTTGCACAGTAATTACAAAAGTTTGCAAGGCACTGAGTGTGTATGTTGTCTGTAAAACCATCCTGTAGGTCAGCAGGCTCCTAGGTTTCCTGTGGAGGTAAAAGGAGTATCCGGGAGGATGCCCAAATGAGCAATTTTGTTGAAGCCACAGGTTCTCCCACACAAAGGCAGTGTAGGGTTGTGTACTTCAGTCTGAAAACTCATCAGGAGCATTTACAGGTTTCAAGGCACAAAGACAAAGGGCCCGGACTACACATTTGGAGAGAGCAGCTACAAGAACAGCTAAGATATGGGAGCGTGAGAATAGGATTTGCTAGTAGTCAGTCCTAGAATACCCAAGGAGAACTACTCAGATGTTTCCTTGTGAGTTAGCTAAGAAATACATGCAAAAATTAATCTGTATCAAATTCTATCAGTCGAGCACTATAACCTAAATGCAATCTGTAAATGGCTTAAATAGCCTATGATCGAATTAGTCACTGACTGAAAATAGATTGAAGCATCAAATCAGTAAAGTTTAGATCTCCAAAACTGAACTCAAGAGAAAGAAAGTCAACACTGTTTGACTTATTCTGATTATGCATATATGGTGTAGTGTGTGAATTTTTAACTTTTAAACTTCTGAAATTACAAAGAAAACATGTTTTTGTATTGTGGCAAAAAAAGCACATGGAATTTATCATCTTCCCTATTTCTAATGTACATTAGCATTCACTATATACACATTGTTACGCAACAGTTCTTAGAATCTGTCATCTCGCAAAACCGAAATTCTTTACCCATTGACCAAGGATTTCCCTTTTCCTCTCCCCACAGCCCCTGAGAATCACCATTTACTTTCTGTTTCTATGTCCTTGACTACTTAGGGTGCCTCATATAAGTGGAGCCATGCAGCATTTGTCTTTGGGACTGGCTTATTTCACTTAGCATAAGGTCCTCAAGGTTCATCCATATCGTCACATACAACAGGATTTCCTTCTTTTTTAGGACTGAGTCAAGTTCCACGGTATGTATAAAATGTACGTAGATTTCTCCCACCTCTCGATTCCTGTGACTCATGCTGCAGTGAACAAAGGTGTGCACATATCTCTTTGAGAACCTGTTATCAATTCTTTTGGCTATATGCCCAAAACTAGGGTTGCAGAACACATTATTATTGTTATGATTCTTAATGACTCATTAATAAATACAAAATTTAAAAAGTCATAGTTAGACACTTGTTGAAAATTGACAAATTCTCTATGCCTGTACAGAAAACAATGTTAAGCATTGGAAAAACAAAGACGTCTAAGACAGTCTCTGCCCTCGAAGGGTTTAGAGTCTCATTGGTGGGGAAACACCAATATATAAATACAAAATGACAGCCATTTAAACTAAAAAATAAATGAATTCATCTCATCTGTTGCGGGTACAAGTACATATTGGTTAAACCTCTTTGGAAAACTGGCTGGCAGCAATCCATCAAAACTAAACTGTGATAACCCATGACCCAGCAATTCTAGCTAGTCTAGTTATATCTCAGGTATATACCCAAGAGAAATAAGTGCATACATACAGCAAACGACATGTATAGAATTTTAAAAGCAGCTTCATTCACATCAGACAACATTGTGAAAACCAAAGTTTTCTGGGAGGATAGGAGATTGAATGAATAAATGGCTGTAAATTCTTACATTGGAATATGATACAGCAATATAAAAGATTATCCTGCTCCTATATGCAACCACATGGGTGAGTTTTACAGATGTAATGGTAAGTGAAAGATGCCAGATGCACATGAATAACTACTGAATGATTCCAAGGCCAAAAATAGGCAAAACTAATCTCTGGTGGAAGTAAGTGTATGACTTGGAGGAGGAAGGAGGTAACTTCTGGATTGCTAGAAGGGTTCTGTATCTTGATCTGGGGGGTAGTTACGGATCAGCAGGTAAAGAATCTGCCTGCAATGCAGGAGACACAGAAGACATGGGTTCAATCCCTGGGTTGGGAAGATTCCCTGAAGAAGGAAATGGCAATCCTCTCCAGTATTCTTGCCTGGAGAGTCCCATGGACAGAGGAGCCGGGCAGGCTACAGTCCATGGATTGCAAAGGGTCAGACACGACTGAGCAACTGACACACACACACATACAATAGTATATCTCTATGTAACTATCTATCAAGCTGTAGATTGTTTTTTTCTGTATGTATGTAGTAGTGAACATTTTAGTAAATGAGTTCAGAGGAAGATGTGTTAGGGAAAAATAAAAAAGTCAGAGCAGACTTCAAAGGAGCAATAAGAACTGAGTTGGTAGAATTGAACTGCATGAAGGAGGTCAGTTCAAGCAAGAGAAAAGACCGGGACCCAATAAGTTCAGCAGCACAGATGTCCAGAAAACTTAGGAACCCCTGTGGCTGTCTATCCAACACCCATCTCCCCTTTTGCCTCACCCCACATATAATAAGCCTTGGGAGCTGGGTGGCTTCAGCTCAGCTCCAAGTGTTAGTCACTCAGCTGTGTCCAACTCTTTGCAACCTTATGGACTGAAGTCCGACAGCCTCCTCTGTCTGTGGGATTCTCCAGGCAAGAATACTTGAGTGGGTAGCCATTCCTTCTTCGAGGGGATCTTACTGAGCTACAGATTGAACCCACATCTTTTGCATTGCAGGCAGATTCTTACTGCTTGAGCCATCCTAGGAGAAGGTGATTAGCTTTCTTTTTTGCATCACGAATACCTTTGCTAGGAAATGAAGCCTATCTATGCAAGCAGTTCTTTTAACCAACCATTTTTGCTGGTAACGTAGCACAGGAGACTATATTGTGTATATACCTCTGAAACAGACTTTTGTAAAACAACACTTACTCCTTTTTTGACCTCTTTATTGGAGTACAGCTCCAATGTATATACTTGATATTGGAGGATGGCTGATTACCAGTGTTGTGATACTTTCGGGTAGACAACAAAGGGACCCAGCCCCACGTATTCACGTGTCCATTCTTTCCCAAAGTCCCCTCCCATCATGCTGCCACTTAACACTGAGTAGAGTTCCTTGTGTTATAATCAACAGTAGGTCCTTGTTAGTTATCTATTTTAAATGTAGCAGGGCATACATGTTGATCCCGGACTCCCTAACTATCCCTTCCCCTAATCCTTCCTTTCTGCTAACCAAAACCTCCAACAACACTTACTTTTAATTCATGCAATGTATATCAATATTTTCTGATATTCTATTTCACTTCAAACAAACAAATAAAAAGTTGATCACAAACCACTAAGTCAATTTCATGCCCTTAAGGAGTTGAGACTTGCAATTTGAAAAAGGTGACGTGAAGGCATACTCCATGTATAATCATTGGATTATATTATAATGCTTGGTTACAGTCATTGGATGAGCATTATGCTGAGTGTTTTCATTAACAAAATTATATTTAATCTGTTATGATAATTGTATGACAGATTGCTATACCCATTTTGTGGACGAAGAAACTGAAACTTCAGGCACAGCAAATTCCCTGGGCTCACACGGCTACTATATGGCAGAGCTGAGACTTAAACACAAGTAGAGCCTTCTTCTGTTTGTAGCTCAGTGACGTGTGCCATGGCTTTATATCACAACCAACGGCAGGGATAATTTGCACATACTGGACTTTTAATCCTGAAGTACAGAGAAAGGCTTCCCAGGTGGCTCAGTGGTAGAGAATCTGCCAGCCAATGCAGGAGACTCTGGAGATGCTGGGTCGATCCCTGGGTCCGGAAGATCCCTGGAGGAAGAAATGGCAACCTACTCCAATATTCTTGCCTGGAAAATCCCATGAACAGAGATGCCTGGTAGGCTGCAGTTCACATGGTCACAAGAATCAGACATGACTAAGTGACTGAACACACACGCATAGAGAACAAGAACACCAGAGAAGAGACAAAATACTCTACGCAAAATCTTCATTTATTCTCTGGAACTCTATCCTTGCCTCATTATCTCAATGTGTTAAGTCTCTCAAAAATGACAAAATCCTTAAAACAGAACATTCTAACTATGACAGAGAAACAGTTTTATGATTAGAAAGACATCTTCCAGAAAGCTGGCCCTAAGTATTTTGCGTCCTCTTTAACAAAACTCCATGAACACCAAGAATGAAAGTGTTTTTTTTTTAAAACTTTCCTTTTCCAACCCTCCCTCCAAATAGCTAAAATAGATAAAATACAAATTCTGCTGTGTTATGTGCCTGGCTCCAATAAGGAAAGTGTATTATTTTAATCTGTTGTCATACAACTTTATTTCCAAAGTTGCTTGATTTTCTGGGACACTTTTGGAAGAATCATTCAGTTCCATAAAGGATCAGCCACCTGCCAAGTTGTGTGCTCAGTCACTAAGATATGAAGAGCTACTCTTCACCTTTATAAAGGGAACATACACTGAAACACAGAACATAATAAATCCAAAACTTCACAACTGTGGGATCTATGCACAAATAGTTGTACTGGGTGCACCTGAAAGATGACGGATTAAATAACAATTCTAGGAAAGCAGAATTTGTATTTCACCTACTTTTAGATGTTTGGGGGGTTTGGAGAAAGGAAAGGGAAAAAATAAAACTGACAACCTTTTGATTTTAGTGTTCACAGAGTTTTGGTGATTTAAAGAAGACTCAGAAGATTTACTACTAGTCTTCTAGAAGGTTTCCTCCTGGTCATAAAACCATTTTCTCTGTTACAGTTTGTGTGTTCTATTTTAAGCGTTATGGCATTGTCTGAGGAACTTGCATGTTGGGAGAATAGGGAAGGAATAGAGTTCCAGAGAAGAAATGAAGATGTGTAGGACACATTTTGTGTGTATCCTGGAGGGCTCACCTTCCCTGTGTGTGCTGCAAGTTTAAAAGTTCAGCTGAAGCCTCTGTCTGCCAATGCCAGGCACAGGGGCATCTTCCTCAATCCCTGGTCCAGGAAGATTCCCACATGCCGCAGGGCTAAGTCTGTGTGCCACATCTATCGAGCCTGCAAAGCTAGAGCCCTTGAGCTCTAGAGCTAGGCAATTATCCTCTTGCACTCTACAACGAGAAGCCACTGCAAGTAGAGAATAGCCCCTACTCGCTACATCTAGAGAAAGCCTGCATGCAGCAGTGAAGACCCAGCACAGATAAAAATAAAATTGAAAAAAAAAAAAAGTTCAGCCTAAGCAGATCTTGTCCTCACGCAGTTGGCTGAGAACTACAGCCACGGCACGTCTCCCTGAGTGGTCAGCAGGAGCACGTCTACCTGTGTTTAAGTCTCAGCTCTGCCACATAACAGCTGTGTGACCTCAGGGAATTTGTTGTGCCTCCAGGCCTGAATGTCCTCGTCCCTAAAATGTTACAATAGTTAAGTGATACAACGACTACAACGATGGCACCTTTTATTGTATTTGTAATAATGAAGAGGCTGTCTCCATGGTTTGCCAAATTGAGGCAATTATCCCTGCCATCTTTAGGGTCTAGGATTCAGATGACAAGGGATCAGTGGTCTGTTGCAAATCAAACTGAATATTTACCAGCAACATTTACCGGCAGTGAAATCAAGCTAAAAGTGAAACCTTAAGGGAAGCTAATTTGAAGCTCTTCAGTTCTTCATTTGCTTATTTATTTTAAAATCTTATTATACATCTATGTGTATATATGTATATATACATACACACACACACACACACACACACACATATATAACTTCCCAGGTAGCTCAGCTGGTAAAGAATCCATCTGCAATGCAGGAGACTCCAATTCGATCCCTGGGTCAGGAAGATCCCCTGGAGAAGGGATAGGTAACCACTCTAATATTCTTGGGCTTCCCTGGTGGCTCAGGTAAAGAATTCCCCTTGAAATGCACCACACCTGGGTTCCATCCCTGGGTTGGGAAGATCCCTCAGAGAAGGGAACAGCCTGGAGAACCCCATGGACTGTATAGTCCGTGGGGTCACAAAGAGTCGGATATGACCGAGCGACTTTCACTTTCTCACACACACACACACACACACACACACACACATATGTATATGGAGTGAAGTCGCTCAGTCGTGTCTGATTCTTTGCAACCCCGTGGACTGTAGCGTGAGAGGACTGTAGCGTGAGAGGCTCCTCTGTCCATGGGATTTTCCAGGCAAGAATACTGGAAAATACAAACAAGAGGATCCCAATTGGGAAAGTTTCCATTAAGGACATCAAACTGATTTGATGTCAGAGACTAATAAAATGGGGTACTTACTTTAGACAGAATGACTAGGAATGTCTCCACGAGGAGGTAAGGTTTAAATGGAGACTAGAAGGAGATAAGGAGTCAGCATGTGAACAGCCACGGGAAGGAATCATGGGACCAGCAGGCACCAAGGCCCTGGGGTATGTGGGACTGTGTGTGCACCAAGGCCCTGGGGTATGTGGGACTGTGTGTGCACCAAGGCCCTGGGGTATGTGGGACTGTGTGTGCACCAAGGCCCTGGGGTATGTGGGACTGTGTGTACTAAGGCCCTGGGGTATGTGGGACTGTGCGTGCACCAAGGCCCTGGGGTATGTGGGACTGTGCGTGCACCAAGGCCCTGGGGTATGTGGGACTGTGCGTGCACCAAGGCCCTGGGGTATGTGGGACTGTGCGTGCACCAAGGCCCTGGGGTATGTGGGACTGTGCGTGCACCAAGGCCCTGGGGTATGTGGGACTGTGCGTGCACCAAGGCCCTGGGGTATGTGGGACTGTGCGTGCACCAAGGCCCTGGGGTATGTGGGACTGTGCGTGCACCAAGGCCGTGGGGTATGTGGGACTGTGTGTGTACCAAGGCCCTGGGGTATGTGGGACTGTGTGTGTACCAAGGCCCTGGGGTATGTGGGACTGTGTGTACTAAGGCCCTGGGGTATGTGGGACTGTGTGTGTACCAAGGCCCTGGGGTATGTGGGACTGTATGTACTATGAGGCTCTGGACTGCTTTCACACATGCTGACCGGCTCCCTCCCCTTCTGTCCTGACAGCTGCTTTTCTGATTCAGCCTTGAAGTATGTTTTGGGCTCCAGTTTGGGGTCCTGGATGGATGTGCCCTTTTGATACATCAACCTAAAAATATGCTGGAATAGCTCTCCTTTACCCCACGTCTGCCGCAGGCTGTGTCTTGCTCACTGTGACTTCGCCATTCAATCAGGACTGCCCTTGACATTTATAACATTTATAACATTCTGATTTCTTTGTCTCTGTTTTTGCCTCAGGTCCTGAAAGACTAGCTGCTGACATAAGGAAGACACTCAAGAATTATTTGCCAAATTTTGAGATAAATTTCATTAGATCATCAGAGATCCAAATTTTTTGTTTGTGGGTTTTTTTCCTACTTAATTTTAACATGGGTAAGACTAAGAAGGAGCACACTGGATGAAATTGAAGCATGGTATGGCATTCTGGACTGGCGCTCAGTTCCCGGAGGGCTACTTCTGGTTCTGTAACTCATTAGCAATGTGACCTTGGACAAGCCATCTTACTTGAGCCTTGACATCTTCCACTAAAATGAAGGGCTGGGTCCAAGCACCCTTCAATGACTGTTCTTTTCTATGATTCACTGGGTTTCAATACTTGCCAAGTCTTCCACACTCCTATGAAAGAAGCGTTATCTTCAGGCATCAACTCAGTTTATACAATAATATCTCACACTCCACTGGAATTTGTCATTTGCAGATCACTTTCATCTCCACCATCACATTTGATTTTAACCAGTCATATGTGTTGAGGACAAGATAATTTTTTAATGTCTGACAGGGTGTGAAACTTGCCCAAGGTCATAACACACTGTTCATGTTCATGGGGTTCTTGAGGCAAGAATACTGGAGTGGTTGGCCATTCCCTCCTCCAGTGGACCACATTTTGGAACTCTCCACTATGACACATCCTTCTTGGGTGGCCCTGTATGGCATGGCTCATAGCTTCATTGAGTTATGCAAGCCCCTTCGCCAGGACAAGGCTGTGATCCAAGAAGGGGAAAGACTGAAGGCAAAAGGAGAAGAGCTTGGTGGAGGATGAGATGGTTGGATGGTATCACCGACCAAGGGACATGAATCTGAATAAATTCTGGGAGACAGTGAAGGGCATGGAAGTCTGGATTGCTGTAGTCCATGGGGTTGGACAAGACTTAGCAACTGAACACACACACACAGACACATAACACATGAGAAGCAGGAATGACAACTGGATATACTGTCCTTTGTGTGGCACAATAAATTGGATAGCATCTCTACTATGTGGGAATGGAACAAACTGTTTACTCCTTGAATAGCAGTCACAACCTTTTTTTTTTTTTTTTTAATGTTAAGGACTGTTTTGAAATGCTGAAATCCAAAGCTTTTTTTTCCTTTTCTAGTTGAACTCTTTAGTTGTAAGGATCAGAAAAATACTCAGGTTGCCTCACTTAGGAAAGCTGAGCACTGCAAGAATCAGCTTACTTAGGAACAGGAGGCAAGGTCGTCTTCAAGTAATTGAGAAAAGATGTCCAGACATTTCTTCCTACGACTAAACTGTCTGATTTTCTCAGAACTTCTGAGACCTTTCCTTCTAATTTGAAGAACAGTTTCCTCTGCTTACTCATGGTTCTTGTTTCCCCATAACCATGGTTCTCACATGGCTTGGCTTCCTGACACCAGCTCTGGCCAGCTGACTCCAACTTGTCAGATCCATCACTCACTACAGACCCCTGTCAATCTCTTCTTCGTTTAGTTCCTATGGTCCAATCAGTGGGGGCTGTTGGGGGTGAGTCATGAACGAGTCATGTGACACCTTCATCAAATTCTACCTCTTTATCAGGATTTATGAACAGGTTCCTAGGGAAGGAATTCTGTACATGATAGAGCAGGTATCCCAAAATATGTCTCCTGCCATTTCCCTTTTAATCTAAGTTTCACATGATTCTACTGAGTTTTCGTTAGTGCCTCCAATCTTCATAAGTATACCTATTTTTTTTTTTGTCATGGTTCTGGCTTAGAGGCCATAGATTATTATCTGATTGCTTTTTTCATGCACATTTTAAATTAATTTTCTCAACACCCCAGTAGGTGAGTTAGGTACTTCCCAGAGATGATGGTAACATGACATATTCAAAGACATCTAGAAGCCAGGAGTACAAGTGAGCTAGATCAGGAGAAAAAACAAAACCAGTTCAAATCTGTCCCTTAGTTAAAATCAGAAGGGTAGTTGCACCGTTTTCTGGAGGGTACAGTTAAAACACACACACACAAAACCACTAGCCAGCAACTAGGTGTGTTCAGGTCCTAGATCTGATCTGATCATTGATTTCTGGATACATCATTTATTCCTCTTGAAATTCGGGGGAAGGGGGAGTCTTAAAATCTGGAAACTAGAAGGAATCTTATGGGGTTATCTAATCTGGTCTCTGCATTTTACAGCAAAAGACATTGACATCAAGCCTTATTGATTAGAGGCAGAGCCTCTAAAATAAAGAGAAGTAAAATACTTCTCTTAAACCTTTGTGATCTTTTTCATTACATCATCTCAGTTGAGAAGGTAGATGCTTATTCTGAGAATTAGAGATACTGCTTGTGATTATGCAGCATATAGTAGTGTCTAAAGGTAAAATTTTAAGATGAGGGCACGGATGGGTATAGAAGACAGGAATCTGCAGTGTGTGAAGAGACAGAAAACAATCCACAAATGCTCTAGTTCTTGTTCTCTAAAAACTTATATATAAACAAAAGAGCATGGTCATTGCCACAAAATCGCATCAGAAAATGGAGATTAGGACATTCCCATTGCCAGATGGTATGGGAAGGTGGTTGGACGTGAAGTCTGATTGTAGACTGCTTGCCATCAAAGGTGGGTTCTATCACTTAATAAAGTTGTGTAATTGAGGCAAGTTTGTACCATTTACTCAGCGGCTCTGGGTCCAGAAGTAACAAACTCCAGAGTTTTTCTCCAATATTTGAGAAATTCTTAGGACAGCGTTTGGCACATGGTAAACTCACAACGTAAGTGCTAACCTATAATTATTATTACTTGCTTTTCTTCGGTGGGAGGGCTAAATGCTATTCTTCTGGAGTACAGAAATCTCCATTTAAAATCCCATGGGCTAGATTAGAGATATCAGTTGGCTTAGTAAAGAGTTAGAGATGCAAAGAGAAGATTTCTTTCCGGGCATCTCCGTCTTTGTCTTTATCCTTTTAATTCTTACTAAATTCATAAAGCAGGCATTTGCTATTTGCATTTCAGAGACCAGAAAACTGGCTAGAAGACTTTCTCCGCCAGAACTCGTCCACTGAGTTAGTAGTGGGTCACCGGATAAAACTGGGACTTGCCTAGAGGTCCAGCAGTTAAGACTCCATGCTGTCACTGACGCTGCTGCAGGTTCAGCCCCTGGTTGGGCAGCTAAAATCCCACGAGCCCGGGCCACGGCCAAAAAATCTAAGTCTACAAGTAAACAGACGAACGTCTTCTTCAAGCGGAGACTTCCTGGACTTCGAGTTCTCTTTGCCAGGAGTCTAGAAAAAGGTGGGACAGCGGTGGTGCAGGTGAGGACCCACATCCCTCTCCAAGGCCAGCGAGCTGCTCTTGGCTCATCTGCCTGTTTCCATGCCAGCCAAGCCTCGCTAAGAGGACCGGCTCCACATTGAGGGAGGATCAGACTTCGGTTTTCGTCCAGGAGGCCGCCGTGCCCTCTCCCGGCCTCCCTCTCCCAAGTAGCCCTCAGGGGATCCGACTTCTTGAAGCCAGTCTACGGAGTTTCATTCCTTCATTTCTTTAGAAGCCAGACTTTGGGGTCAAAGAACAGAGAAGGGCAAGAGCTAGGAACAGGGAACAGCGCGCAGGAGCACCGGGCCCGCGGAAGGCCCTGGCCTCGGGTACCCTTGCGGTCCTGCAGCACGCGCGACGCCCACCCGTACCCCGCCGCCCGCCTCCCTTCCCGGAGGAGGCGTGGCCCGCACGCGCCGCCATCTTGGAGGCCTCTCTAGGCGCTCTGT
Source organism: Bos javanicus (assembly GCF_032452875.1). Lineage (NCBI taxonomy): Eukaryota > Metazoa > Chordata > Mammalia > Artiodactyla > Bovidae > Bos > Bos javanicus. The sequence continues at coordinate 54,945,931 of NC_083891.1, read as the reverse complement.
TTACTACTCTATGGTCGCCCGCTCCCGCCCCGCCCCTCCCCAGTCATTGTCTGGAGGAGCCACGGCGGCCGCAGCGCCTTCTCTTTATAAGCCCGCAGTGCCCGGATGTGAATGGATTACAATGTATCTTTCAGGGAAACCTATTATTATCAATGTGACTCCACGGGGGAGTCAATGGTGATGATCAGGAGGAGGAGGAGGATGAGACACCTCTAAACTTGGAACAAGTTTAAGACTTTATAAGAGGAGAAGAAAAAAAAAAAAGCCAACAAGATTTGTCTGAGGAAAAATTATCACTATCCTGTGTTGATATTTTTTTATAAACAATAAGAAAAAGTTGTTGGATTTTTTTTTAAATGATTTCTTTTTGGGGGGAGGGAGTTTTGTTGCAGTTTTATGGTGGAAAATGCAAAAACCAGAGCCAGGTGCATAATCTTGTATTCTGTGGATATCCCTGGAACAGAACTGAGTACCAGTTAAAATACTTTTTTGGGGGATACACATGTGAGATACTCAGTACTTGCAGAAGATTTTTGTCTCTCTTTTTAAAGTCACTTTCCTTGGAATATTGTGAGCATATTTGTGGCCACTTAAGGTAACGTTACAATTTGCTGTCAGAGTAAACTGTTTGTAATTGAATTTAATTTTTAAAATGTCGATCCCAGTGTTTTATTAAAACAAAAGGAACAACCTATTAAATAACTGCCAGTGGGAAAAAGTGTGTGCATGCGTTTTGTGTATGTACTCGCACATCTAGCCATAACAGTGTTTATAGAATGTGTATTTTAGCACACGTTAAAATAGCGTCTGTTGCATATACTGGGTGAAGCACGCTTGTTATTACAAAACTGTAGAATTATGCAGCTTAATTTTTATCCTAAAAAGTGATGTGAAAAAGTATGTTTTAAGAGCATGCAGGGCCTGTGATGGTCAGTGTTGAATGAAAAACTTATCGTGCTGGCGAACGGGTACTTAGCGTGCCTAGGAACTCAAGTGTAAAACAAAACATCTACCCTCAAAAATTGCCTTTTTTTGGGGGGCGAAGTTCACAGCTATACTATTCTGTGACTTAAAAGGGAGGGGTAAAAAAAAAAGTATGTAATTTAGGTTTCGCCCCCCCCCCCCCCCACCAACGCAGAACTACCGATAGGAAAATCTCCCCCAGTAAAATGTCGCTTGGTTTGTATCTGGTAAAGGAAAAAAAAAAAATATTGTTCCTCTTGGCAAAGTCTTTTTGCATCACGTGTATTTGCAGCCTAGTATAAAGTTGCTTTACCGTGTGTGGATGTGTGAGTGAGGGGGAACGGGAGAGTCAGAGAAAGAAAGAAGTGAGGGGACGTAAAGTGGAATCCGTTTCAGTGTGCCTCGGCTGGATGAAACGGGCAAAAAAAAAACAAAACCCAACCCTGAAGGGTGCAGGCTTCAGATTGTAACTGACGATCTGAGGGAAAATGAGGTGCTCGGTGAAATTTCGTTTTTTTTTTTTTTTTTGGCGAGGCGGGGGAGGTGTGGAGATGATTTTTTTTTCTTTTCTTTCTCGGGGGTGGGGTGGCGGCGGGCGGGCGGGGGGTCCGCATCCCAGCCAGCCCGACCCGCGCGCGCCGCGTCGCCCCGCCGGAGCCGCCCCCCCACCCATTTCTTTGCTGAACTTGCAATTCCGTGCGCCTCGGCGTGTCTCCCCCTCCCCCTCCGCCCGTCCCCTCCCCTCCCCGGAGAAGAGAGTTGGTGTTAAGAGTCAGGGATCTTGGCTGTCTGTCTGCGGAGCTGTAGTGGCGGCGGCGGCGGCGGGGACCGAGCGGGCGCGGGCGGCGGCGGCGGCGGCGGCTGAGGCGGCGGGTAGACATGAACGCCGCCTGGGCGCCGGCGGTGCACCGAGAGCCCCTTCTCGCGCGCGGGCGGTAGGTAGCGGCGCCGAGCGCGGCGGGCTCGGCGGGGCCGGAGCGCCGGGCGGCGCGGGGGGCTCGGGCTCGGCGGCCCCGCGCGCGGCTCCGCGCCTCCGGCGCCGCGGGCGCCCGGTCTCCCCGGCGCTCCCGCTGGAGACACCCCTTCCCCTCCAGCGCTCTTCCCTCCCCCTCGTCCCTGCGCACCCCCCTCCTCCCCGCCCGGGCCCCCCCACGCCCTCCTCCCCGGCGCTGCCGCTCGGAGGGACCGCTGACTTTGCCAAGGGCCTGACTTTAATTTTTACAACCCTTTCTTTCACAAATTAGGGCGCTGGACAATTACAAGCCCCGACCCTCCACCGCGGGGCCACCCCCCCGCCCCCCGTTCTTTTCGCCGACCCTGTCACCCCTCCCCCTTTGGACGTGTTTTCACTCCAGAGACGCTCATCTTTAATTTCTTTATAGCTACTTTGAAACGCAGAGGGGAGTGGTGTGTGTGAGTGTGTGTGCGCGCGCGTGTGTGCGAGTGTGTGTGTGAGTGTGTGAGGGGGGTGGGGGGTGGGGTGGAGGGTGGGGGGGAAAGTTGAGACCGGATCGTTCGGAGTAGTTTCTCTTTTCTCTGTGATCCATTCATTTCTCGCTCTACCTCCTGTTGCATAAAATGATGCGCTGAGGAGCGGCAATTTTTTTTTTTTTTTTTTCCCTTTCCCGGATTTGGTTTTATAGTGGATGTTACCAGTTTTGATCGTCTTTTTGGAAATACAGTATCAATATCGCTTTTTTTTTTTTTTTGCTATTGCTGCCTATTCCATCTTAAAACAAAAAAAAAAACAACCCAGCAACTCTCCTATCCCTCCCTCCTTTCCACCTTAATCCCACCCGCCCCCACGTCCCCACCCCAACCCCCCGACCCCCAGTCTCCAAAAATCCGATTGTGTTTTCTCCAAGGATTGGGACTGGATTTTCTGATTGCGGTTATTTCCATGTTTCTAGGTTTGTGTGATTTTGCTAAAATGCATCACCAACAGCGAATGGCTGCCTTAGGCACGGACAAAGAGCTGAGTGATTTACTGGATTTCAGTGCGGTAAGAAAGAACGGTGGAAACTAACAACAGCTGTAAAACAAAACAAAACCAAACCAAAAAACCCAAGCACTTTGAGCTAGAAACCAATAGAATCTGAAGGACAGGGATAATTTTTAATTGGCTGAATCCTTGGTAAACATGAAGGTCTTTTAGATAAGTTTTTAACTACAGTTTTTGGGTGTGATGGAGGATTCAGGCTTTTTTTTTTTTCAGTCTGATTACTTGCTTTGAATTCACTACCCCACCGAACCCCCAAATAATGGAGTCTCACCCCAGTGGAAGGGAAAAACAGACACTCCTAAAACTGTAAACCACCCCTTAACTTGGCCTTATCAGAACACTAAAAGTACTGGTATTTTGCGTGCTACTCTATTTACTTATTTATTTTTCTGAAAATGGAAAAGAGAAAATAGGAGACCTCAGTTGGCTCAAAGTTTTAAACTGATGATGGTTTGAAATCAGTAGGACCCTGCCTTCCTCCCATTTAAATCTTTTCCTGGGATTCTGAAAACTCGTGTGTATATGCTGAGCACACGTTCTTTAGAAACCCTTTAGACTGTAAATCTCGTAGTCGGGGAGATCAGCACAAAGCAGAACTTACACACTTGTGGAGTTTTACGGCTGAACTTGGTCCTTCTCCATCACTTTGTCTCCCTTCCCCAAACCAAGTCCCAAGCATGTCAGGGGAATTAATTCATTTTTAATGCCAGATGAGTTTGGTGTCAGATGCATTTGCAAAGCAAAATGAAAAGAATCCACAAAACACACAAAATCCAAACCGCCTTCTAAGTGGGGGGCTCTCCTTTCTTGTTGCTGCTGCCGCTGCCGCTGCTGCTACTGCTGCTGTTGTTGCTGCTGCCGCTGTTCTAGACCTTCTGGAGAAATGGCTTTCGGAAGTTTTGCCAGGAAATGTAGCCCTAGGCAGCTTTTAGCCCCCTTTCTGCTTGCTGCACTTTCTCCATTCGTTCCTTTGCTTTCTGCAGGCTCTGACTCAGGGAAGGTGCGCGTTATCCACTAGATAACGTCGAAGAAGAGGGAAACCAATTAGGGTCGAAATAAATGCTGGAGAGAGAGGGAGTGAAAGAGAGAGAGTGAGAGTGAGAGTGAGAGAGAGAGAGAGACAGAGAGAGAGAGGGAGAGAGTCTTGCTTCAAAATGCTCTCATGTTAGAGACGAAATGAGAATTTAGTGCAGGTGGCACTTTTATTTTTATTTGGGTTCACATATGACAGGCAAATCCTATACGGGATCGAAATGGACATTGCCACGTTTATGGCCAAGGTTTTCAATATAAAATAAACAACTTTTTTCTTCTCCTTTGTAAAACTCGTGTCTTCTAGAGAGCTCGCTGCCTTCCAAACTGAATCTTGTTAACATTGTGGGGACTGTGCTGTGGTTTAAAATGTAGTACTGCCTAGCTCTGGCGATTTAATGAACCTGAGGAAAAAGAAAGAGCAGAGTGGTAAAGAGGTGGGGGGGTAAGAGTGATTGGTAATATTGTACCTGTTTTAGTTTTAAGTTGGATGGTGATGTATTTTACTAAAATGAACACTTAGCATAAACTGTACGTTATATAGTGAGAGTATGAAAGGTCTCAGATGAGCTCTGAAGGCATGGATGTCTTCTTTTCAACAGTAATATTTCTTTGTTTCTTTTAGATGTTTTCACCTCCTGTGAGCAGTGGGAAAAATGGACCAACTTCTCTGGCGAGTGGACATTTTACTGGCTCAAGTATGTAAATTCTTTTCTTAGTGTGTAGTTAAATGTCCTTAGCTGTTTGTTCACTCATGGTATATTTTTGGCTCTGTTAAAGTGTTCTGCAAAAGTCATTGAAATTTTAGCCTGTAATGATATGGTTATTTCATTATCCATTAGTAGTATAACTTAGGCAAAAACGTTATCTTTTGCAAAATTATAAGTTTTTTTTTTTGAATCAAGAAAACTGTCTCAGAATTCTGTCACTTAATTTAAAAGCAATTTTCTAATACAGTTGTAATCAAACATGTGAAGATAAGGCAGTATTAACATGGGCGAATAAATTAATGTTTCCTTACTGAAAATAGAGGGAAAAATCTAACTTTCATGAAAAGGGCAGATTCCTTGTAAATAATCAAGTTTTCTGGGAACTATGTATAATTAACCCTTTAAAAAAAATGAGCACTTAATTTTGTAGATGAATGCTGCGTAGTAAACCATAGCTGTAAATAGACTCTTTCTAATCCAAGAGCTGAATATGAATTCATTTGTATTTAAAATATCCTTTTTGGTGCTTTAGCTGTTTTTCTCCCCCTAAGTATTTACTTGTGCAGTGAATTTTTGCTATGTTTAAAGTTACAAATTTGGAAGGACTTTTACATTTTATAAATGAAAGACCTTTGGCTGATGCTTTCAAAAGATGTTAGCGGTATTCACAAAGGCATCTGTGTGTGCAATGATTATCTGGTATCTAAGGAGGAGTTGTAATAGGGGACTCTCTGAAGGTCTCTTACTAAAAGTGAAAATATGCTATTCATTTAAAAAGTTATTTTTTTGTCCAGTGAATTTCATATCAGAAGGAGGCATACATTGTTGCTTGCTGTCCTTTTAGGTTCAAGGCTTAAATCCATTTATGCCTATTAAACAGCTATAGTATCTTAGGAGTTCTGGCAGTGGTACCTAACAGGACATTAGACAGAGTCCTGTTCTTAAGTCAGACTGGTAAATATTGACATCGTTCAGCTCTGAGATACCAGTGGAATTGTCTGTTAGCTATTGAAGATAATTTCACGTCTCTTAATATTCATTTGGTGCTGTAGCAATGAAAGAAACCTATTCATCTTTGTGATTTGTATAATTGGTATGTTTTTTCTAAAACGAATGGCTTTGAAAAGTTGCTCATTTCCAAATAAATTACTTCTCCTTTTGCTGGCCCCATAAGTCTAAGGGAATTATCTCTAAAACTCGATTTATGAAATATGAGATGCCTCCTATACTTACATTTTTTTGGGGGGGGGAGTCCACTTTGATTAAAAGGACTCTTGACCATATGTTTATGTTTTGACTGTCCTGGCACCTGTTATATTTTTAATTTGGGACTTACTTTTTTGTTTGTTTTCATATTGTATCTTCCACATTTCTATATTGTGTTCTCTACACAGTTTTGAAGGAAAGATGAGTGCAAGTGTCTGTTGTAGGTAAATTAATTTTTCATGTTAGTATCAAAAGTAACTTTATCTCTGACAGTAGTTTTCTTCAAGATTTTCCTTAAGAAAATGTGTATTCAGTTGAAATCTGAAAGTAGATTATGTCAGAAAGGCTCAGAGATAGACTGATTTCAGAGTCAGTGCAAAAATACTCTTTTGTACTTTTTGTAAAAGCTGACACATTTGGAGTAATTAAGTATATCAGTTTCGGTATGGTTTAATAAAGTAAGATTGATTTAGAAGCATGAAATTGTGTTGCATTTAAAAGACGACTGTGCATCTTGGTCCCTTTTCTGTGTTCACATTGGAATGAAGTCTTTGCTATGATGTTTAAATGTTCACAGAGTATAGGCTGGATGAGTATGAATATGTATTGATGAATTTTGGTAAGTGGTCATATATTGAAACTTACACAGTTCTTAAGACAGTATATCTGTATACATAAATCTGTCTTATACAGACAATAAATCTGTATAAGACAGAGACTTCATCGTTAGTGAGATAGTTTGTGATATTTCCAGTGAATATGCTCTGATTATTTTTAAGGTGTTGAACTTTAAGTGACTTTGTACCGGCCAAAGGTGTAGTTTTCAGGCCCATATGTTTACTTATAGGTAAAAAGTGTAGTGGCTATTTTGTTCTGGCGGCTGGATTGCAAATGCAGGGTATTCATCCGATGGAGTATGATGGGGACTGTAATATACAGAGTGCAGATTGGAGTGTTGATTTTTCTCATCTGTCCAAGACATAGTAAGTGGCTTTGTTTCTACTCAGTAACAAAGCTAAGTCCCCTTTTAAAGCACCACACGTAAAAAAAAAAATGAGGAAAACTGCATTTTGCCCCTTTCCTGAAAGGATGGACTAGAAAACTTTGGACTGAGAAATAATTTTCTAAATGTACATCTGGTTAATATCCATTGTCCCGAGCAAGGGTGTTCAGATAGCATTTTCATGGGTAGCTTTGAAACTTGGGTCCAGGGAAAAGAGATCCAAAGTGTAAGTGAACTGTTCATGTTGGGGTAGACCGCTCTGTTGCTTTCAAAGTGAGGCATGGTGATGTTTCAGGCTTCAAGTTCTCTGTAGCTGTGAGTTCCATTCATGTATAGGACGCTCCATCGTGATTTGCAGTGTGAGAATGGAAATAAAGTGTGGCCATGTTGCCTTTAATCTTTCATTTCACAAACATGGTTTTCCCTACCACCTTAAGAAATGGTGAGGCTGCTAGGGAGAATGGAATGTAACCTGAGCTACAGCCTGACATTCCCAGGGAGCATTTTTCACATGAAAGGCTTTTGTCAACCCAGGAAAGGACCAGCCGTTTTTGTTTGATGTTTGCAGGTGTTCAGCAGAGAGCACTAAAACAATTCAGCCATGATAGTTCAGAGTGTGGATGACCTTAACAGGGAGAATTGGTGGGCTCTGGAATTATTTGTAAGAAATAGTTGAAATCTATATGGTGACTTCTATAAAGGGATTTCAGATCCATTATATCATTGATCTTAAAACAAGCTAACAGCATCCACATGGCTGGATGACTGGAAAATTATTCTCATTAAAAAGTAAGATGGCCAAGTTACCCAAAAGGAAAAAAATATGCATCTAGAATCTATAATTTATTGATGAACAGGGATTTAATTTTCTAATATAACAAAAATGCAGTTTTCTTTGGTCACCTTTGATTCCTTTATGAGTAAAAGATAAATGCACTAGCTTTGGCATCTTTTAAAAAGTGGTTTTAAAGTTGGGGCTCTAAAATTATCCATACTCAACAATAGCCCTGGTCACATCTGTTACAAGTATTTACACTTAGTCTGTGACGGATTCTACATCTTTCGCCCTCAGTTTAAAAGTTGAGCCTTTTCCCCCTGTAACTGTTTAGTTTTACTTAGGTGTTCAGCATTTGTTAAAGGTGCCAAATGAATGGGTGTTTTAACAGTTAACAGCAGCAATAAAATACCACATCCCTGTCATGGTCATTTCTGGAAGCGAAAAAATATCTCTTGACATTCACACAAGTTTGTTCACCAATATCCACGTGACACCCAAATAACACATAAGTTTAGAAAATTCAGTAAGAAAAAAATATCGATCCAGTGGGTCGTTTTGTATTGTAGAGAAGAGTCAAATGGCCAGCATCCTGAATTAATTTCCATCCGTACAGTTTGAGTTCATGGTTATGGTGTGAAAAAAAATTGGTCTCCCCCAAAGGTATTTGTGGAGTAGAGTTATTTAATTGTGTGTGTGTGTGTCTGTTTTTAAACAGCCTTACTATTACAGTGCAGTTCATAATGGTGGTGTGGCTTTTTGTAAAACGAAGAATAAATTAACAGGTTAAAAAATAAGGAATGTGGTGTTAAACCCATTTCATTAGAATCATACAATTTTGGGGGTAGGATCCCCTTAGAAATACACAGCCCAATGCCTTCATTGTACATCCAAAGAAAACTGAGGCCCATGTTAAGAGGTTCTCAAGTGTGTGTTTATTTGCTATTCTAAAAAACAAGTTTTGATTTGCTGATGCTCTGTGGCCCTGCAAATCCTTTTATTGGAGTAACATTGGTTTCAGTACTATGTTTTTTCTGTAATTTGTGTTGCATAACAGGGTCTCAGGATTTGTATACTGATCTTTGTGCCTACAAATGCTTCTAAATATATATGTGCCCTTTGACTGTTTTTTAAGGTTTGGAGCTGAATTTTGGATCGTTGATCGTTCTGTTTTGCCTGATCTGGCCTGTGATTATTTGCAGGATGTTAGATTGAATAATAGGGTGTGGATGGGCATGATACTGATGGAATTAAAGTGCTTCTTACTATGCCAAATGGTGTGCTATGCACTTTATACTCTTGTATTTTTTTTATCCTCACAAAAACCCAATGAGATGCCAGGATTACCATGCTCAATTCATAAATGAGGAAACCAGGATTCAGAGATGATAAACTACTTTCTTTCAAGGCAGCCAGGAATGAGTTAGGTTCTAAACCTAGATCTGTCTGCCTAGCTCCGTGTCTTTTCAAAGACACACACACACACACACACACACACACACACACACACGAGGCTTGGTGTACAATACTATTCCTGATCATTAGAATAGATAAACATTTTTAAAAAACATGTTTACACTAATGGTATAAGCCATGTCCATGATTTTTCCTGCTTTATTATCCAAATAAGCTAGCTTTGTAGTTTATGTGGGATTTCAATGTGACTTAGTATCTCTTTCATATTATTATTATTATATTTTTAACCAGGAAAATATAGTGGGTATTTTCAAAGTTGTGGCTTGGTTCTGCTGTAAATTAGCAATCTGCTTGGGTACCAGTAAAAATATTTTGTTTTCAATTTTTATGAACCTAGTCAAACCCCAAGTTGAGGTAACCAAGCTTGCTCTGTTAATATCTAAAAAAATGGTTTCCTATCTTTAACTGTAAAAAAAAGTCTTAGAGTTTCTTGTTAGATCTTTGAAACCTAATTTTCCAGAACAAAAATCTTGAATTCTATCTGCATCCCTAAAATAAGTAACTTTGAAGTTAAGTTTTGATATGTCTATTACCAGACATGTGCTTAAAATGTTACATTTTCTAAATTCAGAAGGAAGAAGCAGTACTCTATTTGACACTGACTTAAGTAAATAAAATGCATTAAACAAGTGTAGGGATCCGAGATCTGTTGAGCCTGAAATGCTTCACATTTTTGACAGCATCAGCAAATTATCTTTACCCTACTATTGTAATGAGGAAATCACTTAAATAACAGATGAACAGCTAAGTCACATAAACATATATAATAGAACTATGTAATGAAAGTTTATGCTGTTAATTGCTCGAATCTGTCTTAAATGCTTAGAATCATGGAGCAGTCAAGACTGTCATATAAACAGTTTTGTTTTGAGCTTAAAATTATTCCTTTTTGCTTTCATCTGCTATGATAAACAAAGTAATTTTGGAAGCTTTATAGATCAAACATTTACTCCTAATGGTAAACTGCATTTTATATTGGAAGTTTGCAACCTCGTCCAAGGCAGAGAGTTGAGTCCTGGTGGCCCCAGGCCTGTGATTTTCAACTTTTAGTATTATGATGCCATTTAGGTCTGTTCCCATAAGCCAAGATAACAGATCTGAAGTTGTCTAATAAGGAACATGGTGTGTTTTGAAACGTTCTTTGGTTTACAAGTCTGGAACCAAAATGTTCTTGGCCAAACTTTGAGAACCTATATCTGTATGTTGGGTAAGTCAGATTTTGCACAGACAGAGCATCCAAATGAAGCTAGGTAGGAACAGGAAAAAAAAATCCCCTTTTCTTTTTTTTGTCTTTTATGACCTAATTTTTTATGCCCAGGTGTTCTTCCAAGTCAATTGGATGGTGCTGAGTATTGCAGAAAATAAAGTAAAGCATATCATAGGGTTTTTTTTTTTTGGTTACCGGTTTCTTATTACTTTGAATAAAGTTCTCAAAATTGACCACCAAGTTTATTAGCTTACACGTGGGTTATCCATTTTCTAAATTTGTGCGCCCACTTAGACTCAGCAATAAAGTAGGCACAGGAATTTAGGTGGGTCCTTTTGAACCATATGTCTCTTAATGCTTATGAGAGTCGTAAGAGAAATAGCAATTTAATCTTTAGAGAAGATTGGTTAACACTTTTTGTACATTTTATATATATATTTTATATCAGGCTCAAAGGAATAGCAAAAGTATTGAAAAGCTTGTCATATTTACTTTCATTTCAGCAATAAATAAAGGCCCAGTTAATCAGCATATCAAATACCCAGGTGTGTTTAGAGTCAGTTTATATGGATGAATTTCAGGGCTGTAAGAAAGTATTTTATTTAAAGGTGCAGCCACTTGATTGTTCAAATGGCTGCTTTTGTACTTCTGTGTGACAATTAACATTTAATGAATGACTTTCTAAACTGCCATTGGTAGTAATTACTATATGTGGTTTATTAACTGCAATCCATTGTTGGATGTGCCTGTATTGATTTGTTTTGCAAACAACCCTTCACACGTTCAGCACTATTTGTACATGACTTTTTAAAGAACATGTTTCGTTTGCTGACACTGATATTGCCCCTAAATTTTTAGCTGACAAATGCCTCTTCGATGGTAATGATTTTTGATTAAATTAAAAGTTCATCTTTACAGCTATACAGATTTTGCACTTTGATCCCCAAGGAATCCCAAAGAAACTACACAATATTTTTTTTTAAGTAAAAGATTTATAGAAATTTAGACTTATCAGGAGAGTTTAGAGATGGTCTATGATTTTTTTAAAATAAAGAGCCAAGGTTTGCGAGGGTTAAATATCTTTTGCTCAAATCATACAGTTGGTTATGGGCTGTAATAGGACACAAATACAGATGTCCTGACCCGCTGGTCAGGGACCCCATGCTGCTTTTAATTAATATTTGGACTCAATCCGTTGGTACCAACTGTATGTTTCTTAAGAGGAGGGAAACTTGTATGATCTTCCGTTTCTGAAAAATAATAAAAGTTCAGATCGTAAGAGATGGCCCTCGTAATCCAGGTCACTTGTCATCACGTGCTCTAATTTGGCTAAGGCAGTTGACGAATAACTGTTAAAATGTATTGTGTTATTAAAAATAACAAAGTAAGACCCCTGATTAAATATCAGGGCTGTAATTTAATCTTGGGGGTTCTGGCACTGTTCATAAACCATTTGGCTTTTTTCTGTAACAGATGACGTCACAATACAGCTTGATTGAGTTATGACCCTGGGTTGCAGGAGCACCTGCTTATGCCTCTTGACTTCATAGCATGTCAGCATTTCCATTATTTTTTTTCTTCTCTGACATTTTTAAGTTCGAACAGTTAAACGAGACTGATGGTAGGCATATAAACTTTCAGGCCCCTGGGAAAAGACTGTTTTCCCAATAAAACAGAGAAGGTGGTGACAAAGCCCCATTACAGAATACCTTTTAGAATGTTCTTCCTTGCTTTAATCTTCCATTAATTTAAACATTCCCTTTTGGGGTGCTTAGCTGAATTGCAAGGCATCCAAATGGAAGGTTTTGAATCTCAAATTGCTCAAGCCAAGACTTAACTACAAGGCATTTCGAGGACTGTTAAACTAGGGAAGACCTAGCTTCTGTGAAGGAAGATGTTGAAATGATAGCTGTAGACCCTCTATTTTTCTTCTTGGGTAAAATACTGACGAGCAAGTTGTGGAAAAGATGCACATTTGCATATCTTGTCAGTAATTACTTTTATTTCTACTTAAGATGGATACAAATGGATAATGAATGGTTTCAAAAGTTCTGTTTTGTGTGTGTGTGTGTGATTATCTGGAGATTCATAGCATAGCATCAGTTTAGCCCCTCACGTTTTAATATAGTGTTGTACCATGTTGGTTGTGTCCATCTAGCCAGTTAGTTTTTATCTCCCCGTCATAATTCTTACTGATGGTTCGTCTAATACATCTTTTTAGTACATGCTATGCACACATCCCCTGTGTTAGCAATTACAGGACGTAGAGGGCTTTGTGGGAGCAAGGTCCTACCCTGAGAGGGATATATTTTTGACAGAAAAACACATGTTTAATTAGTACTCAGTGCCCAGAAGGTGAGTGTCACTAACATGGTGGGAGTTTAGATAAAGAGAAGACTTACTTCTTGCTGGGGAAAATTAATAATGAAGGTTTCATTGACAAATAGAGTATGATTCTTGAAAGAAGAGGAGATTTTTTGACGTGGGGATGTTGGGGAGGATTTTATGTCAAGATCACTGTGAACCAGGCATAGAGGAAGTCCACTGGGAAGGCTGGATGGAAGACAGGAGATTCTTCAGCTCAACACGGACTCAGTTGTGGTCTAGGCATCTGCATCACCTCCAGACAGACATTCCTGTCTTGAATGCCCCCTTTATTTTTCCTTTTCTGATTTTGAGATTTCCTTTCCAGATAATCCAGTTCCTTCCCCATATGTATATATTTTTAATGGCAGTGGCAGCGTGGAAATCAAGATTTTGATATTCTCAGTTTCAAACTCTTCCTGTTATATCATTCAGCAGTGGAAATTTTAAGCTAATTTAGAGAAAGTGATTTCTTTAACTGAATTCTGGCAATCTAGCTTCTTTTGCCATGTTTGCTGTTAAATAGCTATTTCATATTGGCAAAGTGATAGACCCTCAAAGCCTGCATCTTCAAGCTGGAAAAATAAAGTGAAACTCTCCAGTACACTTCAAGAGGGGTTTTACACTGTAGTTAAAAATATTTCCCAATTGCAGAACATCAGCATTATAATTTTATTATCATCACAGGCCATTACTGGTGCTGTGGCCCTTGGTTCAGAAGCTAGCAGGGAAGTGTGCTGATTATTATTGCCATATAATACTTTTGGAAATGCATTTAAAACACAGTCTCAAAGATATTGTGATCATAGCCGAAACCCATATAATGTTTGTAAAAACATTATGGAGTGGCCAGATACACCTCTGAATAAAATGTGTCAAAATTACATCACACATAGGAAAAATATGTAAACACCACCCTCTCCTTGAGTGTTGGGTAGTTCAGATTAAAATGTCTTTCTCTCTGTGACCTCCAAGTGTTTCAGTGTAACACACAATTCCAGTTTCCAGTTCAAACCAAGAACTCAAGTTCTAGTTGAAATTGGTGTAGGAAAAATTTATTAATGAATGACTGTATTTGCTATAGAATATAAACAAGATTTTTGTGAAAAAGAGAATGTTCTAGACCTAATTTACACATTAAAGTCAGTTCCAAACCTATGTCTTCCTCAAACTTAGTCTTCACTTTCGAACATAAGGGATTCATGTTTGGGAATATTTTGCAACCCTATGCCTTAAAACTCAGAGAGAAAAGCTTTTGGTCATCAGGTGGGTAATCATGTTTCAAGATTGAATCTACAATTTCATACATAACCCAGTTTTGCAATTTGGAAGGGAAGATTGAACAATGTAATTTCAATCCTTGTTCAAATAATTGTTCTTTGCTGTGTACCTTCTAGAGCTTCATTGTCTACTGACTGGTATCCCAAACCATGGAATGCTGTTCTGTTCTTTTGTGGGTGCTGTAATTCTTCATTTAGTTTCTAGTTTTCTTTTGATATTTAATTTCTCCATGATCTTGTTAGCTTCTTCTTACTCTTTCATTTGCCTTTCAGCCCATGTGGAACTATTTCTCTTTTACATGGATGTACATTTTGCAGTGTCCCACTTTAACATCCCTAGTAATTTTGGTAGAATTGGATCAGGTGAGAAGTAGTCCATTAGTACTTTAAATAATTTTACTTACAATCCATTATTGTTGAAGCTTTGTTTAAAAAATGTTGAAAGCTTCAGAAAAATGAAAGGAATGACTTACATATAGTTTGGTTTTTTTTTTTGCAATGTGAATATGTTTCGCTGAAATAGCAAGAGAATTATTAAGAATGGTTAAGTTTGATTTACTCGCTTGTTCATTCATTCAGTACATTTTTTTGAGAGCTAAGATTCAAATTGCAGTGTGAGGTACTATGGTGATATAAAGAAGAAAATATTTCAGTGCCAGTATTGCAGTTGGAGCATGGTGCTGCTTGCTGTCTTTGGGTGTAAGTTCTATATTGACTCAGTAAGAAAGTGCTTTTCAAATAAGTGATGTCAAAGTGTAGAAGCAGACTTCTTCCAAGGATACTTTCAAATAAGCTAAGTATAGAGTAACTGAAAGATAGTCTGAAAGATTGAAATCCTGTGTACACGGGTACTGCTACTGCTAAGTCGCTTCAGTCGTGTCCGACTCTGTGCAACCCCATAGACGGCAGCCCAGCAGGCTGCCCCGTCCCTGGGATTCTCCAGGCAAGAACACTACATGAGTATAAAGGTGGGGGATGCATTTGAATGATTATGGAACTTGGACTTTGGAGAGTATTATGAATGTCTTCTCAAATTTGGTACCAAAGACTTGTTAGAAGGCAATGATAACTAGGCCCCATATATTTTTGTTGGGTTTTTTTTGGAGTGGAAATGAGATATCAGATTTGTAAATTGTACTCATTTAATTCAAGGGCACTAGATACACTTTTATTCCCACACTTGAATATTTTTGATATTTGTTTTAGAATTTATATGCTAGAACTTACTGATTTACTTTTAAAGTTAAGAAAGTTTAAGTATCTACTATGTAGCAGGTACTATACTGGGTGCCAAAAATAAAATACTGAACAAGACTGGTATAGTTCTGCATTGGCTGAATGTGGGAAACAGACATTCACTGAATAACCAGGCAAAGAAAGGAGAGGTGGGAGGCATCAGAGGAGCTGTGATAGGGTGTCTGACCTAGTCAGGAGAAGCTTCCTGAAGCTGGTACACCTTGGATTGAGGTCTCAGAGGAAGGCGGGTACATGGGAGAAGTGGACTGGGGACCCGCAGGGCCTGGTGTTTGGGGAAGGGTGAGAGCTGGGCTAGAGCTGAGGCTCGGGAGGTGGAAGGTAGGGGCCAGATCATGCCAGGCAGCAAGATCGGGAGACTTTGCAATTTCCTCCCATCAGCTTTGTGCCTGGGAGACCTCTGGCTGCAGCCCGGAAAACGCACCGCAGGGGCAGTCAGTGTCGGTGGCCCGAACCGTGTGTGGTGAGATTTTTGCAGAAACCAGGTGAGAGATGAGGTTGTTAGGCCTCCAGTGTGGGTGGTGAAGGTGGAGAATGGGCCGTAGGCCTTACTTGGAATGTGTAACTTTAGTCCACTGGGGAGCATTCACAGTAGCATTTGCGTGTGTGTGTGCACATGAGAAACTTTTTATAACCTGAATACTTGAAAATTGACTATACATCTTCTAATGGAAACACTGAGACCTCATTCAGCTACCACATGCTGTTGACTGCCTTTTTTGCACCCAGACACCACAGAAGTGCTTTTTATTTTCTGAGAAAAGTGGAAGATGGATTTTGCAGTTCTGTTGTGAGAGGATGCAGAGCTGGGAGTAGGAGAAAGAGACCAAAGGGACTCTTCTTATTTAATGGTTTTCGGTAACGCACTAGTTAGGCTTCTGCTAGCTTAGGTTCTGATTGTTCAGTTGCTCAGTTGTGTCTGACTCTGCGATCCCATGGGCTGCAGCACGCCAGGCTTCCCTGTCCTTCACCATCTCCCGGAGCTTGCTCAAACTCATGTCCATTGAGTCGGTGATGCCATCCAACCATCTCATCCTCTGTCGCCCCCTTCTCTTCCCGCCTTCAATCTTTCCCAGCATCAGGAGCTTTTCTAATGAGTCGGCTCTTCGCATCAGGTATTGGAGCTTCAGCTTCAGCATCAGTCCATCCAACGAATATTCAGGACTGGTTTCCTTTAGGCTTGACTGGTTTGATGGTTCATTTCAACTTGTGGAATTGAGTCCATCGCATACTTGGGGATCAGGTATCAGCACATCACCACGATGTGGCTGAGCATCTTTGGTGAACTCTAGGAGGGTGGTCAGATTTGGACCATATTCCATCTGAGATGAAAATGTTGTTTACCTGCTTGTGTTTTGTCTGAGGCGGCCATGGGGAAAATCATCTGGTAGCTTTGGATTAGCCACAGAATGAAGCTTTCCGCTCTGAGACCTCCTGGTGAATCTTCCCGCTTACCCTTTCCCTCTGACCGTCTCACTCCTTCTCTGCCCCCCTCCCTTTGTTTTCTCACGGATGTGATGCTTCACACTTGGAAGTCTCCTCTCAGCCCGCCAAGTTTGTTAGTACATTAGGAAAGCCGTCACCCTTCTTGCAGTATACTCATGGTTCAAAGTGAAGGAAAAAATAGTTATTTTTTCCCCCTCCTTCTCTCTTTCCATCTTTGCTTCAGGCCTAGCTGGTTAGAGCACGGGGGAATGGGTGAATGTGGGCTGGACCCTGATGGCCACGCCAGTGAGTGATTCTTGGCCCCGGGACCCCCGGGCTCTGCGTGTGCTTCTCCAGAAGGGTGCTGAAGTGGAAGGAGTGAGGTCCGGAACCCTCTGCTCTGAGCGGGAAGCTCCTTAACACACGTGCCTGGAGCTCGTGAGCTAGTGGGTGATGCTGATGCAAGTGGACAACATTCACGTGTTGTTCCTGCCTCCTGGGGAACTCCCATCAGCATCTAGGCATACCTTTGTAACTCTCAGTTTAAAAGAAAAATCGAACGAAATACAGTCACTTTCCTTTTGGCGTGGGGAGGGCGCACAGGGTGCTTGGTAGCACTTTATTATTTTTTTTTTGGAAAGAAAAATTGTAGAGTGTTATGGTTGACCCCTCTGTGCTCCTAATATTTCATAATTAGAAAGACAACAAAAGCATAATAAGCCAAACACAAACTCCACCTCTTACTCTCTCCACTGACCGGTCCTCTTTCACAGCAAGAGTTTTGTTGGCTGTTGTCTACACTGGCGGCTTCTGTATCCTTCCCTTGCATATACTTTTCATTAGCCTTACCTCAGCCCGGTATTCCAAACACATTTTACCTTGTAGTGTTTGACACCTGCAGAATAGTACATGTAGTGTATGTGAATTATGAAGTTAAATGATGGCGTGAGGAAGACCTGGGGACTTCCCACTCACCGTCAGAACTGGAGCATCATCAGAACCTGTGGGTTTCTTCCTTATCCGCCTTCCCCCATCTTGCTTGCTAGAGATAAATATTCTGTCTTTTTTTAGAGTAGCTTAATGACACGTCTTCGTACCCCTGAACAGCGTGGCGTTTGGTTTCACTTGGTGGAGGGTTAGACGTGTGCTGTCAGTCCTGTACCATCTTGTGCTACTCGCTTTTTTCACTTGGTGTCGTGCGTTTCTGATCTGTCCATGTGGCTGTGTGTGGCATTAGTTCATTTCCACTGCTGGTGAATATGCCTCAGTTTATCTATGTATTGTCCGGTTCGTGAACCTTTGGATCGGTTCCCATTTTTTGAGACTACGTATTTTCCTAAACACCTCTTGATGCGCGCTTGGTCATCTCTTTTGCTGTCTTGGATATCCGTGAGTAAACCTCCTAGGTTACAGAGTCATGCAAATGTTAAGATAACGCCAAATTGTTTTCCAGAGCTGTTACCCAATTTACACATCCACTCACAGCATCAAAGATTATTATGGGTACATATTGTTGTCCACTTTTGGGGTTTTCCGATTTCTTAATTTGTATCAGTCTGTGTGTGTGTGTGTGTATGTGTGTGTGTATGTGTGTTAGTCACTCAGTTGTGTCCAACTCTTTGCAACCCCATGGACTGTAGCCCACCAGGCTCCTGTGTCCATGGGATTTCCCAGGCAAGAATACTGGAGTGGGTTGCCATTTCTTTCTCCAGGGGATCTTCCCAACCCATGGATTGAACCCATATCTCCCTCATGACAGGTAGATTCTTCACAGTTTGAGCCACCAGGGAAGCCCCTTATATCAATCTAGGGGTTATAAAATAGAAAATGTATCTCACTATGGTCTTAACTTGCATTTCCTTGATACTTAATGAGGTTAAACATCTTTATATGTATTTATTTATCATTCATGTTTGTTGTATAGAATCTTCCCTCCTCAGTTTTCTATTGACTCTGTTTTTTTTTTTTTTCTTATTGATTTGTGGGTATTCTTGATATATATGTGAATAATAATTCTTTCTCAGTCATGCATGCTGCAAATACTTTCCCTTATTTTATGACCTGTCTTTTGACACTCCCTATGGTATTTTTGATGAATATAAGGCCTTAAATTTAATGTAGTCATTTCTTTACCTTTTCATGTTTTGTGTCATGGTTGGAAAATCCAGCTCTACCTCAGGGTCATGAAGGTATTCTTTTATATGTTTCTTCAAGAAAGGATTTCATAGTTTTGACATCTACATTTAAGTTTCTAATACAGTTGGGATAGATTTTGTTGAGTGGCAGGTAGGGCTTTTAATTCTGCTTTTTCTTAAATATCTTGATACACATTTGTTCTAGAATCATTTATTGAGAAGCCTGTCCTTTCTGGAGGCTTCCACAGTGCTGTTTCTGCAGTACTGTGAGTTTCTGTGTTTGTAAGGGTCTTTCCTTCTGAGTCCTTTTTTTTCTGATCTTTTGGTCAATTTGTCTACCCATGGCCCAGTGCCACTTTGTAATAAGTTTCATGCCACATTTTGGTATATGGTAGTAAGGTCTGTTCTCTTCTGCTCGTCCTATATGTACATTTTACTTTTAGCTATTTGGAGGCCTGTCTTCTTCCACAGAAATTTTAAAGTTAAGTTTGCCAAGGTCTTTCATAAGCCTCTTAGGGATTTTGTTCATGTTGCGTGAGATCTAATGATCAGTGGGGGGAAATTGATGTATTTTTAAGGATGATTATCTGCACTCACGTATCTCTTCAATTCTTTAGGTCGTCCTTAATATCTCAAAGTTTTATAGTTTTTTTCATGAGGTCATGTATATCATTTGATGACATTCTTCAGTACCTTATTTTTACTGCCATTGATAATGGTATTTTCTTTTAAATTAAATAGTCAAATTGTTCCATATATTTAATATATACATATACACACACAATTGATCTTTGGGTATTGATTTCATAGTCAGCCATGTTGGTAAATTTTCTTACTGATTGTAAAATTCTCTTTGTGCTTTCATTACACTTTTTTTGTATATTCATATTGTGTGTGAATAATGAAAGTTGTTTTTCTTTTCATACCCCTTTCAAACAGATGTATCTGTTTTAGTTTGTTTTCTTTTTCTTTTCTTGTCTTACTGTGCTACCTAGGACCTAAGTTCATTCTTGAATAGAAATAGCAATATTAGGTATCCTTGTCTTTTCCCTGATTTTCACTGTTGACATTGATGACGGTATATATTTCATTAAGGAGGGTCATTCTGTGTATATCTTGCTTAGAGTTTGTGAGTGGTGGTGTTTTTATAAATTTTTTTCTACATATATTTAAATGAGGATTTAAAAAATCTCCTTCAACCTGTTAATATTGTGAGTGATATTTATATTTTTCCATATGGTAAATGCCCTTTGGATTTTTGGGATTTGTTAATGTGATTGATGTGTTTTTATTACTGTTTAAAAGTAATATCCTGCACTCAGTTTTTTCTTTTCTTTAGTATCTTGCATCTGTGCTTATAACTAAGATTGATATATAATATTTCTTCTCTTACTGTCCTTATCTGGCTTTAGCTCCAAGGTTATCCTGGCCTGTAAGATGAATACAACAGTATTTTCCCTCTGTCATCACTTGTAGAGTATGTATAAGTCTCAACTAATCTGTTCCTTGAAATTAGGTAAAACTTGTCTGTGTAACAACTGAGCCTCATGTGAGAAGATTTTAAAGCACTGATAGAATTTTCAAGTATTTAAATATTGAGAATGAGAATTTTACTTTCTTTTTCAGTAGTTTTAAAATCATATATTTGAATAAAATTGTATACATGATGGATTTAATATTTCACATTTCGTGTAAATTTTAAATACATTGCCATAAAGTTGTGTATGGTATCCTCTAATTAGCTTTCTAATCTCTACTGATTCTATAACTAAGTTTCATTTTCCAGATTTTCCTAATTTTTTTGTATGTTTTCTTTGATCAAGATCACTAGACATTTTTTTAATGTATTAGTCTTTACAAAAAAAATCAGCTTTTGGCTTTGTGGATTATTTGTGTGTGTGTGTTTTCCTACTTCATTATTTTTTAATCTTTATTATTGCCAGCTTTTTATTTGTTTTGGTTTTATTCTGATTTTTTTTTTAGCTTAAGTTCACCACTTAGCTCGTTGTTATTTTTTTTAATCTAAGAACTTAAGGCTATAAAAATGCCCTTTAAGTACTGCTATTAGTATATATTCCATAGGTTTTAGTATGTAACATGTTCCACTAGATGTTATTTGTAAATATTTGAAATCATTTTCTTCTTTGATTCTTGCACAATTTATTGATGCCTTGAAAATTTTACGAATGAATGTGTTATTTATCTTTTTATTATTGACTTTGAATGTAATTTAATTGTTGTCAGAGAACTGTTCCATGTGACAACAGTTCTTTGGTTCTTGTGAGACCTGCTTTATTGTCAGTTTTAATTAATCAGTTTTCATAAGTGTTCCACTGTGTGCTTGGGAAGATTGTGTATTCTTTTATTATTGAGTTGAAGGATTTGTGTGTCCAGAAATTTAAGCTTGTTAATTATGCCTTAAAATTGTCTATACCTTTACAAGAGTTTTTTTGTTTTGTTTTGTTTTGTCTGCCTAACATTTTGTCATTAAGAGAAGTGGATTGAAATAATCCTTTATCATGGTGACTTTGCAGATTCTCCCTGTGTTTCTGTTTTGGCTTTGTACGTATTGAAATTGTATGCATTCAAGTTTAGGATGACTAGGTCTTCATGGTTAATTAAATGCTTTATCCACTGTATATGTGGTCATCCTCTTTCTACCATTTTGTCTTATCATCTATTTGGTCTGTTATTAGTGTAGTTATCTCACTTTATTTTTTACTAATATTCATCTAGTGTATCTATTTTTAACCTTTTATTTTTCAACCCGTCCTAGATGGTATGTTTTAAGTATTCTTGCTACAGATGAATTTTAATTTTAGTCTAATCAGATATCAAATGACCTAAGTCCATTACTTTTTTGTATATTTTGGTTTATGCCTCTTACAAAGATGATGCTGTGAATATGCCTGTTGGAATTGTGTGATGTAGTAGCTCTGTGATTAATGTCATCTAAATCTTAAATTTTGATTTGTATTGCTTCTTGTACATTTCTTTTTTCCTCTTATTCCTTTTAAAGTATAACTAGTTAGTATTTCTTTTTTTTTTTTACTCCATTTTGCCCTCTCATTCTTTGAAATTTATTTGTTTTTTTTAGTGATTCCTTTAGATTTTACTGTGCATAGTCATCTGACAGTCTAAAATTTATCATCTTAACTCTCCTTTGAAACAGTTTTAGCACCACAGAGGAGTTCTTTATATCACTCTTTTATCTACTTAGAGTACTTTTGTTTGGAACTTTAAAATATTTCCTGCAAATTAGACATTATTCTTATCTTAGCGTTATAGACAGTGTTTAGATTTACTTGTTTAGTAATTTCTTTGCTCAATAGTTTTTGGCTTCTTTGGCGTTTGTGGGATCATTTTAGTTGGTGAATATATCCTTTAGAAGTTTTTTGGTATAGGAATGTTAGAGCCCAAGTCATGTATTTTTGTTTTTCCAAAGTGTCCTTATTCTTGTTCTTGAAAGATCGTTTTGCAGGGCACAAAATTTCAGGTTGACATTGTTTTTTTTTTTTTTTTTTACTTAGATGATTTTATTCTAATACATTCTGAATTCCATTGGGGTTCTTGGGACCTCTGCTGTCTATTCAGTTGCCATTCCTTTCTAGACAGCTGTCTTTTCCCACAGCTTTCCTTTCTCATTTTGGTATTTAGCAATTTAGTAATGCTATTTCATTAAACTTCTTAGCAGTTTTTAAGAGAATATTCATTTATTTTTGTTGGAAATTCAATATCCCTATATCACTTTTCTGCTTGTGTTTGTTTGTTTGGTTTTCTGCCTCTCTTTTGCTGACTGCTCTTCTGCCTGAACTGTAAATTGAATCCCTTGAGGATCTTACCTGGACCCTCTTTTCCTTCTCTGCTGAGAGGCGGTATGGCACAGTGCTTCCATCTGGAATCATATTGGGTTGGTTATCATCTAGTTATTAGCAGCATTTTCATATTGTAAAGTGGGTAAAAACAGGATAGTTGGGAGAATTCAGTAAGGTAATACTTGCCATGTCCTTGACCCGTATCCAATGTACAGTAGGCGGTTGGTACATTTACTTTCCTTCTCGTGTATATTTTCTTCCTCAATCATCTTTGTTTCTAAGCGACCAGCTCTCATATGTATTGCTGTAGTATCATTTGCGTTTCTCAGTGTCAGTTTGTAGAGTCAGCTGTCTATTTTATTCGATTTCCTCCTCTGCCCTTACTCTACGTCTGTCTGTCTTCTGTATCTTAGGAATGGCGCTCCCATGCACCTAGTTGATTAAACTGAGATCTGAACACATTGGCCCCTTTATTTCTCCCCATCTAATCATCGTGGAGTTCTGCTCGCCACCTCTACTTTGACCAGTTGAAGTGAAGGACTGTCATTTCTTGTCTGGTATACTCTAGGAGCCTCCTGACTGTATTTCCACTTCTTCCTTGAATCTATGTTTGGAAGCAGTCAGGGTGAGTTTTTTAAAAATGCCAAACAAAATAGTTCACCCCCCATCTTCAGTATTTTGCACTGTTAGAAACACTTTCAGTGTTATAGACTGACTTTTGTGCTCTTTAACATATCCTAGACGTGTCTGTCCAGCCTCATTCGGGTCTTGTTTCCTATTGCACTCTGTATTTAAACTGCATTGAATTTCTTTTAGGTTTTGGAGTTTGACAAGTTTTCCTTGATTCAGGGCCTTTGCACATGCTCTGGAGAACCTTTCCTCTCATTCTTTACCTGACTAACTCCATTCAGACTTTATCTGAAAGACCATTTTCTCAGAGAGGCTTTCTTTGATCTGCTAATCTAAGTTAAAATTTATTTTTATTCAACAGATTCTGGATTTGATTAATAAGTGATTCAGTAATCATATCTATGTATTAAAATTTGAATTTACTGATTAAGAGGAGTGATAGTTCTACGAGATCATGCTCATTTTAAGTTTAGTCATTGTATTGTCATTGGAAACCACTAAACGTTTTTTTTGTGTATTTATCAGATTTTCAGAGTCACATAAATTTCTGATGTGTCCGTGCTAAGCTGCTTCAGTTGTGTTCAACTCTTTGCGACCCTGTGGACCCTAACCCACTTGGCTCCTGTGTCCATGGGACTTCCCAGGCTAGAATACTGGAGTGGGTTGCCGTGCCCTTCTGCAGGGCATCTTCTCAACCCAGGGACTGAACCCGCATCTGTTGTATCTCCTGCATTGGCGGGCAGGTTCCTTACCACTAGTGCCATCTTTGAAGCCCCGAATTTCCCATGACTATAACATTTTTTTGGCATTGTCACATGTATTTTGCATGTAGATAAAATATCAGCCCAGATTAGGGACGGGAGAGTTCACACTCATGAGGCCCTCTGATGCACTGTCCCGTGTAAAGCCCTGAAAGCTAACCGCTGAGGAAGCAACTGTGGCTCAGAGGATCCCCTGCGTGCTGTCCAAGGCCTTAGAGGTAGGGAGAGGGAGCCTTGGTTTAGTCCAGCCATTGGAGCTGTAACGGGGGATTCTGCACCTCTGCCTTATTTCTTCTCTTGCAGACTTCTAAAAAATTTCTGTAACGAGTAGAGGTTGCAATGTTCTTAGACATGTATCACCTCGCATAGTATGTACATCAGGTTCTGGAGGGAGCTTGACGTTTTCAACACTTCATTATGGATCAAGCTTTTTATTCACTAACTCTTCTATTCCCCAGAGCATCCCTCTGATGTCTTTGAGTGGACAGCTGATGAAAATTAAACAAAGAACAATTAAGTGAGTTCTCTGAGAAGTGACATGGTGGAATATTGAATTATTGTTGAATATTTTTTATTAGCTGGAGAAGGAGAAAACATAGAAACTTTTAATTTCAGTAGTTGTGTCTGTCTATTTTCTGTCTGGTTGACTGGCTATTTATTTTTTAAAAAATGTAACTATACAGCTGAACCTGGATTTTATGGATATTATTCTTAGGAGAAGGCTAAGTTTTGGTGTTTTATTTTTTGAGGTAATTCTTTATAAAGAAGAGTATTAACTAGATAAGTGTTCAGTTAGTATTTAGTTAAGGCAAGGATCAAGAAGGTGGAACTAAAATTTGGGGACCGTTATTGGGTGAGTTGGATTCTTTGGGCCAAGTAGGGGCAGGGCGTCCTTGGCCAGACATAAGAGGAGACTCTGTGGAGGGTTGCATTAAGTGCCGGTGAACTGATTTTTCTCTCCAGAGCTTTCCCACTGCCGTTTGTGGCTCGTGCCTCCTTTAATAAATATTTTGGGCTTTGGCAGGACATTTTGATTCGAATAAACATTTTGGTATTTTGATTTTTTTAAGATAAAATTTAAAAGGAAGCTCACAGGAGTATTCAGACCCTTACGTTACGGGTTTTCCCATGTTACCTCTTACATGTGTGCTATCTGAAAAAGGAGTTTTCCTTAAAAGAAGAAATCATTCTTTAGACCTGGAGAATAAATACATGTTTCTGAGACTAGAATGGCATAGTCTCGAGCAAAGGTTAGCAAATTCTTTTCTGTAAGGGACCAGCTAATAAATGTCAACTTTGTGTGCAATATACTCTCAGCTGCAAGTGCTAAATTCTGCTGTTGTAGCGGTTGTAGCTGTAGGTAACCAGTAAACCCAAGAACAAGACTGCATTCCAGTAAAACTTTATTTTAAAAAACAGGCGGCAACTGGATATTGGTAGGGTTGGGGAGGACATGGCTTGCAAACTCTGTGTGCTTAGTCGCTCAGTCTGTCCAACTCTTTGTGACCCCATGGACTGTAGCCCACCAGGCTCCTCTGTCCATGGCATTCTCCAGGCAAGAATACTGGAGTAGATTGCCATGCCCTCCTCCAGGGGATCTTCCCAACCCAAGGATTGAACCCAGGTCTCTCGCATTGCAGGAGGATTCTTTACCCTCTGAGCCACTAGGGAAGCCTGATATCTAGAGAGATATATTTTAGATCTACATGTTAGAAAGGATGGGCTTCTGCTTCCATTCTTCTCCATTATTAGCTCTATGATCTTGGACAATTGGGCAACTTACTTTAAATCTCAAAGAGTGAATTTGTCTGTTTGAAAAATGAAAAAAAAAATTGTAAAAAACATGGATAGTCACATATTTTCTTGTATGGGCAATATATGTTTTCTTTATACACTTTATTTATTGCATATACATGATGTAATCATGAGCACGTATTTTTTTTATAAGCAGAACAAACTTTAAAAATTAGAGTACAAGATAAAAGAAGAAAGTTGTCAAAAATCATTATTTGAAAGAATTTTGTAAGGAGTCTGTCGGGTTCTTTGTGGAACTAGGATCAGCAAATACAAGGTTTGAAAATCAATATACGCAAAGATCGTTTCTTTTGAATTTTGTGTCATACAGTACCTTCTCAGACACAGAGTCATTAACTGATAATTTTTATAGTGTTTTATGAATTGTTGGGGTGGAGGTAAATGCCAAAGGGACTTCATCAAGCCTGCCATGTCTGTTGGGGTTTGAAGGGTGAGTGGGAAGTCTCTAGACAAAAGGTCTGTGCATTTGTGACCTTGGAACACCACAGGTAGTTCTCTGAAACTAGAAATGGAGTAATGAGAGCACTGGGGGCGCGTGCTGCTCCAAGTCTGGCCCGGGCCAGGGAGTGTGACGTTCAGGGAGTCTGAACGATTTTGGAGCTACAGAGTGCTTTGGGAATCTGATAAAAGATAGAGTGCTTGTCTTGGACAGTCAGGCAGCATGAAGATTCAATATTTTGCATACAATTTTGGAGGTAAGGCTCTAGAGACCACTTTCTACGTGTCTCCTTTCTGGAAAAATCAAGGGAGGCAACAGTTACATTAGTACACAGATGCCCTGCTTGACAGCGGCAGCAAATGCTTTTGATAAGGTAAAATAAAGTTTTTTATTTCATTTACTGAAGGACCTGGGAGTATATGAGATTGTGCTGAAACTTGTATATTTATAATTCCTTCAAGCAGAATCAGACAAGATTTTTTATTGGTAGATATCCGCACTTCTCAGTCACCTAAATGCTGAAGAGATTGTATCACTTTCCGCAGAATCTCCTTGTCTGTAAAATGGTACTACTCAGAGGACTCACCTGACAGAGTTGTGAGGGTACAATGAACATGTCCAAGTACAGCATTTTTAGCCCTGGGGTTACACACAGTAAGAGCTCAATAAATGTTAGTAATTGTGAAACATCTGTGACTTCACTCGTGGACATTCAGAGATGTTGTGCAGTTGTTAAGTCGTGTCTGACTCTTTGTGACCCCGTGGGCTGTGGCGTGCTAGGCTCCTCTGTCTTTCATTGTTTCACAGTTTGTTCACATTTATGTCCATCAAGTCCGTGATGCCATCCAACCGTCTCATCCTCTGTTGTCCCCTTCTCCTCCCACCTTCCATCTTTCCCAGCATCTGGGTCTTTTCCATTGAGTCAGTTCTTCACATCAGGTGGCCAAAGTACTGGAGCTTCAGCTTCAGCATCAGTCCTTCCAATGAATATTCAGCACTGATTTCCTTTAGGATTGACTGGTTTGATCTCCTTGCTGTCCAAGAGACTCTCAAGAGTCTTCGCCAACACCACAATTCAAAAGCGTCAGTTCTTTGGTGCTCAGCTTTCTTTATAGTCCAGCTCTTACATCCATGAACGACTACTGGAAAAACCATAGCTTTTACTAGACGGACCTTTGTTGGCAAAGTAATGTCTCTGCTTTTTAATATGCTGGCTAGGTTGTGATAGCTTATGGTGAATGGTGTTGGATTCGTGATCTCTGAAGAAGATTTGGCTTCGGAACCAGGGACCAGGCTTGATCACTCAAGAGCTCTTGTGTAGCAGAGTTTTATTAAAGTACGAAAAAGGGACAGAAAGCTTCTGACACAGACGTCAGAAAGGGGATGGAGAGTGCCCCCCTCGCTTGTCTAAGCAAGGGAGTTATATATACTTTTTAAATTAGTTATTAACAATAAATTAAAAGAATGTCTCAAGGTTGTAAAAATCTTACTAGATCCACTCCCACAATTTACATTTTAAGATAACAGGATTAGAATTTAACAATAGAAACATTTTACCAGATCTAGTCACATAATATACATTCTAAGGTATAAGGATTAGTGAGGTTTTCAAGAAGGAGAAACTGTCCTCAAGCAGATACATTGTTGTTATATGATCCCTAGTGAAAAGAAAAAGTGAAAGTGAAGTCGCTCAGTCCTGTCCGAGTGTTTTCGACCCCATGGACTATATAGCCTACCATGCTTCTCCATCCATGGAATATTCCAGGCAAGAGTACTGGAGTGGGTTGCCATTTCCTTCTCCAGAGGATCTTCCTGACCCAGGGATCAAACTCGCGTCTCCCACATTATAGGCGGACACTTTACCGTCTGAGCCACCAGGGAAAGCAGCCCACCAGGCTCCCTTGTCCCTGGGATTCTCCAGGCAAGAACACTGGAGTGGGTTGCCATTTCCTTCTCCAGTGCATGAAAGTGAAAAGTGAAATTGAAGTCACTCAGTTGTGTCCAAGTCTTAGCGACCCCATGAACTGCAGCCTACCAGGTTCCTCCATCTATGGGATTTTCCAGGCAAGAGTACTGGAGTGGGGTGCCATTGCCTTCTCCGATAATCCATAGCACAGAGTTTAAATTGAGTTGTTGTGTAATCATCAGTTCTGGCCTTAAAGAAAAAAGTGTTTTATGTGACTAAGAGTAAGGAATGTAGAGAAAAATAAATAAACAAAAGGTATTTGTCTTTTCCTGCTTTTTGAGAGCCCCAGATCCTTCTCTCCTCCTCAGGGACTCCGGATTTCTTATCAACCTGCCTAGGCATTGACTCTCATTTGTTCATAGGCTTTTCTTCCAAGGAGCAAGCATCTATTACTTTCGTGGCTGCAGTCACTGTCTGCAGTGGTTTTGGAGCCCCCCAAAATAAAGTCAGCCATTGTTTCCACTGTTTCCCTGTCTCTTTGCCATGAAGTGATGAGACCAGATGCCATGATCTTAGTTTTCTGAATGTTGAGTTTTAAACCAGCTTTTTCACTCTCCTCTTTCACCTTCATCAAGAGGCTCTTCAGTTCTTTGCTTTCTGCCATAAGGGTGGTGTCATCTGCATATCTGAGGTATTGATATTTCTCCTGGCAATCTTAGTCCAGGTTATGCTTCATCCAGGCCAGCGTTAAATAAGCAGGGTGACAATATACAACCTTGATGTACTCCTTTCCCAGTTTGGAACCAGTCCATTAATCTATGTCCAGTGTAACTGTTGCTTCTTCACCTGCATACAGATTTCTCAGGAAGCGGGTAAGGTGGTCTGGTATTCTTGTCTCTTTAAGAATTTTCCAGTTTGTTATGATCCACACAGTCAAAGGCTTTAGCATAGTCATTGAAGCAGAAGTAGCTATTTTTTGGAATTCTCTTGTCTTTTCTATGACCCAGCAGATGTTGGCGATTTGATCTCTGGTTCCTCTGCCTTTTCTAGATCCAGCTTGAACATCTGGAAGTTCGTGGTTCAGGTGCTGTGAAGCCTAGCTTAGAGAATTTGGAGCATTACTTTGCTAGCGTGTGAGATGAGTGCGGTAGTTTGAACATTCTTTGGCATTGCCCTTTGTGATTGGATTGAAAACTGACCTTGTCCAGTCCTCTGGCCACTGCTTGCTGCTGCTAAGTCACCAACTCTGCGTGACCCCATAGATGGCAGCCCACCAGGCTCCCCCGTCCCTGGGATTCTCCAGGCAAGAACACTGGAGTGGGTTGCCATTTCCTTCTCTAATGCACGAAAGTGAAAAGTGAAAGTGAAGTCGCTCAGTCGTGTCCGACTCTTCGCGACCCCATGGACTGCAGCCTACCAGGCTCCTCCGTCCATGGGACTTTCCAGGCAAGAGTACTGGAGTGGGGTGCCATTGCCTTCTCCGGCCACTGCTTAGTTTTCCAAATTTGCTGGGATATTGAGTGCAGTACTTTCACAGCATCATCTTTTAGGATTTGAAATAGTTCAGCTCAAATTCCATCACCTCCACTAGCTTTGTTTGTAGTGATGCTTCCTAAGGTCCACTTGACTTTGCATTCCGGGATGTCTGGCTCTAGGTGAGTGATCACACCATCGTGATTATCTGGGTCATGAAGATCTTTTTGGTACAGTTCTTCTGTGTATTCTTGCCACCTCTTCTTAATATCTTCTGCTTCTGTTAGGTCCATGCCGTTTCTGTCCTTTATTGTCCTCATCTTTGCATGAAGTGTTCCCTTGGTATCTCTGATTTGGGCCCATGTATTTCTGGATCTTCATGGGTCATTTCTTGGGAGTAAAATTTCCTTAACTGAAATACCTTTCACGGCACTGGCTCAGCTTCTCTGAGAAGTTGCAGTACATATTTTCTGCATAAAACAGTGGCCATGGTAGAGATAACTAACGAATATTATTATGTGCTTTCCCCCCCTTCTTTTTAGAGCTTCTAATATTCAGTGGGGAAATTTTCCTTGTTAAGAGACACTGACAAGGCCAGTTGGCCTAAAATTAGACCCAGCAGCTGTGTTTTGAATCAGGGCCCCACGTGTGCACTCGCACTCGCTTCCCGCTGTGCTTGTCTGCTGCTTTATCTTACTTCAGGGAGCAGACTTTTTGGGTGAATTTTAACATCCATGTTTTTCTCCTGGTACAGCCAGAAAGCTGTTACCACATGATCGTTTGTCGTGGTTATTTACACTTATGGAATGGCAAACCCAGAAGAACAGCAGGTTTACTTACTTACGTTTAGGAAACCACCCCAGAGTATAACTGTAACTCAGGCTATGTATGGGGAATTTAGTCTTCATCCCTCTTTGTACCCCTCAATCCTTAAATTATTAACATAAAAGAGAATGTGTATCCAAAATAAAACTTGGGAGCCAAAAGCAAAATACTAGGTCATTCTTATATTTATTTGCTCTCCAAATCAGCTTTTTTTTTTTTTTTAGGGAAAAAAAAAAATCCTGTAATTATATGTAATTTTTTGACCTCTGGAAAGAATTTGGTTTCGTTTTTTCATTTTCCATGTCAGGAGTCAGGAGTCATTTTATAGGTCCCAGTTCCTTTGTATTTCTTTGCCCTACTGTTTAAAGAAACATTTGAAAAAAAAAACTCGTGTACACAGTGTTATCGTGATTTGGTTTAAGTATCTGTGGTTATAAGTGCACTTCATTTCACCTAATTAAGTTATTTAGTCATTTACACATTAGCAATGTACTACATATTCCACTTTTACAGGAACTTATTTTAATTATACCTGCAGTTGTGTTCTGCTCCATTATATCCATAGATCAAGCTGAATAATGGCAGTCTTAAAAGCCATATGCTAAAACTGATTATAGGTCATTAAGGCCAAATTAAGGTAACATTTCTGATGGCCACAAGCGGAAGTCTAACTAACAATTACTTTTTGCTTTTGCTTTGGGGAACTCATTCTATTTGGCTTTGATGTTGCTGGTCTCATTGTTTGAATGTCTGGTGTTTGGCGTGTGTTGGTAGCTGCTTTGATGATGCTAACTTTTTTAAAGGGCAGACAGTATACGACGCATTTTTTAATGTATACAAAAATCTCAATTCAATGAATTTTCTGATGTCTTTCTCAAAAAATTATGCTTCTTCTTTAGCTCTCTTTCTTCCTACCTACCATTACAAGTTAGATGGGCAACCGATTCTCATAGTCTTGGGTTGGGAATATACTAGAATTCCTTTAAGTTACTTTAATGAATAATAGAGTAAAGCCTGATTGGGAGGATATGATGCTTTGAAAGTATCCTATCCTTCCAAAGAGAAATGCCTTGGCATTATCTTTTTTGATGGAAACTTTGGTTAAAAGCAGTAACAATCTGGTTTTTAAGGCATCAATATTAATTCTTGACTTGTTTGGCCTAAAATCATTTATTAAGAAAAAAGGACATCCTTCATTTCAGGCTTATCCATACACATTTTGTAACCTAAGAATGGGTGACTCTAATATTAATTTTTTCCATGAGAAATGCTTAGACTTTGTACGGGAATAAATAATTTTGGGTTACTTTGTTCAAATAGAATATAACTAAAGAGGTTTATTTTTAATGATCATTACTTGATTACCTCCCAATTTTATAATCTGTGATTGAAATTAATAAGGTTTAAATAGGAAAACTATACTCAAAAGACTCCAATTTAGACATTGGTTTTTTGCTGGATTAATGAAGATTTTCCTGTGTATTCAGATCTGGAAGATATTGGGTAGTTACACAAATAGAACTGTGGTTGATATGGATCCTCTGCGTTTTTGTTGGAAATTGTTTCAACCAGCTCATGTACTTTTTAAAAATATTCCCACTAAAAAGTGATAGTTCAGGGAATTCCCTGGCGGTCCAGAGGGTAAAGCTCCAACCTTCCACTGCGAGGAGCATGGGTTCAATCCCTGGTCCAGGAACTGAAATCCTGCAAGCCACACAGTATGGCTAAAAAAATAAAATAAAATAAACAAAAAAATTAACTGATAGTTTAGTCTTGGACATACCAGTGTAGGAAATTGGCAGTTTACCTTACATGCAAAAAAGGGGGGGAAATAGGAATATATGTATATACTGCCATGAAAACGGTGAAAAATTGTTACGTTGTTCAGTCATGTCCGACTCTTTGTGACTCCCTAAACTGTAGTCCTGCAGGCTTTTGTGTCCATGGAATTCTCCAGGCATGAATACTATACCTGCATTTAAAAAGTAAACACGAGGAACAAACTGATTACCTGAGGATGACTGAGGAGGAAATAAAGAACAGTATGGTAGAGATGTATAACTTTTGTATGACCCTGATTCTTAAACCATGTACATAAATGTTCTCTATTTAGAGTTTTTTTTTTTAAACACTAAACAAAAAGTTTGATGACAGTGACAGACATTTTAAAGATTATACTGGATTGTTTTGTTAAGAAATCTAATCATAAAATATTAGTTTGGTCGTTTTCTCATGTTAAGTTTTGGGGCAAATTAAACATATTGGATATTCTTAAACATAAATTTGTGTTTACTCTAAAACATAGTCTTTTTTTTTTTTTTTTTAATACTGTGGCAGTATTAAAAATCAGACCCAACACAGACCTTCCCTGGTGGTCCAGTGGCTAAGACTCTGTGCTTTCAATGCAGGGGACCTGGGTTCAATCCCTGGGCAGGGAACTAGATCCTGCATGTTGCAACTAAGACCCAGCACAGCCAGAGGGCGAAAAAAAAAGACAGACTTTATAGAGGAAAACTGTTGGACTTAAACAGGAATTTGATGGGTTGCAAACTTGCCCCTGCACATGGAAGACTGGGAGAGATGGAAGAAAGATGCGGGTCGCTCCAGGTTGGTAGGTGGCCGGTGTAATTAGCAGGGGAACTTACACAGGAGGCTTTTCTTGGCCAGATGCAAGATGAGCACATTTCTGCACTTGCTCGCCAGAATCTTAATAGTTTATGTAGAGTCCTTAATGGGGTTCAGTCCAAACAACTCATGGTCAACTTGTGCTCACATCCTCTCCATGACCTCTGCTGCCGACAGAGCTGTGCGTTTACATAACACGCGGTTCCAGTGGTCTTAGGAGATGGAAGAGGCATTATTAGGAGTTGGATGTGACTCCTGCATGATGACCAACTTGTTTCTGGATTTAGGGACCATGAGAACTTTCATAAAGTGGAAGTTGGAGCAATAAGTGGCATGGACAAGCTACATTTTAAGTTATTTTAAAAATACTTTACTCACACTAGAATTATTATAACCTGTCAAAATGTGACTAAGATGTCAACAAAATTCTTGAAATTTTTCAGATTGGTAGGTGCTAATGTACTTGAATTAACATGATGAAATGTGATGATTTAGTAACTTTATTTTAATGAACAATGTGATTGATTTTAACCTTTAAGAAAAGAAAGGTAATATGGGCATGTGTATTTACTTTACTGTGGAGAAAGTTCTCCTTTAAATTCTTAATACAATAATAGGCCTTAAAACATCAAATCTTCATTTGGACAGTTTGCGTTTCATAGCTGAGGACCTAGTTGTGGTTAATTTAATATCTTATTCATTTGCATTTATTAATACAATGCTGGGAAATTATGCTGCATTCTTCTTACAGTGGTGTTTTTGCTGATTGATCTTGTCTCTGAAAAGATAACAAGACACTAAAGCCACTATTATAGTTCTTAAACACTATTATTCTTGAATGAGGATGTGAAATACAGGGCAAATTGCGGGAAAAAAATGCTGTCCTGGAAAATTAATCCTTTTAAAGTCAGAGAGATTAAACAATTCGGAATTTGAAAAAAAATCACACTGAAAGATAAAGGTATATAAGCTCACTTAACTATTAATGATACAAATTAATCTGCAGAGAATTAAAAGCAGCTTTGTTGATGGTAGAAGACACATGTAGTTAATAAGGACATTACATCTCATTTGGGGTTAGGTTGGCCTCTCATTTATTAATATCTGTTTAAACTACAAATAGAAAGAACTCCATTTTTACCAGACTTCTTGTCACAAGACCCAGTCTCTAAAGAGAAATATCGTTGATGGAAAACCAGAAAGACTAAATAGATGTATTTGGTCTCACAGGCAGTCCATTAATTTGCTCAAATTAAATATTATCTTTAAATATTGAAAGGTTAAATGTACACTGATAATGGATTTAGACAGCTATTAAGCCGTAATTGCCTTCTAATGTAGTTACTAAAAGACATTTGATATAACATATTGAGAAGGGAGAATTAGGGACTTTTCTCTATCTCACTTTTAACTGAGTTTTATAGCTTTCATTCTGGCTGTTGTAGGAATTGGATAACAACAAATTTTAAAAAAAAATGAGAATGCATACAATATACATGAAATATTCAGTAGGCAAGTTGTAGAGGAGCTGCATTTTGTTCAGTGTTCTCATCATTTTTTGCAAATCTGCACCATCGATACTGTCAAATCAGCTCTCCACCCCCAATGTTTTTCTATTAGATAAAAGTCAAATTTCTGAAAATGTTACCAGTGTATGATTTTTACGTAAGTCGAATTACTGTGTTCCGTGCACTGGATGTATGGGTACACTAGTGACCAAGTTAGTTTGAGAAGTTCTCAGTCTGCTGGAGACTTGCAGCTGGCGCAGGTAGTCAAACTGATGACTGTCACTGGCTTCTAGGCAGCTTTCTTTTTAATGTTTGCATGTTTGATTGAAGGGATGATGTTTTCCCGTTTTTACAGGTTGTGTTAGTTGAGTTTCCAAGTTTTAACCGATTATGGTTAACCCCAGAACACAGGCTGATGGATTGAGTCAGTCACTTGCCTCTAAAGTTCAGTGAAAGGACAAGATATTGTTTGGGAAAGAAATATAAAGGTGACCTAGTGCTTCAGAACATCTTTTTCCTTGTGAAGGATCTGAACATAATCAAAGTACAAGTATGCGTCGGGAAAAAATTACCTTCAATTAAGATATCAGGCCAGAGTATTTTTGAATTGAACAAAGAAAGGGTAAGAAACACCCTGCTGTTGATCCCTGTCACTCATCAGATTTTTGTATTAACAGGCAGCCTCTGCTAGTTTTGTGGCTAATCTCAACGATCTGGTTTTCTTTTACATTTTTAGAATTCACTTTGGTTTCAGAAACCATTACTGAGTAGTAAATGTGTGTGAAAGTCTGTTCTGGGAAAGATGGTTAGCTTCCAGGTGGTGCCAGGGTCACTGCCTGGCGCCCCCTGGAGGTGTGTGTGCAGTGCTGCACGTGGCCACCCTGCTTGGCGCCTTTAAAGCAGAATGTGATGATAACTGTGTTTTTCATGGAACTTCTAGGGTGCTTTCACAAGTATATTTTAATCTTTTTAGATTCTTAAGAGTAGCTTATTTCAGTTTTATAAACAAAAACTCATGTTCTGAGTGATCTTATAACTTGCCTAACTTAAAGCAGAGTACACATGAATTAATATCAGGCAGAATATAAAAAGTATCATGAGAGTTTCAAATGCCATAGGATCCCAGAGGGAGACACTACTTTCATTGACCACGGCCAAGGTAGAATTTGTAGGGAAGTCAAAGTCAATGTATACCCTCTTTTATAAAAGCAGCAATATACCCTGTAACATCTTCCCTGCTCACTTAAATAAATGTTCTGTTTTCTCCCTTCAACTTTAATCCACATTAACATTAAAAGAATAGAAAATCACATTTCTAAATTTTACTGAGGTAGTTAAGTAGAGAAGGTAATTGCATTACAAGAGTGTAATATATAACATTTGTAATCCTTTAAAATGGAATTAGGACTCTGTCTTCTCAGTATACTGTGGTGACTTTAGGCTTCACTCATTTAAAAGTGTTCTAGAAGATCTTTTTAAAAATTCTGAGCCACTTTATATTTTTCTTCTGTATTTAGATAATTTTAGAACTATTGACCAGCTAATCATGATTTTCTTTTAAATGTGGATTTCCAAATATTTGTTTAATAATGCGACTTTAATATGCTTCGGTATGACTTTCCATCTTTTCTTCCCTTTTCTTCCTTCTTCTTTCTTTTCCTCCTTCTCTTCTTCTCCCTCCCTCCCTTCCTTTCTGCCTTCTTTCTCTTCTGAATATATATTATCTCTCAACCCACTCCAGTATTCTTGCCTGGGAAATCCCACGGACAGAGGAGCCTGGCCGGCTACAGTCCATGGGGTCACAAAGAGTTGGACACGTCTCAGTTATGAACAACAACAGCTAACTCTTTTGTCTAGATTTCTCTTTAAAGTTAAATGGAAAAAGTGGATTCTGTTGGTTGGGTTTGCTATTGTCTAATGTTACAACATCGTTGGGCTCTATGAGGCTGATTCTAAGACTTCTGTATTTAATACAGCTTTTAAGTCTTTCTACATATGCTGAGAATAGCCATTAGCTTCACCACCCTGAAAGCCTTGAATGTGATGATATACCATATACACATTCTTGATATTTACTGATCCACTATGTACACAATAGCCTGAAGAGCTTCGTAAACTTTTCCACCCAAACTAAAGACAAGAGTAAATACATAAACACAAGGAGCTTGGGGACTTGGCTGAAAGTTGCCACCCAGAGCTGGAAATTTATTTGCATGCTGGTAAAAAAAAAATGAGCCACGAGTTGAAGCTCAGGAAGACATCTGATATTTGATGCGTATCCCATCTCTGTGTATTCCAGGGTGCCCTTTCTGTTTACCAGGATGGAAAAGCACAGTTTTACACCAGTGCTCTTGGGTATTCGAGTGGGTTTTTTTTTTAAAGGAGTCGCACTTGTTTTTCATTCCGTGTCCTTCTGCATTCTCTTCCGTTAAATTCCATGAGAGTCTTAATCTGAAGGCTTTAATAGAAGCAGACGTTGTTGCCCGAATGAAGTTCGGACGTTAAAACCAGCAAGAGGGCACTGACTGCCGCACGTGACGTTATTGTCTTCAGAATTATTGATATAAACTCTTCATCTGTTGATGGCAAATGTGGAATTTTGCTGATGTCTGAGTTCCTCTTGTAAAAACGACCCATACGTTTTCGTATGAAAACATTCTATTGACTTACTAAATAGTGGACATTCTTCAGGTAGGGGGGAAAGATATGTATGTGTGTTTAAACACACACATACACACCTATACCTGAATCAGGATCTGGCACCTGTGGGACTTTTCTCCCTGTGTGGTTCGTGTTCTTAGTGTGACATCCATGAGTACAGATATGTGGAGAGAACACGCTGGAAGGTTGGTGAGCTACTTTACCGTACTGTGATTGCTTCTCTTGCTGTGCCGTTCATTTCTGATGTAAATACCTAATGACTCTCATCAAACAACATTTAAACTTTCTATGAGATCCTGTGACTGTTCCTTTAGATCGCATTATGAGGAACAATGGCTGAAATGAGCCTCAGTGCGAGGCTGTGTCTCCGACGGGGCTTCTGCAGCTGTTGGTGATGGCGGTCGCTCCCTCAGCCGAACGGCCGCCATCCCGTTGGTGGCATTGTGCCCATTAAGCGGTGTATAACAACAGCGCTCCTGGTGCGGTACGTTTCATCTCTGCGTCATTTTCGGGTTCAGCCCTGGCATGTTCTGGGGTCCGTACTTTCCCTTTCTTGGTAATTTAACAGAAGGAAAAACTGAAAAACTGACTTGAGGCGGCAAGGTGGATGAAGTTTCTCAAGAAATGCCTCTTTGGTGTCTGAAACGTGGGTTGTCAGCCAGTAATTAATTTATTTTAAAGGGAATTCATCCTGGGGCTGACAAAGCAGCGGAGTAGCTAACTTTCTAAGACAGGTGGAAGGTCCTTGCCATGTCCAAAGTGTCAAGATTAAACCTAAATTATTTATAAGGTATTAGTGACTTTAGTTTTTTTTTTTTTTAATTTTCTAATTGGAGGATAACTGCTTTACAATGTTGGTTTCTGTTGTACAACGATGTGAATTCATCATAATTATATATACATATATCTTCCCTCTTGAGCCTCCCTCCCCTCCCCCCAGGCTGTCACAGAGCATCAGGCTGAGCTCCCTGTCCTGTGCAGCAGCTTCCCACTGGCTCTGTAGTTTCCATGTGGTAGTGTGTATATATGTGTCAGTGTTGCCGTCTCCTCCCCCCACTGTGGCCGCAAGTCCGTTCTCTACATCCGCGTCTCTATCCCTCCCTGCAAGTAGGTTCATCAGCACCGTTTTTCAGGATTCCAGGTATATGCGTCAATACACGATATTTGTTTTTCTCTTTCTTACTTATCTCACTTTGAATAACATGCTCTAGATTCATCCGCCTCTAGTGACTTTAATTTTATTGATAAGCTACGATTGATGTAAC
Organism: Bos javanicus; assembly: GCF_032452875.1. Classification (NCBI taxonomy): domain Eukaryota; kingdom Metazoa; phylum Chordata; class Mammalia; order Artiodactyla; family Bovidae; genus Bos; species Bos javanicus. The sequence continues at coordinate 54,907,376 of NC_083891.1, read as the reverse complement.
AAATCCAATTGAGTTGAATTTTAACCATTGTTTCTGTGTGAACTAGTGTGAGGCTCTTTGCTAATTTCTGAAAGGAATCCAAAAGATGGACCCAGAATAGTTCCCGACCTTGCAAAGCTTTGTAAGGGTGGATGGAGACATAGATACAAACAAATAAGGATGCTAGATCCAATGGAATTAAGATATTTGAAAGAGCTAAGCAGAGGAGTCTTTGCACATACAAAACCATCAGCAAATGATTGTTGAAGTCAAGTGTGTGAAAGAATTACCTTTGGATTTCAGATATTTCTGTGTCACCATGAACTTCCTGAGTGGCTGACTGAACATGGTGATTGCCATTTGATGTTGTTTAGTCTAACGCTCGGGGACTAATTTAGCATAGAAAATATACAATTGTTCCTGTTTTACCAGAAAAAGTAGAAGCCAGAAGTTGTGTTTTTTTTCCCTTTGTGCTTTTCTTTTGAATCTGATGTCCCTCATCTTACTTTTTCCGCCAGGCTTTTGAAGAGGATGATATATTCTGATGTTTATTTTATTTTGTTTATTTGATTTTGACCGTGCTGGGTCTTTGTTGCTGTGTGCGGGCTTTCTCTAGTTGTGGCGGGCCCCAGGGCGTGTGGAATCTTCCTGGACCAGGGATCGAACCCGTGTCCCCTGCATTGTCAGGCAAATTCTTAACCACTGGACCACCAGGGAAGTCCTCTGGAGGTATATTTTAAATAAGTTGAGGAAAGTCACTGGGCACGTGTGAAGAGCATGGTGAATCTGTGTGCTGAGGTGGAAAGTCGTGAAGGCCAGGGAAGGAGGCCTGGAAGTTGTTGGTGGCGTGGGGCACATGGCGGCTGTGACCGTGCTCCACGCGGCTCAGAGGAGACAGCAGAGGTGGGGAGGCCGTGTTCCGGAGTTAGACCGCAAAGGCGGAATACTGGCTTTGTCATTCGCCCGCTGTGTGACCTTCCAAAAGTTAGACTACCTCTCTGAGTCTCAGTTTGCTCATCTGTAAAATGGCAAGAGTTAACAAGGTCTCCTTCACGGATTCATGAGGCCCAAATAAGCTAATCCACATAGAAAACTGTCTGGAGTGCCACTATTTAAAAAAAAAACACCACAAAACACTAACATTATTAGCTATTTGCTCCATCATGGGGGCGGGGTGGGGAGGGGAAGAATGTTGTTCAAGGCATTTGAAAGAGTAATGTATAAAGAACATGGTTTTGGCATTGGAGTTTTGGTCACATGAAAGTGAGGAGAGTGTTTGTTCAAAACCGTGCAGCCCTTAACATTAAATAAAGTGATTTTGGGGGCTGCCCGTAATGATTGTGGTTCAGGTATTTTAGGAAGTTGGGCATAATAGATACCCTATTCAATCCTTTTTTTTTTTTTTGGAATCAAAATGGATACATAAAGATTTAAGAGGAGGGGGACATTCTTTTCTCCACAGCTGGTCATGAGCCCAGTGTAGTTGGCAGTAAAATGGATTGTTTGGAATGTGTCCCTAAAATCCTGTAATTTAATTTTCATTATTTATATAACACAGTCGGTATACGTGGCACTTTACTGCACACACACAAGGTCACATTTCTGGCCTGTGTAATTTCAGCAAAGAAAATGCTGTACTGGAAATATTGGTACCTGCTCAATTAACTGCAGGCTGGTAGCGCCCCACCACTGATGTACATGGTCCTAATCAACAGTGGGAGGACCTACTGTTGGGGTGAAATAAGGGGTCAGAAACTGGATTAAATAGTTCTGGGATGACAAAGAAGCCCATGTTTGGCTTTGTATAAAATCAGGGACTTTGAGGAATCCAGATAAACAAGTTTTTGAGTATTGAAGTTAGAGAAAATAGCAACCAAGCTGGGTGCTACTGTGTAAAAGAAAACTATTAAAATATTAAAATAGTTTTTTCTCCTGTAGCACTCAGCTTATTTTGTTTTGTACACTATTAGAAAAGAGTAATTGTCTGGACGTGTCTAAGAGAAGATAGAGTAAGTTTTCTAGAAAACTCTAGACATCTAACTTGGAGAATCTGTGGATCTCAGCACATATTTCAGGTTAAGAGTTGTGATTATCAGTGGCCCTCCAGTGAATGATACTAACTTCTGGACACCAGGAGTTTTCACAGTGACTGGATTGGCCATGTTCAAAAAGCACGTGATTTATTGGACTTGATTATTTTCTGATTATTTTCTTAGTTTTCAAAAGAGTCATCTGGGCCAGAAATAAGCTAATAATGTATTGAAAGGGGAAGACGCACAATAGGTTAGTTAGTTTTAGTTTGAATTAAGAAGATATTCCTGAGATTAGCAAGAGGAGTCAGAATCGAGGACGTTGTAAGCACTGAGGGTCAGAATATATTCAGCGTATGCAAGCTTGCCACTAGGAACCAGAAAGTTACTCTGACTCCTTTCTTGCGCAGGGTCCCTGTGCGACGACAGAATCTGATGATTGTACAAATCATTTCAATTTGTGATGACGGCTTGGAGATGACGGCCTAAACAAAAATCCCCACCTAAAGTGAGGGGTTCCCCCATCCCTTGAAGGATTCTCTTTGAGAACTGTCAGAAAACAAAGCAATACGTTCACATAGTCATCATTCAGATAAACTAAGTACAATATACCCAGCAAATCGGTTCACACATTTGCTGTTTTAAGGAATTAGGATTCAAATCTTATCCTCGATTTTACACACTCAGGTTTTTAAGCATCACTTAGATTTGTTCAGATGACAGAGCCGAGTCAGAGGTTCGTCTGAACACTCAGCAGAGCCCTAGGTCTTTGCAGTGGGGTGGGGTGGGTGGCGGAGAAGGCAGTGGCACCCCACTCCAGTACTCTTGCCTGGAAAACCCCATGGATGAAGGAGCCTGGAAGGCTGCAGTCCATGGGATCGCTGAGGGTTGGACAGGACTGAGCAACTTCACTTTCACTTTTCACTTTCATGCATTGGAGAAGGAAATGGCAACCCACTCCAGTGTTCTTGCCTGGAGAATCCCAGGGACGGGGGAGCCTGGTGGGCTGCCGTCTATGGGGTCGCACAGAGTCGGACACGACTGAAGTGACTTAGCAGCAGTAGCAGGGGTGTGTGGGGAGTTAGGCCTGGTGAGGTCACACCCCCTCGTTCACCCCATGAACAGAGAAGATGAGCACTATGACATTCGATGGGAATTTAAATTCTGGTCTAAATTGATAAAACAGAGTTGTTATTTCATGTCCTCATCCTTGTTTTTCTACATCACAAATAGCGGTTTGTTTTCCAGAGAGGTCTGGGTCCAGAGCAGCAGGTCACAAAACCCAGGGTTTTGCTTTTCAGCCTCTTTTGGCTGGGTTGAATTTGCCTGGGCAAAAGTTTTCTCCCGACAGAGTACATCCCAAAGATGGCCTAGGAAATATTAAATATCTTAGAAAATTTAGATGGAGACAAAGCTTTGTTGGGGAAGTTTGCACCTGTTTTTTTTTTTTTTTTAATTCCTTTCTTAGGAGCAATTCTAATCCTTAAATTCTTTACGCAGTGGGTATAAATAGACACCAGTGGTGGCTGTGGATGACTAGCTATGTAGCTATATATCAGCTAGATCCACAGGATGTCAGAACAACTAAAAATTTTAATAAATTTTGTTGAACAACTGGTCAGGTCAGTTCTAACCCATCAGGATGTTTTATTGTAAATACAAGCATGGATGTTGGTTTGACAGAGATTGTTTGCATGGGATGATCTATAATATGATTTCGAAATGCATAGCCTTTTAGGAATCTTGTCATAGAATTTTATTTTATACCTTCATAGTTTAAAAAGATAACACTGATCACATTGAATAGGAAAAGTGCAATTAAAGTGAAGTGCATTCTTTAGTCAGTAGTACAGCCTGCCTTGCTTCACAGGGAAGGTGTTTGAAGTTTCAGAACTGTAGAAGTGGATTTGTAGTAGAGCCTCTGTCTGTTTCAAAGCACGGCCGACTGCACAGCTGTTGGGAATCTGCCTGGCATGGCATGGAACTTTGGAGAATGTTTCTGCTCAGAAGCTGGAACACGATCCTCCCGCAGCCCACACAGTGTAGGATCTGTGCTTTCCTTTCTCCAGTTCTTTCTTTTTCTCTGTTTTCCCCCTCTTCACTTACTCTGATTGATGGAAACACGTGCTGGGAGCTTTCCCTGACATTCTTTCCAAACACTGCGAGTATGAGATGTTATGGTGGTGCTGTGTCTATTTTTGAAAGTAAGGCTGTTAATGTAAAGCCTGTGTTGATCTATTGGGATGAATTATAATGGTGATATTATTGCAGCCTTCAAAGCTGAACATTTATTATTTTTCTCACCTACTTTGGGTTGCTAATACTTGATCATAAGAACATGCTGTACATCTGGTTAATTTGGGGGGACTTATTTGTGGAATCCCAAAAGCTAGACTTTGATTTTTCTTTGTATCTTGTTCAAGACCCCCTCCTATTATTAAAAAGAAGAAATAAATGTTATCCTTCACAGACTCACTTGGCTGCTGCTTGGGTCCTTATCACTCTCATTATTAACACTTATGGTGAAGACATTTTTGTTGATTTATCATTAATTTTGCAAATACAATAAAAATAGCATTGTCTGTTGGAGCGGCTCATCATGACCCTTTTAAAACTTTTTATTTTTAATGTTAGTTTTTATTTATTTATTACAGCTGCACTGGGTCTTAGTATGTGGGATCTAGTTCCCAGGCCAAGGATTGAACCTAGGCCCCCTGCATTGGGAGTATGGAATTCTGGCCCCTGGACCACCAGGGATTTTTTTAAATTTTTAAACATTCAACTCAGTTACTCTTGTTTTGACATCTGTATATAAAAAGTTAAATATCTTTTCGTATAGGAGGTCATGCTGGAATTCAGAAGCCAAGAGAAATTGATAGTCAGCCATGTGCCCTCCTGAATGGAAATCCTAAGTTATGAAAAAATTAACCAGTGGATGAAATTATTTTTGAAGTCTGTTTTGCAGTCACATCGGTTCCTTAGAGGCAGGGCCCATGTCTCCCATAATCATACTATATTCCTTGTTTCTGGTAGGTTGTCTGGCTAGAGAAGTTATTTAATTATTCTTTGCTAAATGGCTGAAAGAAAAAGTGAATGGTACAATCCAGCACTGACTTTAACAGCAAAGGTTCATTTTCCTTAGCACCTGTTGCTTGATTGGAAGACAAAACTGTTCAGTCATACATGATTTAAAAATATATATGTATATGTGTGGGCTTCCCTGCTGGCTCAAATGGTGAAGAATCTGCCTGCAATGCAGGAGACCTGGGTCCGATCCCGGGGTCAGAAACATCTCTGGAGAGGGGAATGGTAACCTACCCCAGTATTCTTGCTTGGAGAATCCCATGGACAGAGGATCGTAGCAGGCTATAGTCCGTGGGGTCACAAAGAGTCGGACACGACTGAGCGACTAATGCACGTACGTATATGTGTTTGTGTTTATATAAATATATATATTTATATATATCTCAGTATATATATGGGAGAAGGCAATGGCACCCCACTCCAGTACTCTTGCCTGGAAAATCCCATGGACTGAGGAGCCTGATAGGCTGCAGTCCATGGGGTCGCACAGAGTCAGACATGACTGACGTGACTTAGCAGCAGCAGTATATATATATATATATATGGAGAAGGCAATGACAACCCACTCCAGCACTCTTGCCTGGAAAATCCCATGGATGGAGGAGCCTGGTAGGCTGCAGTCCATGCGATCATGAAGAGTCAGACACGACTGAGCGACTTCACTTTCACTTTTCACTTTCATACATTGGAGAAGGAAATAGCAACCCACTCCAGTGTTCTTGCCTGGAGAGTCCCAGGGACGGTGGAGCCTCGTGGGCTGCCGTCTGTGGGGTCACACAGAGTCGGACACGACTGAAGCAGCTTAGCAGCAGCAGTATTTGTGTGTGTGGTCCAGTATGGAGGAGAATTGTATGGATACACACACAATATTAATAATTGTTATTGGGTACATCAAGCACAGCTGCATGCACATCCCATGTTGAAATTTGCATAATCTTCACAACCATTGTGCAAGGTCACAGCTATTCTCATCCCCATGTTGCAGATGAGGAAACCGAGGCACACAGGCTTAGTCACTTTTCCAGGGTCCTGGGCTTTTAATTGGCTCAGCCCAGAATTGAACGTGGACAGTTTGATTCCTGAGTTCCTGCTCAAAATCATGACGCTCTCTGATCTCTGACAGTGTTTCACATACAGACTTCTATATAACACGGGCCTGTGCGTGATTTCTCTGAACTACTGTGGAAGTTCTCTAGAAATATGCTGAGGTTTAAATATTATCCCCAACTCTTCTGTCAGCTGAGTGCAGATCTCTTTTTTTTTTTTTTTTGGTTTACTTAAAAAGTCCTATCTTTTGAACTGATAGGTGTGTATGTTGATTTTTCTAAATTATTAGGTTATGGACCCCAGGGCAACAGGTGATTAATTTCTGCCTTATAAAGTTTCAGCGACTGCCTTTAGGAATTTACTTACAAAGCATTGACCTTGCATATGGCAGACTTACAACATTTGGTCCTCATTTGTGGTAAAAATGTATAATTAGGATCTGACCCAAAGAAACTTGAAGCAAGGTCTGGGAGATAAACAGATAATTTATAGAAGTAGGAATGTAAAAAGAACCCGCCTGCCGATACAAGAGATGAGATATGCAAGTTCAATCCCTGGGTCGGGAAGATCCTCTGGAAGAGGGCATGGCAACCCACTCCAGGATTCTTGCCTGGAGAATCCCATGAGCAGAGGAGCCTGGTGGGCTACAGTCCATGGGGTTGCAAAGAATCAGACACAACTGAAGCATCTTAGCGTGTACACAAGAATGTAAAAGGTCTTCCAAAGAGACAATACGGAATCTTGGAATTTTACTCTTGTAAGGGATGTAGAAATGATATAATCTGAGCCTCACCCTGGTGAGACAGGCAAAATCCTTTGGCTCTGGGGTGTCAGTTGTAGGATGAGTTACTTAAGCCCTCTGTCGCTCAGTTTCCTTTCCTTGAAAATGGGGTGATAATACTACTACTCAGCTCCTTAGTTATGTTGTAAGGATTAAACGAGGCAGTAAACATATACGGAGTACTTAAAACAGTTCTCGCACACAGGAAGTACTTAATAAATATTATCACTGAAGTTATCATTTTACAATTGAGGAAATTGAATCTCAGATAAATAGATACTTACCCAAGGCTAACCCAGCTAGCTAAGGACAGAGCCTGCCTGGGCTGGAGTATTGACACACACGGACTCAGAGCTCTTAGTATCGTCAGTAGGATTGTTGGGAAGCAGACCTCCACCTAACAACACGCAATTTCTGCATTTACCCAGGATCCTGTCTGTATGATGAACTCTTTTTTGCTGGCCTTCATTTTTTCTTCTGGGAAATACATATTAAGCTTTTTTTTTTAAATGCCAGTATTATGGGAAGGAAAAAAAAAAAGAACTTACCATACTTTTTTTCAGACATAATCCAAATTTCAAATGTATTAATTTTGCCGAATGCCATGGCAACATACATATCTGTTTTTCAGTTCATGAAAGGTATTTTGGGAATTATTGGCTCCTGCATGCTTGAGCGTTTTCGTCTTTCAGCTATAGAAATCCACTATGTATCCTCTTCATTTTGTGTTTGTGCTTCTATTCAAAGCGAGAATAAAAGCAGTTAGTTTCTGGGTTGTAATATTCTTAGTGAACGGTGGCTTTCTAAAACAGTAACACCTTGACTGAAATGAAAACTCTGCCGTATCATAAAAGATATTCTAATTACTGCATCTAGTTAAAAGGAGAATAAATCACTGAGAGATTATTTTAAGTGCCTTAAATATAATAAAGAAGAATAATGGACGTTGAACAGCTTGACAAGTTTGATGAATTCAGACTATGGCTGATTTCTGCTGCTTTCTAATGGAAAAGGAGAACATTTTACTTTCATGGTTTATTGTCAAAGGTAATTTTTGTTGGGGAAGATAAGGGGAAACCTTATCTTTGTCAAGCACTAAGGCAGTCCATTATCTCGTTTAATCCTTCCCGACCTTATAGATAACATTATGCCCATTTTACATCACGGAAAAATGAGGCTCAGGGAATTTAAGTAACTTACCTCAAGGTACCAGCTGCTAAGTGGGATCTGGTTGTGCTAACCTGTCGGATCTGTCATCAGAGCCCGTGCCTTTTTCCTGTATTACCTTATCTCCACTGTCACAGAGATGCTTGTATCTTCCCCTTTGATACAGAATGAGCGTGTCCAAAAGACTTTAATTTCTTTTCTTCATTTTTTAAAATCTTTTGGCCACACTGCACAGCATGTTGGATCTTACTTCCCTGAACCCTGACCCTCTGCATTAGCAGGAGTCTTAACCACTGGACCACAAGAGAAGCTCCCAAGAGAGTTTTATTTCTTTGAGCCTCTGTAAAATGGGACCCATCAGGTCGTTGTGGAGATTCAAGGAAACACATTTCAACCTCTTGACTTAGTGCTTAAGTTAGCACACCACAAATGGAGAGTGCCCAGGAGATGTTAAGTATTACCAACTGACAGATGATGTGTTCCCAGAGTTAAGGGTTTTAGATTTTGGTTAATTAATTAAATCTTCAATTGTGTCTGTAAATTCAAAAGTATGTCTATTGAGTTTCTTGAAATGAAGATGGTGATAGAGCTGATAAAAAATATGATGGATTTTCTGTTGTATTTGCCTTTGTAAATGTATAAACATTTATTTAATTAATGTGGACTCTGTAGCAATGCTACTGTGATAAGTGTGCACATGTTCACGTGTGTATGTGTGTGTGCTGGTTATTGCTCTGTATGCAGGAGAGTAAAAATATCAGTGATTAGAAATTTAAATCAGAAGCAAATACTTTTTTATTTTTGCATTGTTGTCTCTTTAAAGAATGTTATTGCTGGTAAAGTATTTTGCAAACATTTTTATCCAGAAATATGAAACATTTTTAGTGGTTACACTTTTTTGTATTTCTTTTACAGTACATTTTGGATGCTAGTTTGTAGATTTTTTTCCCCTTAAATCTGCAAATGAAGCAGAAGGCATTCCAAATACATAAAATATAGAGAATCTATTAGTGCAGTTGCCTACCATTATGAAAATGATACGTGTTTTAAATAATAGTCAAGCCAATTAACTTTTAAGATTCCATGTAGATATTTGACTCTATTCATAGCTTTCCATTGAAGACATTTATGGAAACTATACTCATGAAACTCATAGAAATAAACTCTTCTTTGTAACCATTTTCACAGATGTGAAAATGTTTGATATTTCTTCCTTAAATATCTTTTGATATTAAAGAATAATATAAAACCCTCAATTTCTGTGTTCTTATTTTTAACCCTAATTTTTATTCATTCACATTTATAGGGATGTACCAATGCTAGACTTCCTAATTCTTTTCTCATGTTCAAACAGAAAATCTTACAGAATCTTATACTTTCAACACATCCATTCAGGTGTATTCAGACTTTGCTGTTGGTCTTGTGGGAGCAAATATAAATCTAGATTATGGTTGTCTCAGTCTTTTTCAGTCAAGCATAGGTGGAAAAGTGTATGAGTGTTATTACTTAATGGTTCTTCTCATAGTGTTAAACAATGTCGTATTCTCTCTTTGTCTGATATGTTGAATCAGCTGAAGAGATAAATAATAGCAAAAAGGATGAATGTGTCTCCATAATCAGCGATGAACATGCTATGATCCATCTTGATCCAGTAAGCGATGAATTATTCCACAATTGCATTATTTAATAAGAAAACAAACACTGTTAGATTTTTAATAGAGGTGCTGGTAGATAAACTTATCTTTCTTAATCTTTTATAGCTAAATTTTGGTAAATTATATGACCAGTTAATCTAAAAAATGTACTTTTATAGCTGATTTGATTGAGAAATATGCTTAGAATATGTATATAGAATCATTTAAAGGACAGGTTTAGTAATGAGCCAAAAATAATTAAAATTATTTTTATTAAGAATTTAATGTTGTTGAGACTATTCAATTCTGATACAGAATAAGAAATTCTAATCCTATAATATGTACTTATCTGTGTTATCTGTGTTTTAAAATATTTGTGATGCTTATCACATCTAAATGATTATGCTTTCGTAATTTATAGTGATTTTGATTGAATTAGCTGAACTGGGATAACATATAAATAGCATAAAAGGGAATTCTAAAATTGTAAAATTTTCAATGTAGACGATCATATAAAGGTTAAATGACATTAAAGATAATAATGTGTATAATAAAATCAAGAAAAGAACATTTAATAGGAATTTATTTCGTTAGTTGTAGAAGACAATAAGAGATCTTTGTCTTGCTGTTGTTACTCACATAGTAGCAATTTTGAAATCAGTGGTCTTCAAATAGCACATCATGGCATTGACTGTGGGAAAGAGATCTGTTTCTTATACACACGCACACTCACACACGTGTGCACACCCAGTGATCTCTGTGATGGTGGGGGTCTTACTCTTAAAATATGTTCTTTGTTTTGCTCTATTTTAATTTTCTGTTAAATAAAATTTTGTGAACAAAATGAATATAGGACATTGTCTTTAAAAGGCGTAATCAGTGACTGAATTTTTGAAGTGGAAAGGATGAATGAAGTCCTATGTACATAGAAATTTGAAAGACCAAACACCCTGATTTATTGATAAACTAGATGTTGGTGAAACTGAAGTCGTACCCTTTCCTTTACTTTTTCAGTTGTGATATTTTTGTCTCAGTCTTAAAGCTTGTGGAGCAGGAATATATTTGTTGGCTTATTTGTACAGCTACCTGCCCATATGAAGAAGGGTAAATTTATACACAAAGATTTTCACTAACTTGTTGCAAAAATGAGTTTCGTAATCTCTCAGAATATGGTAAGCCTCTTGATTAGGCAAACTGGGGGAGGGTATCAGATAATATTTCCCACCCCAATCAATTAACATTTCTCAACACATTTACTTATGTGCAAACAGTAGAGATATTTGTAACCAGTCATAGTAAATGTCATCAAGTTTGTCAGTTACATTGTATTGGGCAGACGTTAAGTACATTAAACATGTACTCTTATGTTAGACAAAATAGCATCATTATTTAGTGAAGAAAATTTCTATTGTTGGTTTTCAAGATGTTCTGTTTGTTTAGAGGTTTTGTAGATTTCCCATGATATGTCTACATCTATTTTAAAATTTGTTTATTTTGCTTCTTCAAATGTGCTAATTTTGTATCCTTGAATGTTCTGGAAATTTCTCAACTGATATTGTATGTTTCCTCTTCCCCATTCTTTCTTTTGTCTTTGTGGAACTTCTCTTGGAAGGATTTTGGAACTTTTTCTTTTATAGTATATTGTTTTTTATCTATTTTATATTTTCTCCTTTTTTCACTTTTCTGTTTCATCCACTAGAACGTAAGCTCTATTAGGATCAAAAGTCTTTGTTTTGTTCCACAACATATACAATTGTTTATAAGAGTGACTCACTTAGAATGGATGCACAATGCACAATAGAAGTATTTGTTGAAGGAGTGAATGATTTCTGCATAATTTCTTCTGTTTTTTCAGTTAAATTAGCTTTCATCCCTTCTAATCTTCTGTTTAACCCAAATGCTGAGTTCCTAAGTTCAGTGGCTATATTTTTAATTTGTTGATGTTCTATTTGGTTTCATTTCAGATGTGTCCTTTCACCGTGATTTCTTTTCCTCCTTTTATGTCTCTGTTAACATTGTGAAGTGAAAGTCACTCAGTTGTGTCTGACTCTTTTCCACCCCGTGGACTGTATAGTCCATGGAATTCTCCAGGCCAGAATATTGGAGTGAGTAGCTTTCCTTTCTCCAGGGGATCTTCCCAACTCAGAGATCTAAGCCAGGGTTTGATTGCATTGCAGGCGAATTCTTTACCAGCTGAGTCACAAGGGGTCTCTTTCGAATTATTCTACTTGTCAAGATCTTGGGGTGCTTCTCTTGTTTCTGCTGACTCTTCTGTAGTTGAGTACTTTGTGTATGTTTCTAATTTTTGATTGTGAGCTCATCTGGGGTGTCTGTTTTCTATGGAAGCCTCATGTGCTCTGGGTTTTGGGAGAGTTCTTACTAAGTGGTTTTATGTCAGCTTCTGCCAATTTCCCAAGAGTTTCATTGGTCTGGAATCCGCTTTTATGTTAACTTTTGGCTTGGGGGTTCCCGAACTATGCAAATCATGTACATTTAGATCCTGTAAGTACATATGGAATGTGTTTAGAGATTTGGTTACTCATAGGGAACTCTTCCTTTGCCTACCAGGGCCCTTGCCAGAATCATGTTTCCTTGCCACTTTCTTGAATCAATGACTTGAAGACAGTAGTCTTTCCAGATCCTTGCCTTTGTGAAAGAATCTGGGGATCTGTCCTTCTGTGGGCTTTCTCCAGCCCTTATCCCTTAGGACCCATAGATCTGCTAATGTTTCTAGTTACGGACATTCTACTCTGACTGTCGCTTTCTTCTGGGAATTTCATTTCTTTGAGTTTGAATATGTACTTCACTTTTTTCATTATTGTATTTTATCCAAGATTTTTACATCTTTTTAATTTTTGAAGAAATGCATTACCTCAGACCACTGTATTATTGAAACTAGAAGTCCCCTCTCATTTCTAATCTCAGTTGTTATGTCAGTATTTGCTTTGCTAGTCCAAAGATAGTGTGAAATGGTCTCCTGAACCTAGAGGATGTCTGTCAGAAAAACTGAGCCTTCATTCTTTCATTTTGCCCTATGAGATCTTCCTTTTACCTTCCTAGAACAAGACTTAAGCATCCACAGGAGATAAAGGAAACAGCTTTGTCATTCATCTTTGTATCTGCTGTTTTTAAAAAAAAAATTTTTTTTTTTTTTGTTTATTTGGCTGCACTGGGTCTCCGTTGCAGCACACAAGGTCCTCCATCTTCCTTGTGGCTTGTGGGATCTTTAGTTAGGGCAGGGAACACTCAGTTATGGCATGTGGGATCTGGTTTCCTGATCAGGGATCGAACTCGGGCCCCCTGCATTGTTACCTTGAAGGCTTACCCACTGGACCACCAGGGATGTCCCTGTACCTGCTGTTTGTCGATGGATCCCTGCATAAAATATGCCCAACATTGTCATAATTGATCTGTAGCTTTGCTTTGAGTTTAGTATTCAGGGCAAGGCACTGGTGTAGCCCTCGGGCGACCAACGCTGGAAGTCCCCATACACCTGCACAGTCTGTCACCCTAATCTGGGATCCCTTCCAGAGATCAAAGAAATCCTTTCAAACTTTTCCTACTGTATAGCCTCCAAGCTCGGAGAAGCCAATGGCACCTCACTCCAGTACTCTGGCCTGGAAAATCCCATGGGTGGAGGAGCCTAGTAGGAGCCTGCAGTCCATGGGGGTCACTAAGAGTCTAGCACGACTGAGTGACTTCACTTTCACTTTTCACTTTCATGCATTGGAGAAGGAAATGGCAACCCACTCCAGTGTTCTTGCCTGGAGAATCCCAGGGATGGGGGAGCCTGGTGGGCTGCCGTCTGTGGGGTCGCACAGAGTCGGACGCAACTGCAGCGACTTAGCAGCAGCAGCCTCCGAGCTCAGGCATCAACTGTGGTATTATATCGAGATGTCTTTGTTAGGACGCGTTTTCATATATTGAAATGGCAAAGATAAATACCCATCTATTTAAAAGAGAGCCTTGAAAGGCTCCTAGTCCTACTGAATAGGGAAAATATCCTCAACCAGTGAGAAGGTCTGGAAGTATCATCAAGATTTATTTGGGGGGACTAGTAGATTATCCTTCTAGAGCTACGTTCAGTATCATTGTGGCTGGCCTGGACAGCCCTCAAGAATACACTTCATATTGATTTTATTGTAGACGTTTGTGAGGCAAAGCAGACGCAAATGACAGCATACGCGTTTACCAGCAATGCAAATCACAGGAGCCAGGGGCAGCAAAATCGCTCCTAACACCTCTGCTCTTTTTTTCCTCTTGATTTGAACTAAAGACACGTATGCAGTCGAAATCCAGACTAGCAGGTAGAGGTCCACCATGGCGTTAGCCAGCTCACTCGGGTGACTTACCATGTGCTTATAGGCGCAGTGGATTGTCTTAGACTAAAACATGTATCACTCTTGGCTGAGTCTCACAGCAGCCTGGGAGGTGAAGTGGGAGCGCTGGTAAAGAAGGGTGTTCAATAACCTGTCTTGCAAGTGACAAAATGCCCCCCAGCCCCTCCAAATGCACCTTCTAAATTATGAAAACTTTAGAAAGTTCTCAAGATCTGTGGCCACTACTGCGAATACAAAGACCCATCCCTCAACACACATACACTTTTTTTTTTCTTTTTGCTGTTTCACAGGCATGAGAATCTCCTATTATTAACAGCACATAATTCAAAAAGTGAGGCAAAAGAGGAAGGAAACAGTTGAGAAAGGAAGGTAGTGGCCAGAATGCTTGAAGGATTTTTTTTCAGCTTTTGCAAAAATTGATACCATAATACTGTGCTTTGTCTTTAAGGCTTTAAGTCAGAAACTGAAAGAAGTACTTTCAAAAACAGAATGGGAGATACAAACAAAGAGTGCTCCTAATCCAAGTTTATTGAGTTGTACCACCAGTAAAATTCAAAATGTGGACTCCCCAGAAATTTTTAGGTCTTGATGTATTACGTATATCCTTAGTCTTTGGAAATCTGTCTTGTGATAATTCCAATAACATGAGTCAAGTGCAGCATTCTGCATGGGCTTCCCAGGTAGCACTAGTGTTAAAGAGCTCACCTGCCAGTGCAGGAGATGCAAGAGACTCGGGTTCGATCCCTGGATCAGGAAGATCCCCTGAAGTAGGAAAGTGCACCCTACGCCAGTATTCTTGCCTGAAGAATTCCATGGGCAGAAGAGCCTGGCAGGCTGCAGTCCATGGGATTGCAAAGAGTCAGACAGGACTGAGCGCCTGAGCACACACCGTAGCATTCTGCCTTAGGTCTTATGTGGTGGGGCAGTGTTCCAGCAACTACAAATGTATACTTTCTGACAGTTTCCTCTGAGTAATTCTTTGCATTGGCTGCAATTGTGCTTTTACAGAGTCACTCGTTTTTGAAAGTCTTCATATGTTTAGGGTGCACTGGGTTATTGAAATTATATTCACTCTGATTCTGTTCTTTTGTAGCTGTGGTTTTAGGGACTGAAGCTGAAAAGCATTTTAAGAACTTACTGTTGCTCCCCTCCCTTGTCACCCACACTCTTACTATTGTTAAATACAAATATATATATATATATTTTTGAGTATTGGAAGAGTTGAATTTCTAGAACTTTCAATAGCATTGTGTTTTTTCTGTACTTCACAGTAGGAAGAAAAAATAGACTTAATAATCATTTAAATGTTCTCTGAGGCCCTTGAAGATCATATAGGAGAAACATAACAAAATACTACCATTGATGTTCCTTATATGTATTTGCTAATGAAGTCTTTTTCATTCTGAGGCCAGAGGACTACTTGAAATCTGATTAATGAAAAATAATTCGACTTTTAGCATTTTACATCAAAAGTGTTTGTCACTCAGTCATGTCTGATTCTTTCTGACCCCACAAACTGTAGCCCACCAGGCTCCTCTGTCCATGGCATTTCCCTGGCAGGAATACTGGAATGGGTTGCCATTTCCTTTTCCAGGAGGTCTTCCCAACCCAGGACTCAACCTAGGTCTCCTGTGTTGTAGGTGGATTCTTTACCATTTGAGCTATACTGGGGTCAGATTGAAATGTACAAAGTACAGTTTTATGTAAAATGTCTTAGAGAAGGTGGAAACATGGGGAAAAAAAAAACTTTGCTGAGATCCTTTTATGAATGAATTTTTTGGTTCTTATTGACCATTGGACCATTTTCAGATGTAGAATGCTTCTATTTTGAAATTACTATAGTTTCTATTATTAAGATCAAGTGCATGTTTGATAGCCATTTTCCTTCTGATATTTAATATTGAAGCTCCTCGAATGCCTTCAGTTGATAACTCTCTATTCATTGGACCGAGGTGTAACTTTGTACACAGTGTTTTTTTTTTCTTTTCTACTTCACATTTTGTTTCTGCTTCAATTAGTGTATGCCTTGAGCAAAAGGGAAGTGAATTTGCTCTTTGCTTTAGTCTTTGCCTTTGAAAGAAATGTTTCATTGCCTCTTTTCATTTGATCTAATAGGGTTCACAAACAATGAAAGAATAAGAAAATTCATTCTGAGGGCTTAGTAGTAGTATAAATTTCTTCCCTACAGTAATCAAGAGTGAGTACTACTTTGGTTTCTATTAGAGCAGTCTTGAGCATTTCTATTTACGTATTTTGCATTGCTTGTATCGTAAAAGAAGAATGGACTCTAGACTTTTCCCATTTTAGTGAAGAATTTAGGTTCATCGTAGACTGCAAGGTTTTGAACTATGGTGTTGGAGAAGACTCTTGAGAGTCCCTTGGCCTGCAAGGAGATCCAACCAGTCCATCCTTACACAAATCAGTCCTGAATATTCATTGTAAGGACTGATGCTGAAGCTGAAACTACGATACTTTGACCACCTGATGTGAAGAGCTGACTCATTTGAAAAGACCCTGATGCTGGGAAAAATTGAGGGCAGGAGGAGAAGGGGACGACAGAGGATGAGATGGTTGGATGGCATCACCGACTCAATGGACATGAGTTTGAGCAAGCTCCAGGAGTTGGTGATGGACAGGGAGGCCTGGCGCGCTGCAGTCCATGGAGTTGCAAAGCGTCGGACACGACTGAGCGACTGAACTGAACTGAGACTGCAAGATTTTCTCACCTTGAAGATTTATGGTAGGATCTCATCTTCTTGTGCTCCGGTCGTTGTTAAAGTTTGTGAACTCACTATTTCAATACTCCGGTAGAGAGCACATTCAAATTGAAGAAGAGGGAGCTCCAGGGCACTTCCATGGTGGTTCAGTGGCTGAGACTCCCAATTTCCCGGTGCAGGGGTCCCGGTTCCATCCCCGATCAGGGAACTAGATCCCACATGCTGCAACTAAGACCCAGCACAGCCAAATAAATAAACATTAAAGAGATAAACCAGGAGCTCCAGCCCTGTAATGCCGTCTCTTGAGATGATTTCTAGTGGATTGCTGGGAACAGTGTCTCAGGAATTGTGGTGTCATTGGCCGTCTTAGTGCAGATATGGCCACATTGTGCCATCAGCATGCGTTAGCTATGGAGAAGTCCCTTATGGAGGGCGGTGCTCTGGGAAGGAAGCAGAGCCTCGGTTTTCCCGTCTGTACGGTGGTGAGACCTCCTTCTGCACATCTGTTGTGAGAATGGATGAAACACACCAGACTGGCTTAGAGCAGCCGCTCAGCGTTGTTGTCGTTGCTTTTTCTCTTTTTTTCACTCATTCACCACCATATTGTTACGTTCACATGCTCACAGGAATGCAGTGAAATATAAAATAACATCGCCTAGTTTTCTAAGATTTAATTTTTTAGTGTAGTTGTAGGTTTACAGCAGAGTTGAGAGGAAGGTGCAGAAACTTCCCATGCACCCCTGATCCCACCGGTGCCCATGTGGCCCCATTATCAGCGTCGCTTGGCAGAGCGGTGCGCTTGTTCCTGAGGATGCATCTGCACTGACGTGCCGTAATGACCTTGGGTCCCTAGGTTACATTAGGCTTCACTCTTGGGGTTGTATATTCTCTGGGTATGGACGCACGTATGGTTTGTCTTTATAATGTCATCCAGAGTCTTTCCACTGCCCTGAAAGTCCTCTGTGCTCTGCCTGCCCTCCCCACCCTCTTCCCTGCCAGCAACCACTGCTCTTTTTATTATCTCCATAGTTTCATTTTTCCCAGAAGGTCATATAATTGGAATCATACAGTTATGTAGCCTTTTCATATTGCCTTTTTTTTTTCACTCAGTCATATGTATTTAAGGTTTATATCATGATGTTCTAAAAGCTAGAGATTGATATATAGATTTCACAAAAGGGCTTTTTAAGCTGAAATTGACATTTCCTTGGAGAAGAGTCCTGATTGGCTTGCACGAAGGGCCCTAGGGTTATGGGAAGGAAAGAAGGCAACTACCAAATTTTAAGCCCCAGGTCCTGCACTGCTGTGTCAGGGTCTGGGTGGACAGTCCAGTGGTCAGAAACTGAAGCCTTAGCTTTTGGAGAGGAGGGTGGAGAGTGGGGAACAACTGATTAAGAAGAGAGGAGTGTCCTGCCAGTCTTTCCAGCCTTCTGTAGATATGCTGCCGTTTCCGCAGTTATGTGTCCCTTCCTTAGTAGAGCATCCACGGTGCCCTCACCCTCCCTGGCACTACCTACTTGACCTGTTTCTGCATCTCTTTCTCGTGTGTCTCTGTCTTGGCCCTTCCACCTTTTACTGCATCCTCTGCGCCTGGCACAGCATAGATGCCCAGCAAACATTTTGTTAAGAGAAATCACAGAGGAACAAAGAAGCAAAGATGAGACGTGAAAAAGTGACAGCTAAGTCAGTTAAGAATCTGCCTGCAGTGCCGGAGACCCGGATTCGACCCCTGGGTCGGGAGATCCTCTAGAGAAGGAACTGGCAACCCACTCCAGTATTCTTGCCTAGAGAGTCCCATGCACAGAGGGGCCTGGCGGCTACAGTCCACAGGGTCGCAAGAGTCAGACACGACTGAGCGTCTAAACCACCACCATTGAGGGAGAAGACAGAAACAGGGCAATGAAAGTGTAGCCTTAGACCTCCTATGGACTATGAGAAAATTGTCGACACTGAAGGAATTTTGTTAATGGTCATCATTGAAAAAAATTATGGTTGCACCATTCTTGTGTGTTGTCGGGTACCCAGGCATCGTTAGGTGGAAATTCACAAATGTTTCCTTGTGAAAAAGTCCATCAGGGTCAGAGAAGGTCTAAGAAACTTATCTTTGAAGATAACTTTCTTATGAATTTCCAACTCAGACTTAGCTTCTGGGGGCCAGGGCTGCTAGGTGATCTTGAGAGCAGCTGGAAGGGCCCTAATGGGGTCCAGCTGTGGACCCAGAGAAAGCACCTTCTCAGGATAACATTAACCGGGTGGACCCCTGCCCTCCCTGGTTTCCTCTGGGCTTTATGGGTCCCCGTGGTCTGTTGCATTGATCTTGCATTTTCAGGTTTTATAGCAATTCTAAACATGTGAGGGTACATATTTGCTCTTTGATGTTCCCTTTGATAGAAGCCAGAGTGCTTTACCTGTGCCTGTGTTTAATAATGACGGAGGGGTCACATGCCCTGCAGCAGAACACTTCCTGGGGAGGCTGGCTTTGTGTGCAGCTCGTTTTTTTTTTTTTTTTTTTTTTGAGGTTGATGGGCAGACTTTAATCAAGGGTGTTTTCTTGTTTTATTTTTGAAAATGAAGTATATTAAAGGTAGACGTGTTATCCTGCTGGTGTTTTGTTTTTTCATTGCATCTTGTTCAGTGGTGCTCTTGGTAGAAAAGAGGGTGGGGTGGGACAGAAATGACAATATTCATATAACTGTATGGTATTTGTGATTTCCCATAATTCGCCTAAGTTTTATCTTTATCTACATCCCCATTAGAAAGCAGTTATTGTATCTCCACTTTTCAGATGGGAAATTTAAGCCATGTGAATCTTAGAGACATACCCACTGGTGGTTATTGTGAATGTAACCTAAATTAGAATTCAAGGCTCTCATCGCTAGATATGTGACAAAATTCAGGATGAGCCTGGCATTTCTAGGGACTCTTCCAAGGAGTCAGATTGCCTTTTCTGAATAGAACTCAGAGTATGTAAATGGGATCCTAGGACTTAAGAATGGAAGGGCCTTTCATGGGACCATCCACTCTAAGCAGGCATCGCATCTTCTGCAAGCTTGCAGTGGGGGTGACCAACCCAGACTTGGATATCTTTATCGTTTATATTCTAAATAAGTAAATTGAACTTATGAGAAAATTGGACCATTCGCCCTATGATTTTGTCCAGGAGCCCTTATCAGAGATGGTTAAAGTGAAAAGTGAAAGTCACTGAGTCGTGTCTGACGCTTTGTGACCCCATGGACTGTAGCCCTCCAGGCTCCTCCATCCATGGAATTCTCCAGGCAAGAGTACTGGAGTGGGTAGCTATTCCCTTCTCCAGAGGATCTTCCTGACCCAGGGATCAAACCTGGGTCTCCTACGTTGCAGGCAGAGTCCCTTTACCATCTGAGCCACCAGGAAATTCTCATTAGAGGGGGTTACATTATGGTTTTCTGTCTTTGTCTTCAGCCTTCCTTGGTCACCAACTTCCAAAAGAAATCAGCTTCCTGCATCCTCCCTTTAATTTGGAAGAGCAGCTCAGGGACCCCCAAACAGCCTCTTAGAAATGGTTGTGCTTAGCAGACTACACTGAAGTTTGATGGTGAGGATGTGAAGGCAAGGCAATGGTTATTAGCTCCTAATCCACCTTTAACCACACCATTAGAATTGACAATTGTTTATTGAGGGATTGACTTCATAAAGTACAAGCTAGGTGATTCCTTATGGAAAATAATACTGGAGGCCTAAAGCGTGTAGACCTTATGTGACTGAAAATGACCTGCTTCCCTGTGTGGACTCCTAGTTACTTTCTTATGTGTTTGAATTTCTTTGAATTTATTAATGGAGTAGATCCAGAGTCATTTATTGAAGTCATTTATTGGGGGCAGACTCTAAATTTAATGAAACAAAAATTTGGTGTGTTTTTATCCTAAGCAAGTGTTATCTTATTGACAGTTGGTTTTCTATTTCATCAGGGAGTAGAAAAAATTTTTTTTCTAAACTGCTATGCTCTTATTATTTTTACTATATTTGAATATAATGTTGATTGATCCTGGCTGACATTTATCCAGCTATGCAAAGTGTTTGTATTAGTTGTTTCAGGAGCATTTTTTATTCTTAAACACGAATGAACTAATATGAATGTGGAAAATGGAACACACCCAAGAACAATTTATAGTTTTTCTAGACTTTATTGATGTCCTTAGTCATTCAGCAAGGACTAGAGTTGAAATTCCCATGATGGATAGGAGAGCACAGACACCATTTATTACTTTGTTAAGTATTGGTTACAAAGCATTGATGACTGTTAGTTCTGATGTGTTACTACTCACAAAATAGTGGTGGCCAGTTAGTAGAAAAATGATCTAATATGTTCATGCATAATATATATATATACATATACACATGTATATGGATGCATGTGTACATACTTGTGTTTCTAATTGTATATATCTAGAAGTCCTTCCATGATTTTGAAAGCTTAATTCTGTTTGCTACCTTTTGAGGACTCATAGAGTAACTTTTAATTGTTCTCCTCCTTCCATTGTATATTTATTGAATCTGTTCACCATGCCAACCATAGTGCTAAGTACTGGGAGTGAAAAGATAAATAAGACACAGTCCCTGCCCTCAGGGTTGGAAGCAAATACTTATTATCTGGTTTAATGAGAGTTACAAGAGACATATAAAGATGCCCTGGTACCCAAACGGAAAATACGCAGAAAAAACGCAGTCAGAATGGTTTACATGGGAGTATCATTTGCCTTCTAGTGGTAGTCTCATGGAACGTCTGTTTCAAGCGGACCCTTCCCTACATTTTTAGTTTTTATTAGTTATAGTTTCTCGAGGCTTCTGTCCAAAAATGTTTGCTGGTAATTCTGCACTCTGATTTTCATGTGTTTTTTTTTTTTTAAGTGGCTATCTTTTTCATTTCATGTTTGTTCCCTCTTGGCTTGTAAATATATCATAAACATATTTTTATCCATATCTAATTTCTGCAACTTTTAAAAAACTTTCCAAGCAGCCACCTCCTGACCCTCTTTTCCCCTTCGCTACTCCCCACCCCCTCCCAGGGCCATCTCCCTTTCTTTAGAGCCCTCGCATAATGCTATTCCTTTACAGTCCAGCCATCTGCCTGTTTTAGCCTCTTCTTCACTCTCTCTGTTTCTTCTATATAGATTTCCCCATATGTCTGCTTCTTCCTTTATCCACAAGTCCAGACACTCCTCCATAGCTTTCTTGCCACCCCATCCTGGTGTCCCGTCTGTTCATAAATAACTCTTTCATCTGTTTTGGATCCCCAGCCCCCACTCTTTCTAAAAAGAGTGTGCAAATAAACCTGAAGGGCTTGGAGCCACGGTGAACAGCATAGTTGTGATTCAGAATAGACTGCCTCCTTCCCATCACCTGTTTCGTTCCTCATTCTTCCAAGGCCAGTCTTCCTTGTGTATTTCTCCACAATTTCCAGTCAGTGTCCGTACAGAGCGACATGCAAAGTTATTTAATATCTCCATGAAAAAGTTTTGGCTCCTTCCTCACAAGATCATTTTGCCCTAACCAGTTACTCTAGCTTTCTGTGCTGCTTAGCGGTTGCTATTCGTGGGAGTTTGTCATGTTTGAACCTTTTGTTCTTGGGAAATTAACGTAATATGTCAGAAACAGCAGTCTCCTTGCCCTCGGTGCTTGGCAACCTGAAGCTCTCTGGATATGTTCTTTTGCGAGTCTGAGTTCTAGAACGTGTGCCACAAAAGGAGTGTCACAGAATGATCTGCAGAAGTGGCACTGTTGAGAGCCATCCCATGTTCTAGATGTTCACCGTGTCCCACGCCCTCTTAGCATCCTGCGCTAGGGACAGCCTGTCCTTCCTCTCCATTCAAGAGTAAACGTTGGCAATTTGCTTGCCTTGAGAAACGTGTTACTGTAACCATTGCAAAGTTGTTAGTGTTTTTTGTTCCTGGTGTCAGTGATAATTTTACTCACAGAGTCCCTGCAGAGATTTTAGCTCAGCAGGAAGTAAATCTAGGTAAGATTGCCTTGAAAATTGATCTAAAAAAAAAAAAAACAGTAAAGGCTAACTATATTATTCCCTTTATTTAAAGAAGAAATCTGAGGTATAACTAACTTGATTAGGTGGTGTAATAGCGAGGACTGAGAAGTTACGCCATGGCCGGGCCTCATTTATTTGCTCTTCTTCCGCCCTCCCTCTCTCCTCTCTAAAGAAGTCAGAGATTAGAGTGATTCAGACTATATTTCAGGAAGAGTGAAATGTCATGGCAAAAAATGAAAGATGGAACCGTTTCGTCCTGAGATATTGAGAAAAATCAAAACTCCTGGTTCTTCTCGTGTCCTTGGGGAGCTAAATATTTTACCAGTAACAAAATTGAAAGTCTCTAAAGAATTAGACATTTCATTTCAAATGCCTCTTACTTTCTAAAGAGTTCTCTTTGTTTATATTCAAGGAGGAGGTTTTAACTGCAACAAGAGCATCAGAACTAAAAAAAAAAAAATTGTAAAAAATGAAAAGACAGTGAAAACCGCAACCAACAAAACACATTGCTGTTTCAGATTCTTTTTGGAATTTAAAGTCAATCAGTAATGAGGAAATGTGATTTTTGGAGACATTTAGTCAGTATTCCTTTAATGACACTAATGCTTCAGCCCGGTTCTGTTAAATAGTTTATCTGCTGTTAAATTTCTGTGGATTCTGATCATTGGATGTGCGCAGATCCACATTTGTGACTTATATTTAATTTTGCTTTTATATGTTGGCCAATGTGAAGTTGAAAGTGGTCCAAAGGTAGAGACTTCCAGTTAAAAAAGAGATAATGCTGGGCATGTAACATATAGTTAATAATACTGTATTGTATATTTGAAAGGCAGCTTAAAAATTCTCCTCACAAGAGAAAAAATTGTAGCTATGTGAGATGTTAACTAGACTTATTGTGGTGATCATTTTGCAATATACACATATTGAATCATTATGTTGTACACCTGAAACTAATATAATATTGCAAGTCAGTTATGTCCCAATTTAGGGGAAAAAAAATGTTCTTGTACTTCTCAGACTTAGGAAGATTAAAAATCACCAATCATTTAAGAACAGTTGTTGGTTATGAACAAAGATCTAATTGCAGCTTATTTCCAGATTTACTGACTTTGTGCAGTGCTTCTAAGCTAAGAACTAGGTCTGAGTGGATTGGGTTGTGGTGATGGTTCTAACTTTGTGGAAGTAATTTGAGAATGAAGTTTTAAATTTCTTCTCTTTTAAAAAAGTGATACTGTTTTTCTTACCTGTACCAAATTACTTGCCAAACATTAGATATCTAAAATCTTATTAATAGCCATTTCCCCAAGCATTTATTCTTCAAGTGTGCCCAGACTGTCACACATTTTATAGATCACAGAGGAAATATTTCTTTGCTCTTGGAGTTGCGGTGGTCAGAGAAGGTGCAGTCTTCGGTGACAGATTTTTCACCTCTAACCCTCTTACCCTGCTATTTGGAATCATATGGTCATACTCTTTTGGGTTTTTTGGAACGAATTTCTAAAGATCCAGCAAAATAGTTTCAAGGTTACCTTCCAACAGGAACAAATACCTTAGCTCTTACTTCTTGATGTTTTCTTCTAAATTGGCTCTGGTCTGCAGGAGCTTAATTAGTTCAGGCTCAGGACTGTTGGTTTACACCGAGGTGTGTCTATACGTAACATTTTTATAATAAAAAATACAATTTTTTTTGCTGTCATTTCTGGTGTTTTGTTTGCTTGCTTGCCAATTTTATCTTGGCAGTGGGAAATCTTGAGGGAGGTTGTTGTAAAAAGTTCAAGGATTTTCAGGTTGGATTTACCTCTGCTGCCCAAAAATACATCTTGTGCAATAACTTCTGTATTTCATTCACTCATTCTGCATTTCCTGACTGTTTTATGATATCGTGGCATTGTGCTTTTTATTTGCTGGTACCCTGGATATTTAGAGAAAAAAAAATCCCTCCTACATTCATTCACTCTGTGTTTGGAGTATCATCTGGTTGAATTTGCCCCCGAGCTCTCTAGGATGATGGATTCCAACCGTTGATAATGTTTAAGTTTCAGAAGAAACCAGAAATGTGAACCTGATATCTGCTGCCTCAGTATTTCCCACTCTCTCGAGTCATGCATTTCTATTCATACGAACAAGACTGATTTTCTTTCTGGAGGAAAAACAGTCATGTTTTGACTTTATCAAAAGTCAAAAGGATGGAGGTATGTACAGACTCTTTTGCTGCTAGCGTTTGTCTTGTCTTTGCTCATCTGATTTAGAGGAGCCCCTGTGTGACCCACCAGGATGGTGGTGAATCTCTCCCTGCAGTTTTACAGATGTGCATCTGAAGGTGCTGTTGGTTATGGGGTCATCACCACCTTAAGGGGTCGAGATGGA
This sequence comes from Bos javanicus, assembly GCF_032452875.1. NCBI lineage: Eukaryota > Metazoa > Chordata > Mammalia > Artiodactyla > Bovidae > Bos > Bos javanicus. Next base: position 54,882,211 of record NC_083891.1, on the reverse strand, counting down.
GGGAGGCATCCTCCGGTCTCACTGGGCTGCAACCCTGTAGCCTCGGAGGCCAAGGCGGGCACATGCCAAGCTTACCTCCTTTCCCCTTTACCTCTTTCTTTTGCTCCATCATGTTTTTTATGGGACAACATGTCTGCAGAATTCTAGGTTGCCTTGGCTTCTGGAGTAAGAAATAGGTCTGTTGAGTCTCTGGGAGGGTTTGATTCTAGCAACATTGCTGGATTGAGTCTGGAACAGGGCTTCTGGTGTGGGGGTTCATGGAGGGAAGGGGGGTCCCTAAATTTGTATGTCCATCTGTATATTTGGAGGAGAGAGTCCATATAGTTTCTCAGAGTCTCGAGACGATTTAGGGGCCCAGCAAAGATTAAGTCACATGCCAGGGAAGAATTGGCAGCATCCACTTGAGGGTTAGGTCTGGCCCCAGACTTGGGCTTTTGTTCACAGTTATTCTGAAAGCCTCCGAGCAACTCAGAGCAGTGAAAAGGGCTCAGAGATTTGCAAGGCCCTTTCCCAGGCTTTGGAGAAGGAAATGGCAACCCACTCCAGTATTCTTGCCTGGAAAATTCCATGGACAGAGGAGCCTGGTAGGCTACAGTCCATGGGGTCGCAAAGAGTGGGACACGACTGAGCGACTTCACTTTAAACTTTTCCCAGGCTTGCTTCAGAGATTTTTAATTTTATATTTTAGTTGATTAACAACGTTGTGTTAGTTTCAGGTTGTATAGGAAAGTGATTCAGTTATACATATATGTATCTGTTTTTTTCAAATTCTTTCCCCATTTAGGTTAGTACAGAACATTGAGCAGTGGTCCCTGTGCTACACAGTAGGTCCTTGTTTGTTGTTTATTTTAAATAGAGTAGTGTGTATATGTCAATCCCCAGCTCCCAGATTGAAAGACCCCTTAGACCCTCTATAGAATAGAACAGTCCCTTGAGTCTTCCATGGACAAAGAATTATCCAAGGCTGATCCTGCCCTGCACTGTGTTGGAGGTGAAATGAGCTCCAAGCAAGAGAAGGCAGAGCAGCCTTTACGCTCAGCCAGGCAGACAGGTGTGATGTGTGCAAGATGGTGAATTTTTTGTTTGTGTGTCCTGAAGTGAGGCGTGTTTCTCTCCTCTTTGTGGTTCTGTGTACACACTGTTGAGTCCACTGGAACTCAGAAGATAGGAAGATCGGGCCAGGCTCCTGAGGACACACGTGGTGCCTGGTTGACTGAGGTGTCTGTCGTGATGTTACGAAGGCTCCGTGATGTTCACGCCAAGATCCAGAAAACAGCCTGTGACAGGGGCCGTTAAGAGTCTTGACAGGGGAGCGAGTTTGCACTTAGCAATGCTGGTGACTACCCGCTCAGTTTCTCTTGTCTCATTTCTTTCTTTGTTCTTCCTCCGTAAAACCGGGGTCAGCCTCTTTGTGGAGAACGGCTCACACAGACTGTAGGTTCCACACCTGGGGTGAAGCAGGAATGAACGGAGTGATTCCATCTCTGTATAAATGAGGACTGTTTACTGCATATACAAGCTCTGGGCCAGTGGTCTGGCTCATTGTTAATCTAACTGGGTTTAGACTTTTTGATCACGTATTTTAATAGGGAGGTAGCAGAGGGTAGGGGCCTTGTTGGCCTCTGGTGCCAAAGACAGCTGGTTTGAAACTCAATTCTTCACTATTTAAATGAAGTTATTTAACTTCACCATGCCTAATTTTCTAATCTATAAAATAGGGTTAATTATATGTATTTTGCAGGGTTGTATTGGAGATTAAGTGAGTTAATGCATTTCAGATTTCTGCCATAAATAAGGCCCTCAAATTTACTTTTCCCTCTTATTAAAAAGCAGAGTAAAATTGAAGAATTAGGAGTTTCACCTACTTGGTCTTTAATTTAGAATGTGGTATTTCTCCAGTGTGGGTAGAGGGATATTTTTCTTTATAGAGGGTCACTGACCCTCAGAAAAAAATCAATCAGAGGTTACATGGAAGTAAACGGCAATGTCTTTTAATTAAGTGATTTTGCTTTTTTTTTTTTTTTTTAAGCAGAGGTTGAAAATGTAAAATAACTCGGTTTGGAATTGATAAGAACACAGAAAACTTTATTCAGAAAACACAGGAGATATTTAAACCTATACCTAAATCTGCCATGATTGTTTTGAAAGCTGGATCTATGGAGAAGTAAGGAGAGTGGGAGTGAGAAGGGTTGGGGAGAAGTGTGGCAAGACACCTAGAAGAAAGGTGAAGACAGACACAGGCTTAAGAGTAGGCAGGCAGAGGGGCGGGAGACCCAGGCAAAGGGGAGAAGGAAGGGACAGGGAAAGGTGAAAGGAGGTGGGCTGAGAAAGTTCTGAAGCCTTAATTAACTGATCTTGTCACACACAGCTGTTCATTTGAGTTGTGGGCCTCCGAGAATTATTCCTTTTTATCACTGTCTTTTGAAATGTTAATTAGATAATTGACCATTGTTCACAGTTCTTTGGTTACTTTTTATTCTTAAACTTTTAGAGCCCAGTCCTTGAATGGGGTCCTCTGAGCAGCACACCAGATGGGAAATTATTCTCTGGCCTAATAGTTGCCAAATGACCAGCATGGTAGTGCTTGGGGTCTATGAAATCCAGCTGAGAGCCAGATCTACCCTCGGGGGTGGTTAGCACAGTCTCCATGATGGTCCCTCATCAGTGGGCTTTTATTTTGTAATGGTAAAGGGGGCTTGCCTTTCCATTTTCTGCAGATTTCTTCTAATCGATAATACGTCTTCTTGACCACGAAAAGCTCATTTGAGGAAAATCTACAAGTAATTAGCAGAACCTCTTATTTCACATGCGAGACAATTGCAAGCAAAATGGTGGAAGAAAATGTTATTCTGCTTTTGCCCAATTTAACTTATAGTTGTTTTTGTTTCAGAAAACTCAACTTAGATAAAATATGTAAAAGCATCTTGAAGACTATTCCACAGCATAGATATAAGATTTGATTTTATTATTGCTCCAGGTAGTTATCGATAAATACCAAATAGTAGCAATATATCTGTGATTCTTGCAGAAAAACGCTTTTGACCAATAGGACATGATCCAGTAGAAAATATGCCAGTTCTCCATACTTTACCAAGTGAATTGATATATATATATATTTTTAATACAGTCAATATGATGTCCTGGAACTTCAGTTACATCTTTTCAATATGAAGAGACAGCAGAATAACATGCCTAATCTTTTCTGTGTAATCATTAAAATTATTAAAGTGAATATTATGAAGATTCATTTCAGTGTTGCATTTTCAGTTTTCAGTAGACTATTTTAAGTGTACTTTCAGAAGCTTCATGCAAATAATTGACCGTAGCTATGGTCCTACAAAAGTTGAAATATTGACTGTTATTTGTCATTTTAAATTTAAGTGAACCAAAATTTTCTTTGGCCTGAATATCACAGAAAAACTCTCTCGCCTGAGGCTGTTTTTTCAAAAATGAAAACATGTTTTTAAAAGGAGATACATGTACACTGTAGAACAGTTTCCAAATACTGAAAAATAAAAAGGTGAAAATAAATATTTTCTTTTACTAGTTAACCATTATAACACTGGATTGGATTGCCTGGTATTCTTTATGTACACACACGGAGTCACAATTTTAAATGTGTATGCAACTATAGATTACAGTTTTGCTTATTGTTATATAATCTTATTTTCATATTTTTACTTTTGTGGGTTTCATAATTGATAATTTCTAATTTATTTAGCTTTTGTTTTTTAGTTAATTAATATATTTTTAAACTTTAAATTATTTTTTTTTATTTTCTTGGGCCACTTTTGCCCTAGATTGTAAATCTGTGTCAGACTATAAGTTTGGCTGCATCCCATATGTTTTGTTGATATGTAATATTCTTGTTAATAATTTCTGAATAGTTCTTATTATTTTTGCTTCCGTTTTAATACAAGAGCTAGTTTGGAGTACCATTTACATTTCTGTGAGATTATTGTCTTTCCCCCTTAAAATGCTCATAACTGATTTCTGGGTTTATTTCAGTTTGATCAGGAAAGATATGGTATAATTTCTGCTCCTTAAAATTTACTACATTCTTTTGTGTCTTAATAAATGATGATTTTGTGAATTTTTCAGTGCATATTTGAAAATGAGACATTCTCTGTAGTGTGTTTTAATTTAAATCTTGTTTTTACTTGACTGGGTCCCTTGTGGCCCTGGAAAGATGTATTAAATCCTTCCACCAAAATGATGTTTGTCGTCTTCATGCTTAATGATTCATGATGGCTGTGTGTTCATTATAGGTTATATTTCCATCTCTGATCTTCATTACTCCTTCTTTCAATATTATGATCTCTTCATTCTTTTCCTTTCTTTTCTAAGAGAACTTTTCAAATTTGTCATCTACGTACTGACATATTTTCTACCATTCTGTGCAGATATTAATTTTATCAGCACCTCTTTACTTTTCTTATGGTGTTTCTTATCTACTTTTATTAATACATACTTCCTGAATCCTTTGTCTTAGCATCTATTTTATACCTAATAGCTACTCTATTTTATATAACCGTCAAAGGTAATATTTTCTAAAATTTACTTATAGCTTTTGTAGAGTGAAATGATTTTCAAAGTCTGATTTTGCTGTGAATCATGAGAGCTTATCTACTTATATTTTAATCTGTAGATTTTTTTTTGCCCTCATGACACATTTTTAAAAAAACATAGATTGGACTTTAGCAAACTCTAAACCTAGCTACCCTCTATAATTCTTTTGATGCTGGGGCAAACGACACTGATTCTTTTTTTTTTTTTTTAATGTGGATCATTGTTAAAGTCTTTATTGATTTTGTTACAATATTGCTTCTGTTTTATCTTTGGGGTTTTTTTTGCCAGGAGGCATGTGGTATCTTAGTTTCCTGACCGGGGATGGAACCTGTACACCCTGCATTGGAGGGAGAAGTCTTAACCACTGGACAGATAGGGAACGCACTGATTCTTTTCCAGCTGTTTGTTCACATCAGCTTCTGCCAGTGAGAGGCGCTGGAGGAAGACGGGGACGGTAGTAGAGGAAGAAGGGACTCAGCCCTTCCTGTTCCTGATGTCGTCACGCTGACTTGACTCCGCCGTTTGCAGGTCTAGGTGTCTTCCTGCGGTCCTGAAATCAGCCTGCTGATGCCCTCTCCTCTCTGCTCGTCCTCTGCACGTCTAGGCTCTAAACCCGACCTTGTCCCTTTGCTGTCAGCCCTGGCGGTGTGCCGTGTTCACTTGGCTGTTCTCGTGTGCCTCTTCAGTCTACACCAGAGAACTGCAGATAAGTGTTGGTTCAGGAAGGCAGCAGGCATCCACTAGTTAGCCTTCTAGAAACTTCCTATAAAAAGACGACTTTGGAAGATGACAATCTCTTGATGCCTCTTATCTTTTCTAAAAAAATTTTCTATCTCCATGTTTATTGTCCTAAACCTTATTGTGTCTCATAAGTGCTATGAATGTTACACTTTATTGTGTGACAATAAAGGGCAAGAGAGTTCTTCAAATAACCTATATCTATGGGGGCAGTGGTGGATGGCTTAGCAAAAGGCACATGGCCTTCATCACTGAACTTTCAGTGGGGAGGCTGGACAGATAAAGTACAGATGAGAGCAAGCATGTGGTCCTGGTGTGATTTTCTTGGAGAAGAAGACACGTGGGAGAAAAGGATGTATTATGTTACGAAATTTGACTTAACATGTGCTGTTTGCTCTTGATGTCGGGCAAAGCAGTAAAGAGGCTTATTGGCAGCTATATTTAAGGTCATTGCAGTGCACGAAATGTAAATCAAAGTGTTATTCTTTACTAGAAGTTGAGAGATAACATTTACATAACATGCTTTTAAGGTAATGAGTTAAGTTCATTATTTCTTTATTACTGTAACTGTTTCAAGAAAGTTATTTCCATACTAAAAATATTCCCTCTCCTGCTTGAATCTGATTTGTCATAATTTCTGCATGACGTTATACCCTATTGTTAGGAAATGATCATTCCATTTATTTTTGTTTCATGGGGAAAATTGTTAACCAGCTGTTTCAATTTCTCCAAAGAAACTTGCTTGCAGAATTCCTAGTTCAGAGCAAGGCTGACTGGTAGAAATGTCACCAGTTTTTCTGACCCTCTCTGCCTTGTCGCTGTGAGATAGTGCAGAAGCCAGAGAAGAAATGTGAGCAAAGAAAAGGATACCAAAGCCTAGATATTTCCCAAACTGGATTATTAGACTTGGGATTATGAAGGACAGACTGAATGAAGAAATGCCACAACTCTATAGTCGCTTAAGGAGAACAGTGATTTCAGAGTGAAATCTTTTTTACATGAATTTTTTGGTTAATTAGTAATAGGAATACAACTCAGAGCAATCTCCAAAAATTATGTTTGATTTTGGATCTAATAAATGGCAGGCTTGCTTCTTTTACTGTTCTTAACAGTTGTTATTTAGTCACTAAGTTGTGTCCGACTCTTTTGTGACTGTGGACTGTAGCCCTCCAGGCGCCTCCGTCCATGGGACTTTCCAGGCAAGAGTGGGTTGCCCTTTCCTTCTCCAGAGGATCTTCCTGACCTGGAGATGGAACCTGTGTCTCCTTCATTGTCGAGCGGATTCTTTACCGCTGAGGCACCAGGGAACCTCCCTGTTGCTTTTTCTGTATGATCAGATTTTCTTTAACCAATTCTTTACTTAAAACTAAAGCAGTGTGTCTCTGTTCAAAACTTGTGTCTCCCTTTATAAATTCACAGAATATGATTTGCAGGGGGGGAAAATGTAACTCAATCAGCCTTTCATGGTTTACAGAATGTGATAGTCTCATATTTACTATGTGGTTAACAAGAAATAACTGTTACCAACCAAAATCAGAGAATTTAAAAACAAGGAACATTTTGCTTGGGAGCCTATGTATATCTCTATATAAATACATATAGACATTTATAAACATCATCGATCCTTCTCACATGCCCATGCCATATATATGTGGATGTGGGATGATGCTTGTTTTTATATATACAAGTCTATATTTATATAGCTGAAGAAGCGAAACATATTGCTTTTTATTTAAGTGACTCAGTGCTTGTATAGACAGGCTGTATGTTACAGCACTTTATCCACACTGGGCTGATTAGATAGGAATAATGATTTGATTTTCTGAAGGTCAGAGTTTGACAGGGTCTGGTGAACCCTGGAGACATTCCTAGGATAGCAGCGCCCTTACTTACATTGGCTAGAGAATCTGTAGGAAAACATGTGCGCGCGCGTGTGTGTGTGCGTGTGTGTGTGTGTGTGTGTGTGTGTTGGGAAGGCTCTTTAGGAGAGGGGAAGATGGAGGGATCAGAAGATTCTTAGGAGCACTAAAGGGAATGTTTGATCCCCTGGTGAAGGAGAGAAGAAGAATATGAAGCCCTTAATTTCCTGCTTTTCAGAATTATTTAGTCACTGCAGCGCATCCCTTATATTCCTGTAGCATATTTTAAACACTTTGCTTTAGTAGTTGGGAAATGACACCTATCTAGATCTTCTCAGGTTCTTTATTTATGTCATCAGGGGGATTGCTGCTACTTAACTGTAGAGGAGATATACATGTGTTCTGAGCCAGAAAAGTCCAGGAAGAATACCAAAGCCCTAGAGTGTCTCAGTTCAGCAGATAAATGGAAACTGGATACAGTGGCACCGTTATGCCTTAGGGCTAGTCAGTGCTTTGTATTATAAATTTATAAGTTGTTGGGTTTTTTTTTGGCTCTGACTTAATAATTGTTTTTACATTTCTCAAATTTGCTAAAGTACCTCAGAGATGATATCAAATCCCCTGATTTGAAAGATAAAGCTAAGGTAATTGAGACAGTTGGAGTAGTGATTTCTCAGACATGTTCTCTTAGAACATGTCTTAATTTTTCAAGATTGAAGATCTTAAAAAAAAAAAAAAAGATTCAAGATCTTGCTGAAAATCTGAGGTTGTTGCTAATGTAGCTAATGTAATTGATTCTTATAATCTCTTGTTTTGTCCCTACCATTTCCCCTGACCCCACAATGTTGTTAGAGCTCCGACTAGTACCCTTCTGGTAACAGTGTGGTGAGTTTAGGTTGAATCCCTCTTTTTCCTTGTATAAATATGTTTGCCTATGTGTGTGCTCAGTTGCTCAGTCGTGTCTGATTCTTGGTGACCGCATGGACTGTAGCCCGCCAGACTCCTCTGTCCATGGGATTTCCCAGCAAGAATACTGAAGTGGGTTGCCAATTCCTCCTCCAGGGGATTTTCCTGACCCAGGGATTGAACCTGCGTCTCTCGTGTCTCTTGCACTGCAGGTAGGTTCTTTACTACTGAGCCACCAGGGAAGCCTGTATATACATGTATATATGTAATAATACAGGGAACTAAATGTTCATTTTCAAGAAGTTATGGTGACATTTCTATTTATTAAAATGTTGAATAATTATGAGAAAACTCAAAATAAATCTAAAAGTTGGGACCCTGAATTTTATTCTCTCAAATTTTATGAACTTAGATTTACAGTAAAAAGTCCTCCAAGGATTGTTAAACACTTTTTACATCAGGGATATAGTGAAGGACAGGGAAGCCTGGCGTGCTGCAGTCCTTGGGGTTGCAAAGAGTCGGACACGGCTGAGCGACTGAACAACAACAGCATTACCGAATCAGATTTTGTTCTCTGCCAGTGTGCTGACACGTGCATTCCGCATCACTCTTCCCTATTTGGTTTCTCCCCGTCTGCTCCTCAGCTTCCTCCATCCTGCTCTCTGCTCCAAGGGGCTCACCTCCGACCACTGATTGCCTAACCTGCTCCTTTCTTTCTCTTAGTTTTCTGGTTGGCTTCAGCCAAAGGGAAATGTCTCTTTTTTCACTTTGATTTTAAACCATTTTTTTTTCCCATTAAGCGACAGTGTATTGTTTTAGATTTAGATAACATTAAGCTAACATTTAGTGAGTTTTTTTTGTGAACCAGTTTCTGTGCTTTGGGACATGTTATTAAGCGAAAGACTTCAAGTGGACTTTGTCAGCCCCATTTAACAGCCAGGAACACTGAGGCTGAAATCAAATGATGGCTTAAGCTAACAGAACTAGAAAACAGAGAAGCCCTTCTCACCCTGCCTCACAGTCCACAGCCTTTTCCATGCACAACCCTGCCTCCATAGCCATTACTGAATTTCAGCTGTTATACTTGTGAAATTTGTCTTTGTTCACACACACACACCCACCCACCCTACTATTGTATGGATATTTCTCTTAAAGCCACAGGACTTTTTCATCATCAAGCCCAATTTGCTAGTTTCGTCTGTTTTCTTCATCCTTCTACTTCCTGGGAGAATGGTATGTTCCCTATGAATCTTCCTCCCTTTTTCTCCTGAGTCACCAGACTTCCTTTTTTCATTTTTTTTTTTTTAGCAAAAAATATTTTTTAATTGACATATAGTTGTTTTACAGTATCGTGTTACTTTAGGAGTATAGCACACTGATTCAGTTATACATACATATATATAAAACATTCTATTCCCCAACATGTTATTACAGAATATTGATGTAGTTCCTTGAGTATAGTTCCCACTAGGTCCTTGTTGGTTATCTGTTTTATATATAATAGTCTAAATCACCAAGCTTCTTCTCTATCCTGGCTCTTAAGAATTCAAATATGCTCATATCTTTGTCTTTAAACACACACCAAGTTTTGACACTAAGCCTCCGTCATTATTTTGTCCTTTATACAACCAAATTTTCTCCCATCACATTCTCTACATAATGTACTATGATCTGGCTTTTCCCCCAACACTCTCCCCAAACTCTACACGAAAGTTGCAGTGCCAGGTCAAGTTGCAGTGCCAGGTCAAATCGACATCCTTTTACGCTCTTGACCACTTGACCTCGTCAAAGCCTTGGACTCTGGACCACAGCCTTTGTATCTCCTATCTTTTCAAAACGCACCCGAGGTCCACTTCTTCTGGGGAGATTTTCTTAACATTCAAGATGAATTTGGATGCTTTTCCAGTGTATCCTCTTGTCCTCTGGGGCATGTGTTGTCCTAATCATTATCACACCTGCTGAGGGGCTTTGTATTACTGATGGAACTGTGGTTTATTTGAGGGTCTGGAGCATGTCTTTCCATGAGTTTTATGCTCAGTGTTGTCCTCCTACCTGGGAGAAAGACAGTCTCACTTTTCCCTTCCCATCTTCTTGCTTGTAGATCCTTTTGCTGCTGCTGCTAAGTCGCTTGAGTCGTGTCCGACTGTGTGCGACCCCATAGACAGCAGCCCACCAGGCTCCCCCTGTTCCTGGGATTCTCCAGGCAAGAACACTGGAGTGGGTTGCCATTTCCTTCTCCAGTGCATGAAAGTGAAAAGTGAAAGCGAAGTCGTTCAGTCGTGTCCGACTCGTAGCGACCCCATGGACTTCAGCCCACCAGGCTCCTCCGTCCCTGGGATTTTCCAGGCAAGAGTACTGGAGTGGGGTGCCATTCTTATTAGTTGCTGTTCTTCACATTAAGCATTGGTGATACAGGGTCAAACAGATAACTGTCTTTGTGGGGCTTACAGTCTGCCTCTAGGTGTATACAGATTTTTAAAATCTTGTTAGGTCTGTTCTTCCCTGGTGGCTCAGATGGTAGAGAATCTGCCTGGAATGTAGGAGACCTGGGTTCCATCCCTGGGTTGGGAAGATCCCTGGAGAAGTAAATGGCAACTCACTTCAGTATTCTTGCCTAGAGAAGCCCATGGACAGAGGAGCCTGGTGGGCTACTGCCCGTGGGTCGCCAAGAGTTGAACACGACTGAGCGACTAAGCACACGAGGCTATTCTCATCCTTAAAAACACAGTATTTTTGGTAACATATAGCAAAGAATTATATAGAGTTGCATACTACTGAGCGACGTAAGAAAGAAGGGATCAAATGAGCATGTTCAATGATCGATTAACATTGTGCCTAGCCCATAATTAATATTTATTTAGTGTTATAGGTTAATAATAGTAATAAATCTTATATTACATATGTACTATGCATATAGCAGATATATGTGAATTATAATAATATGTACAAATTTTGCTGTTTTACAAATTCTGTAAATAAAAAGTTAATAATATACATCTATTGCTTTGTGTATCAGCATATTTTTACATTTATCTTTCTACAAAATCATGTCCCTGCCTGCCACCCCCCCTGCTTTTGTTCATTTGCTGATTTTCACTTACCAAAGACTATTTGTTAAAAATTCAGTCTTAAGGCTGCTTGGACCAGAATTCCCCCTAGTAGAGGCTTTCTTTGTCATGGACCTTATGAGAATCAGTTTTTGAGTGAGTTATTAGCAACTATAGATTTCTTTAAATGTTTTCTGTTTAATGATTTATTTGGATTACGTGTCATCATTTTCTCATCTCCACTAGAAGAATCTTCAGGTCTCCTCATTGGCCGTGGAGAGTACTGACCAGTGTGTGGTGTGTGTGATTGCTCTGGGCATGCATGTGTCTCTTTCCAGACACGTGTTCAGTAATCAGGAAGTAAGCACGGTGCCATGATGCTCCTGTTGCTGCATTGTCATCACAGGAGGTCATCAAAATCGTTATGAAGAATGTCTGTATTCACTAATTTGGTACCATTCAGGGAGGATTAGCAAAGGGGGAAAGATACAGTAGAACTGTGGGAGAGATGGAAGATAGGGGAGAAACCTGGTGTTTGAAGAATGATCTTTGATCTTTCAGAAGAGGAATACATATCAAGAGCTTATCTATGTGAAAGAATTTACATGCAAAGCAAATCAAGAACATAAATCTTACTTATCTTTGTAGATTAGAGTTTGGTTTTGGATAAAGGAAAAGCCAGGCATCTGTAAAAGGGGATTTACATGTTTACGTTAACTCAATTAGCATTAACGGGCTACCAGTAATATTGGCTGCCTGGCCTCAAACTTTCACACATACATGGTTTCAAAGACAACAGAATGATTTTCGGGAATGTTATATAAGGAAGAGAGAGAATTACCAAATGTGTGAATTTGTTTTCAAATTTTTTAAAAATATTTGTGTTTTGAAGTGTTACTTCAGGAGCAAGTAGCTTTTTCTAACAGGAGAAAGCAGAATCATATCTGATAGCCATTATAGCTTATCAGATTTTCCAAATTTATTGTTGGAAGTTCTGCAGATTTTCGTTCACAAACTGAAGGGTGCATTTGTAGTCTAAATGCTGGCTTTGAGAGTAGTTAGATATTTATGGAAGAAATTAAAAGAAGCCATGTGCATCAAAAAAAATTTTTTTTCCCAAAATAAATATTGGTTAGGAAACTAGATTCTTTCACTATCTGGTAATGCAAATTCTGGCTCATTCACATAGGCATTGTGGTGCCTAAAGTGTTGCAAAACTGGATATTTATATGGAGATGGGCTATTGATGTTAAAAAAAAAAGGCTGAGAACTGGGGAGGTTAAAACATGAGTACAGTATTTGAAAAATGAGCTCTTTGTCTTCTGTCCTTCATCATGCCTAGATCTCAGAGAGGTTTTGTCCAGTGAGAATAAAGAACCCATGGGAATGCCCCAGGAATCACCTACCAGTAAAAGGAACAGTTTTACTTCAGTGAGCAAGGGTGGAGCCAGCAGTCTGCACTAGTCAGTGATGCTTCCTTATGCCCTTCATGGCAGGTGAACATTTGTATATGCAGAATGCTGAGTCCCTGGGGGAGTCACAGTCTAGCTGATCCAGGAGGTGATGCTTTCTTACCCTCTATGGGGGTTTTATCCACCTTGAGAGCAGCAGTTAGGTTCCATGAGTACTGGATACTCATTGGCCTGGTGCTCAAGGCCACTGGACTTTCCCGACTACAGCTCTGCTCCTTACACTCACTGCTACCCTCAAGCACCTAGTTTATCTACTGAATCTTAGTTGTTCAAAGATTTGCCAGTACCTCCTCCAGACATGATTTTTCACATCTCTGAACTTTTATATTATTTATTAATCTACATCTCAGGACACATTACCTATTTCATGCTTTTTATTTTATTTTTATTTTTGATGTGGACATGACTTAGCGACTGAACAACAATTTTTTTTTAAGTCTTTTTGTGGAATTTGTTGCAACATTGCTTCTGTTGTTTATATTCTGGTTTTTTGGCCTTGAGGCATGTGGGATCTTCGCTTCCAAGGCAGCAATTGAACCCATACATACCCCCAGCATGGGAGGGTGAATTCTTAACCACTGGACCTCCAAGAAAGCCCCTCCATGCCTTTTAATTATTACTAAAATTATTATTTTGAAATTATTTGAAGAAATTGTAAACATGTAGTAGTAGTAGACACAGACACAGTAGTAGAATATCGCTCACGTATGCCTTGTGCAACTTTGACAGTTGCCAACTTTCTGCCGTTTCTGAATCACCTGTGTATTACACTCTCCAACCCAGCTTGAATTTGAGTAATAGATTATGAGGATCTTGAAGTTAGGGACTGTATATATACATGTATACACAGATGTGTACATATATACACTTTATTTAGTGTCTTCTTGTTAAAAATATATCCTCATTGTGGAGATAGATAATGCTATTATTTTGAAGATTCTAGTCTTTCTTAGTTTTTAGAAACTTACAGTGAAATTTGTGTATTTCTTTTTAACTTAGCATTTTATCATGAGCATTTTCTTTTTTAAAAATTTTTATTGGGGTATAATTGATTTACAATGTTGGGTTAGTTTCACATATACATCAGAGTGAGTGTCTTATAAAAATACATATATCCACTTTTTTTAGGTTCTTTTACCATACTACCATGAGCATTTTTCAGTGTCCTTCAACACTTTTGAGAGCGCAGTCTTTTAAAGGCAGCATAATATTCCATCATATGAGTTTTCCATAATTTATTTAAACAGTTTTCTATTGTTGACCACTGTCTTGAACATCCTTATATATAAATACTTGTCCTCATTTGCAGAGATATTATTAGGATAGTTTCCTAGGGAATTATTAGGTGAAAGGCTCTTTATGTATCTTGCCAAATTGCTGTCCATAGGCTGTGCCAATTCACATTATTTTTATCTTATTAATTTGGTAGCTGAAAATGGTATCTGATTGTGTTCTTTTTAAAATTGGTATTTCCTGGATTATTAATGACATTGGACATTTTTCATGTTCATGATTCTTATTTCATGTGCTAAATAAGGTGTTATCGGGAATTGCAGTGAATGGTACATGCCATTTAATTTAGCTTAGTATCTAATGCTTTGCACAGTATCAGTTACTTATAGTATTTCATAAATCAGCTTTTGCTGTCTTTGGAACCAGAATGTCTGCCTAAGTGCAAATTATGTTAGTTGAAGAGTTAGTCTTAGTTTATTTTTTGAGTATTATTTTTCAAAGCCGTCTCTCTGTATAATTTTCTCCCTTTACATCATATAACTTTGTTGAGAAATGTAATTCTGTCTGGAATTATTTAGGTAAAAATTATTTGTCTAAGAAATACACTCTCAGGTCTACATTTTTAAATTTTGAAAAAAATCATTTATTTAGGTAAAAGTTTTAAAGCCCTCATTGTATTTGAATTTATAGTGTATTTAACCTTCTTCTGGAATGCGTTTAGAACTTTGTTTTAAAAGTGCCTAATGCAATTTGTATATGCAGTAAAATAAAAGTCGCCACTTTCATAAGTGAGATTTTTAGTGGTAAGGCTGCTCTTTTGCTGCGTGAAATTTCCAAACTCCAGCATAGGCACTGAATGAAAACATTTACATTAATAAACTAGCATAGGTAAATATTTTCCGTTTCAGAAGAAAACGGAGAATGGCTTTTTACTGTTGGAGTTACTTTATTACCTAAATCTACGTTGTAAATCCCAAAGAAAAACTAGCAGTTTATTAAAATCCCTGCCCTTCGTTACTTTGAATCAAATCATACCTTGCTGAACTATGTTCAAATATGTTGAAAAACAATTTACTGCTTTGTGTTGAAAAATAATATTCAAAGTATATGTGTTGTGTGGAGGAAACACTCAAAAACAGATCTACCCAGACATCAACAGGATATTATTACCCCAAAGAAATGACGACAGTTTGCCAGCTTGATGCGTAGAGGAAGGAAATTTACAAACATCTCCAAGAGAGGCATGTTGAGTGGTTGAAGGAAATGAGGCACGTCCTGCTTTTATTGTGCTTATTGGAGTGGGATTCCCAGAAGACTGAACAAGGCTGTCCTGAGACCTCTGTTTGGCAAGAATCTTGTTGACTCATATTTTATTTTTGTTTCAGTAAGGGTCTGCTATTGTTCAAATTTCTAATGTTGCTTATAAACACACAGCCAATATCATTTTCCTTTCTACTGACTGATATATACAAATAAATGAAAATCTGCCATCACCATTAACTCGTGCTCTGTTTCCACGAAGCCAAGAGGAGTGACAGAAAAGTCTGCTTAAAAGACAGACCCGTTACATGGATATCTTAGTTCAGGAGTTTTCAAAGTGTATTTTAGAGTTTTAATCATTGGCTATGTTAGGGAAGTTTATTACTTCTTATTCATGTGGTAAAGGAAAAGGGAGGTAAATATTTATGTAACTTTATGTTGAAAGCCTAGTTTGCAGTTAAAAAGCTGGATCTAGTGACTTCTGAATGATCTTAAAAGTTGACTCACTGGACATTTAGGTCTGAGGCCAGTTGGAAAGATTTGCAGTGTGAAATGCCTGGTTTAGAACAAGAAATTCATGTAGTGCTTTGAAACGTTTTAAAAATCTCTGTCATTTTACACCTATACATGAGAAAGTAATGGGAAATATTTTAAGTATTACAGCTTTCTTTAAGCTCTAACTTTTTTTTTGGTTGTGTCTGTCAAAATGCCTGAGTGTCGTAACTTTCTCTATACAGAGAAATCCCGGGATGGAACTCTTCTTTGGTCTTCTGTTGTGACTCAGTCTGAGGGGCAAGCTGAGGGCTGTATGTGAAGTTTAGGTTATGACTTTGTCCTCTAAACTCTGAGTCACGTGTGGTTACCGTCAGTCTTATTCACTGAGTGGCAGTGCGTTGAGAGGAGATTTGACTTTTGTCTAGTAGAAATTTAAAGAAGACAACGTGAAAGAGAAAAATAGTGTGAGAAAGTGGAAGGCTCATGTTGGTTCAAGTCTGGTTTTGCTTTCATTTCTCCTTGTTATTCCTTAGGATGATTGCTTTAGATAAATTCCCGCCACCGCCCTCCCCCACCCCGTCATTGTAATGTATGAAAAATTCCAAAGAAAATTATTATTTCATACCCTTCAAAGTTATGTTTCAGGGGAAAGATAGGGTCTGATCACCAAAGGAATTTCCCTGGCAGGAGTCCCAATGTTTTAACTTCCTATGATTTTCTCGACCCCCCTCCTTTTCCTTTTGTTTTGACTCAGACCCCGGGAGTGTCTGACTCACAGGAATTCCTATGGGAGACAGGTTTACATGGTACCTGTGGGCCCAGAGGTGCTCCTGAGTCAGGATTTGAGGAACGATATTGACTTGGAGATAACCCTCTATTGTTCTACTGCAAAGGGGCTGAGGATGTGGGGGCAGTCTTTTCAGATTCACATGAAGCCGTTTGAGATTTTGCCCCTGATGACCTGAAATGCCTTTAAACTGTTTTCAAAGAGTCGTCATTCTCTCAGCTCTTCAGTTTGAAGGAGAACCTCAGTTTGGTTTATAATTCTGAGGGCTTCTTTCACACACTGTGCTGGCAAAGCTGAAAAAACTTAGTGGTGGGAGTAGCATTCGGACCAGGTGTGTTATGGTGGTGACGCGGGCACATGTCTACACATGTGTGCATGTGTGTGTCTTTAACACTTGTATGTTTGTTTTCTTGCTTGCTTTCAGGTAGCTATAGTTTTAGCAGAGGATAGATAATATCAAGACTTTGGATATCTTAGTCTTGCAGTAATATGACTTAAAAATGTGCCCCATGTGTAATGTTGCTTTAGCAAATCCATAATCTGTGGGGATAGTAAGTTGACAGACCATTCTTAATGTTACTTGAGTACTTGTAGAAATAAGACACATATATGTATATTTTAATTTCAATTTATCTAATTTTTGGTGTGAAATATTTAAGGTCAGCAATTTGTCAAACTCAGAAACAGAATAGTCTTCCTGTTTAAAAAGTATATTAAGATTTAATAACATGCAGAGTCTTCCTACAATTTTTGAGAGAATGTTTACTCTTTTGCATGTGTGCATGCAGAGTCGCTTCAGTCGTGTCCGACTCTGTGCGACCTTATGGACTGTAGCCCAACAGATTCCTCTTGTCCATGAGATTCTCCAGGCAAGAATACTGGAGTGGGTTACCATGCCCTCCTCTAGGGTTTCTTGCCCACTCAGGGATCAAACCTGTATCTCTTGGGTCTCCTCCATTGGCAGGCAGGTTCTGTACCACTAGCGCCACCTGGGAAGCCCATTTACTCTTTTATTTCAGATCATGTGTTTTAACAGTTAATCAAAATGCAATTTAAATTTTGTTTGGATTTTTTTTTTTTTAAGTCAGCACATCATTTTTTAGAAGTAAGCAGATCTCTTATAGGGATTATGAAATGCCATTTTTCTTGCATCTAGCATGCATTGCAGTTTTGTTACTGGCTGTTTGTTGTTAAGTGTTCCCAGAAATAAAAGGGTATGCACAGCAACAGTATTTACTATAGAGATTTCTGGCATTTTAGAATGGAAGGGAAAGTAAATGTAAGCTGGGAAAGGTGGGCTTTCCAACATGGACTCTGGCCTTAAATCTCAGCTCTTCTACTTGCTTCCTGAAACTTGGAAAAACACAGTTTACATAATTTCTCTGTAAAATCAGGATAATACAAGTACCTGTTAATACAAAGTGGTGAGAATGAGTTGATACATATGAAGCATTTAGAACAGTGTTTAGCTCATAGTAACAGCTCAAAAGTAGTTTCAAGCTCTTAGCACTGGCAGCTTTAGAAAGGAAAGATACAAGGGGGCAGTTAGTTATTATTGGAAATAATAATTACATTGGAAAATCCAGCAAAATATTGACTTTCAGAAGTCATCCTCAGAAGTGGTGGTAGTGGAACTGCTCTAGCTAGGAAGATTTAGGAATGGCAGTCTTGTAAGAGTTGGGAGAGATGGGTCCTAGACACGGTTTACTTAGTAAGCCTGCTGACTTGACTTTGACTGTGTTACGGATCAAGCTGAGGAGGACCTTTTGCTAAAGATGCTTTTAGTTTTACTTTAAATCAGTTTGCAGTTCAACATGCCAGATAATAAGGGGATTGGGAGGCATTTGTTAGGGGAATGGAAGAAGGTTTGGGGGTGTATTGTGTGTTGGGGGTACAGTCCTCCGCCCACCTTGTTCCATTGCTGCTGGTCAGGAGACCCCTCTGAGCCCCACGGGTCTTTTGCTCCAGGTGAACATCAGCTTGAAGGGGGAACTTTCTCGGCCACAAGTTTGCATCGGTGTTTTCTCTTTGTTTTAGTCATTTCTGAGTCATGTGGGTCAGTTCCTCCATCAGTAGGCTGAGCTCAGGCTGGATAACTTTTAGGGGCTGGAGAGGCTCATCCGCCCTAACCCTTGAGCCCAGTCCATTACTGAATAGGTCACCCCCAACATAGTGCACCCCAGATCTCCTGCCTGCCTCCGCCTCCATCCACCAGTGTTTCTGCTTGGGCTGGAATTCAGTGCTTACGTTTGTGGTTGCCACCATTGTTGTTGCCTGGCGTGTATAAAGAAACTCCCTTCTGGACCCTGGTGGTCCACTGGTTAAGATTCTGTGTTTCGGCACAGGTTCGATCTGTGGTCGGGGAAGATCCCACTTGTCTTGAGATGTGGCCAAAAAAATAAATATAAATAGTTTTAACCACGTGTGCAGTTGCCTATTAACTTGCAGCAGAACAGCACAGAAAAAGTACCTAAGTCTTTGGTAAGGAAACAAGATAATCATGTAGAATAATTTTGAGTGCAGACATGCCTGTGGAAATGTCTTTGTATAGCGTGTGTGTGGATGGGTGTGTGTGGTGGGGAGCATTTTAATTGTGTGCATTAGTATCGCTGGATGTTTGTCCACTGTACACTTGCCTTCATCTTCTGGAAATAAAAAGTGGTAATCAGAAAGTTGGTCAGAGGATTCCTGAATTTTTTTTTTTTTCTTTTCCATCCCAAATGTCTGATTTTACCTGGGAATGGAAAGTTACAGTCACAGCTCCTCCTGGGTTTGTTGGCGTTACGCTTATTAGAAAGTAGTTTAATCTCTCAGCAGAGAGAGGAAGTGCTATTTTATGTCAGTCACATGGGCCGAGGGTCATTGAACCAGAGAGAAAACTGCCACTGTCTGATTTCTGCTGCCAGTGATCAGTATTTCTAGATCTGGAACAATGATAAAAAAATGATCTGGTTTTTAACTGAGGTTTAAGGATTTCTCCTCGGGATCGGAAGTCTTTAAAACAGGAAGAACAAGCTTTCTAGCCTCTCCTCACGTCCTTGTTTCACAGGTGAAAAGCCCTGCTCCTCAGACAAGTGTCTCTCTGGAGCTTAGGTACTGAATGGCCGGGTCTTGAACTCAGGCCAGCTGAATCCAGGTCTAATTATCTTTCAATGTAAAGGCGTTTTATTTTTTATTTTTGTAATAACCTTTAGATGAAAGTGGCTCTCATATCACTATTGAGGCTAAGGTCATGGACCAGATCTCTGTATCCTGGGTTTGAAACTTGGTTCTCCATCAAGTCCTTGTTCTAGTTGCCATTTCTCAGCTTCCTTATCTGTGCTAAGGTGGTAATAATTTTATAGAATTGTTGTGAGGATCATTGAAGTTATTTCTTATAAATTCTTTAGGAGTCCTGGCATAAGATGTGGAAGTAACCTACTTGTTCTAACTGAATGGATAGAGAAGATGTGACCTGTATACACACACACACAATGGAATATTACTCACCACAGTAAAAGAATGAAATAGTGCCATTTGCAGCAAATGGTTGGATCTAGAGATTATCATAATCTTCACTAAGTGAAGTAACTCAGAGAAAGACAAATGTTGTATGATATTGTCTTTATGTGGAATCTAAAAAATGATACAAGTGAACTTATTTACAAAACAAAAATATCCCAGACACAGAAAACAAATTTATGGTCACTAAAGGGCAAAGAGGGAGGAGGGATGAATTAGGAGCTTGGGATTAACAGATACATAACTACTCTATATAAAATAGATAAACAACAAGGAGATTCTGTATAATACAGGAAACTATATTCAATATCCTGTAATAATATATAATGGAAAAGAATCTGAAAAAATATATACACATACATATATAACTGAATCACTTTGCATAAGAAACTGATAAAACAGTGCTCGCTTCGGCAGCACATATACTAAAATTGGAACGATACAGAGAAGATTAGCATGGCCCCTGCGCAAGGATGACACGCAAATTCGTGAAGCGTTCCATATTTTTAAAATACTTAGGAATATATCTACCTAAAGAAACTAAAGACCTATATATAGAAAACTATAAAACACTGGTGAAAGAAATCAAAGAGGACACTAATAGATGGAGAAATATACCATGTTCATGGATTGGAAGAATCAATATAGTGAAAATGAGTATACTACCCAAAGCAATTTATAGATTCAACGCAATCCCTATCAAGCTACCAACAGTATTCTTCACAGAGCTAGAACAAATAATTTCACAATTTGTATGGAAATACAAAAAACCTCGAATAGCCAAAGCAATCTTGAGAAAGAAGAATGGAACTGGAGGAATCAACCTACCTGACTTCAGGCTCTACTACAAAGCCACAGTTATCAAGACAGTATGGTACTGGCACAAAGACAGAAATATTGATCAATGGAATAAAATAGAAAGCCCAGAGATAAATCCACGCACATAAGGACACCTTATCTTCGACAAAGGAGGCAAGAATATACAATGGATTAAAGACAACCTCTTTAACAAGTGGTGCTGGGAAATCTGGTCAACCACTTGTAAAAGAATGAAACTGGACCACTTTCTAACACCATACACAAAAATAAACTCAAAATGGATTAAAGATCTAAACGTAAGACCAGAAACTATAAAACTCCTAGAGGAGAACATAGGCAAAACACTCTCCGACATACATCACAGCAGGATCCTCTATGACCCACCTCCCAGAATATTGGAAATAAAAGCAAAAATAAACAAATGGGACCTAATTAACCTTAAAAGCTTCTGCACATCAAAGGAAACTATTAGCAAGGTGAAAAGACAGCCTTCAGAATGGGAGAAAATAATAGCAAATGAAGCAACCGACAAACAACTAATCTCAAAAATATACAAGCAACTCCTACAGCTCAACTCCAGAAAAATAAACGACCCAATCAAAAAATGGGCCAAAGAACTAAATAGACATTTCTCCAAAAAAGACATACAGATGGCTAACAAACACATGAAAAGATGCTCAACATCACTCATTATCAGAGAAATGCAAATCAAAACCACTATGAGGTACCATTTCACACCAGTCAGAATGGCTGCGATCCAAAAGTCTACAAATAATAAATGCTGGAGAGGGTGTGGAGAAAAGGGAACCCTCTTACACTGTTGGTGGGAATGCAAACTAGTACAGCCACTATGGAGAACAGTGTGGAGATTCCTTAAAAAACTGGAAATAGAACTGCCTTATGATCCAGCAACCCCACTGCTGGGCATACACACTGAGGAAACCAGAAGGGAAAGAGACACGTGTACCCCAATGTTCATCGCAGCACTGTTTATAATAGCCAAGACATGGAAGCAACCTAGATGTCCATCAGCAGATGAATGGATAAAGAAAGCTGTGGTACATATACACAATGGAGTATTACTCAGCCATTAAAAAGAATACATTTGAATCAGTTCTAGTGAGGTGGATGAAACTGGAGCCTATTATACAGAGTGAAGTAAGCCAGAAGGAAAAACATAAATACAGTATACTAACGCATATATATGGAATTTAGAAAGATGGTAACAATAACCCAGTGTACGAGACAGCAAAAGAGACACTGATGTATAGAACAGTCTTATGGACTCTGTGGGAGAGGGAGAGGGTGGGAAGATTTGGGAGAATGGCAATGAAACATGTAAAATATCATGTAGGAAACGAGTTGCCAGTCCAGGTTCGATGCATGATGCTGGATGCTTGGGGCTGGTGCACTGGGACGACCCAGAGGGATGGTATGGGGAGGGAGGAGGGAGGAGGGTTCGGGATGGGGAACACATGTATACCTGTGGCGGATTCATTTTGATATTTGGCAAAACTAATACAATTATGTAAAGTTTAAAAATAAAATAAAATTGGAAGAATAAAAAAAAAAAAAAGAAACTGATAAAACATTGTAAATCAACTGTACTTCAATTAAAAAAGAGTGCTCGGCATAAGTGTTAGCCATAGTAATAATTGTTGTTATATTATTAATAATTTTATAGTAATTATTAGTTATTTATGAATAATATGTTTTTTTAGACATTTTAGCTATCTAGCATATTATAGTAAAAAGGTGGCTTTGTAGAAGAGTAAGATTCCATAATTATCTAGTGAAATTGGGGCCATAAATCATTGAACATCTTGCTCCATTTTTGTGTGAATTATTTGGATTGACTAAGTGCTCTTGTTACCGGGCTGGGTTACCATCTGCTGTGTTTTGCCTCCATAGGTCAGGCTTGTCCTCCTAGGGAATGAGGAGGTGGAAAGAAAGGCCAATAAGCGAACTCCAGAATGTATCCTAACTGTCTTGTTCACATTTATAGGACAGTTTTATTGCTGTAGGTAAGACGGATAACTGGGCATTATTCCAACATCTTGGCAGTTTTCCTTTTTCAAGGTACTAATATTAGGATTAGCATGTTGTTTTAAAGACATTGCCTTTCTGCACCTTATAATTGCTTGTTCTTGGGGGAGGCTTGGACGGTTTGAATTAGGGGCTTCCTGCCAAATATGGAAGAGGGTGTCTATTTTGTTTGAACACTTTGCTTGATTTTTGAAGTTGTGATTCATTTTGCCGGTAGAACAAACGAGAGGCCGGGGGGGGGGCCGTGCTGCACGTCTGTGGGGTGTGTAGTGTAGACTCGATGCGGCTGGGGCAGTGAGGACGCGTGCAGGAATCGCGTAGTTGTCAGTTTATTGCCTGTGTGCTTGTTTGCTTTTGGTACTGACATTAGTGTTTGGCAGTACAGTGCTTTGCCTCATCTATTATAATTCTTTTTTTTTTAAGTACATATTTTATTTACTGTATCTATATTCTTTTAGGAATATAACGTTGTTGGTTATCTATTTTATCTATTTTGTTGTTTTTGTTTAGTCTCTAAATCGTGTCTGACTCTTTTAGCGACCCCATGGACTGTAGCCCATGGCTGTAGCCAAGCTCCTCTGTCTATGGAATTCTCCAGAGAAGAATACTGGAGTGGGTTGCCATTTCTTTCTGCAGGGAATCTTCCTGACCCGGAGATCAAACCTGCTCTGCATTGCAGGCAGATTTTACCATCTGAGACACCAGGGAAGTTTGTGCCTTTTGAGGGTTTCTTTTTGGTATTAATATCTGTTTTGAGGGGTAGAGTGATTTGCCTCATCCAATATGTTTCTAAATCAAAGCCTAGGTGTGTTAAAATTGTAACAGAAAGATTAAACTGTTTATGATGTAATCATTTTTTCTCAAGTGTTGAAACACAGTATCTACACTTATCATAACTAGTGATTAAAACGTTTTGTTGTTTTTATTCGAATGTTAGTAGCATTTCTTTTCATTACAGAGCCTGATACTGTAAAAATTATTAGTAGCTGCCATTTTTTGTACGGAGAAATAATTAGTCCTCCTGAATGCATTAATACTTCTGAATTTCTCTTATGTAGTTGCAAAGCTTCCCTAGCTTGGTTTACTCTTCTTTCAGGGAGTCAGTATGAAAAGGCATAAAAACGCGTGTGCTCTGTATTTAGGCCTGGTGATCAATTTCAGCTCTTAGAGTCACTCATTTGTGGAACCTTAGGCAGAACTCATAATTTCTTCCTAGGCTGTTTCCATCTTCACATAATTGTATTAAGGTTTCAAAGAGTTAAGTTTGGACATTGTTAAGCTTGGACATTTGTTCCCATATACGCTCAAGGGATATGAGGCGCCTTTTCTCCCAAGTCTGTATTTCTTACCGTTTTAAGAACTTCATGGGAGCAGCATTTGTTGGATTCAAACTTACCTTCTTGACCGTTGCCTTGCTGCCTCATCCTTGCTCGTACCTCCTAGTCAGTGTTGTGGAATGAACACACATTCAGAAGGGCAGAGGCTAGGAGACTGCTTTAGGAGAATTAAAGTAGATTGCAAAGGCAAGTTGACTATGTCGTTCCTTGCTCCCTGCTATATGTTTAAATCTGCAAGGCCTTACTACTGTTCCAGCCTCACAACACTCAGTTTTCCGGGACTGTGCTGGAGTGTAACGAGAATTCCGTACCGTGACGCGACAGTGGTGTGACTTGTGCTGGTTACTTTCTAGGTGTTGGTGGAGGTCGCGGATCAGTCGTTGTTGTCTCTTAAGTCGTGTCCAACTCTTTGCAACCCCGTGGACTACAGCACGCCGGGCTCCCCTCTCCTTCACCATCTCCTGGAGCTCGCACAGATTCTTGCCCATTGAGTCAGTGATGCTGTCGAACCACGGATCAGGGTTAGATTGTTATTCATGGAGACCCACAGGCACTCTGCCAAAGATCTGGACACTATTGCTAACATCTCTGCGACCTTGGGATAGTTACCCTCTTGGGCTCCATTTACTCACCTGGCCTAGAAGGAGGAAAGTGCCTGCTCTGTTCTCTGAGGCTGCTTTTGAAAATGGATGAAATAATAGGGAAAGTCCCATCAGTGAGTATGGAAGAGGGTTGGTGGTGGTAGTGAAGATGATGAAGGTGACAGTACCCAAAGAGCAAAGCACAGACTGAATCCATGCCTGTCTAACTTGGAGTTTCCAGCAGCGCGTGATAATAAACATTTTCTGTTTTTGACATCCGTTGTATTTTGTCTGACTAGGAAATGGACCTTCAAAATTCGACACAAGTACACTATATTTTATTTCCTTCTGTCAGTGAGGATCACTCTGATTTTAGAGGCATAGCCAGTTAGGATCATCTGACATGAGGAGTCTCAAAGTTACACTCTGCTTCCCTAGTAACTAAAGTAGTTCAAATAACAGACATTCAGAATGAATAGGGATAAATCAAAGGTAACTAATGTCTGTTGTTAAGAAGCTGGCACATACCAAGTGTCAACAGTAGACATTTTTTAGAAATTGGAATGTTACCTTGGAATCAAAGTATTCCACTTTGATGGTTGAAAATCTGAAGATACCTTCTTTCAAGCTGTCTGTTAAGGGGAAGTTAGTGTTCATTTTGTGTATCCTTCATGAAACCTCTTGCACTATGACATTTTTCTGTCTATTAAATAGCTTTAGAAAAAAGAATGAGTTAGTTCCTTAACTTGTATGTAAATTGCATGTAAGTTCCTTTCTTTGAATCGCATGAGAATCATGTCTTCTTTGTGTAAAATATGAGATGTCATAGAAGTACTATTACAGTGCCATTGGCTGCATATTTCAGAGTCAGAGTTTATGTTTACATTTCCCTGTATTGTCTGGCTTTGTGATCCTGGCTTTAAAAGACATCCAAAAATAGCAACAAAGAGTAAATTATGAGTTGGGTGTATTAGGTTGGTTTGGTCTGTTCACTGAACTGCTCTCTTTTTCCTGGTTACCAAGGATGATCTAAATCTCTAATCCAAACTCCCTTTACTGTGCTACATTGCCCTTTAAATGTCACAATAAGCTCAATAAAAATATTATAAGGTACCAGTGGGCAAAAATCTATATATGATGCCCAATAGATAAGTCTAAAGACTTCAGATATCTAGAAATAGTGCAAACTTCCTAGAATTCAGTAACTTTAAGAACAGAAGGTGTTGTGGGAGGACCCTGGTGGAAGGTATATGACATCTAGCTCCTTTTCTCCATCATGTGAGAAAAGATGAAAAATGGTATGGAGAGAAGGAAACGTATCAAAATGGTCTGTTTTGGTCAGTTTTTTTTCAAGTAGGGGATTGCAAAATCACATGAAATTTGCTGAGTGAAACAGGTTATCATGGATAGTCTCCTTTCGTTGTCAAACCTATAAAACACTATCTTTGAGTTGCTACTTATCTCTGGCCAGCTCTCTTTTTCTCCACCTCATTGTTAGAGTTTGTATGCTCACGATCCACAAAGCTTGTTCCTCCTCCTGTTGAAAGGAGGCGCAGTGGAAGTCCCCCTCTTTGCCTTTTCATGATACGGGTTGGTGGAGCAATCAAAACCCGCAGGATGAAAGCCCCAAAGCTTCCTGTTTCCAACTGTTTTCCTCAGTGAAGATTTTTTTTTCCTCTCCCAAAGATGATGCTTCCTTTCAAGGGGTGTTTAATCTGCAAACTGTTTCCTCAGTTTATTTCACTGCAGTAAAATGTGTTCCCTCTCGGTCATCTCTCTCTCTTTTAAAACCCATGCTGTCCTTTTCACCAGTGTCAGTTGCTACTCAGAAGAACAAACGTGATTTATAAAGTCCCTTTAATGAGGTACAAAGACCAATAAACCTTTGCCACTGGAGTTTCATCTCTGGTTGCTTTATTTTCATTTATGAAAAATTTTAGATGCCAAAAAGCCATGGAGAATGCTATTAATTTGACCATTTAATATTTGTAAACAAAGCGGTTCAGGGTAAAATATGTTGTCACAGCCTGAAGGTTTATTGTGTGGGTTTTTTTTTTTCTCTTACAAATGCAGTATAATGATATGTAATTTGTTTAATGTAAATGCTTAAAATTAAAATTAAGGCACTGGAAACTGCATAAATGCTAAAGGAATATTAAGAGTGGTTTGATTTATTAAGTAATGATGGGAATGAAAATATGATTCTTTTTTAACTGATGGTTTCTACTTCACTTCTAGCCTTGACATTGTTTCTGAATTTACATTTGTAAATTCTGCTTGCTTTAGGGGTCCGTGAGCTTTCAAAATGAATTCTCTTAATCACTCATTAAACATAATTCAAAAAATGTTAACTAGACCTTCTACCCATTTCCTGGATGGTACAGGCCTCTTGCTTACTGATGATAATCACTCCACATTGACTTGTACTTAACTTGTTTGTGAGCTGCCCTTACATGCATATCACCATGAGTCAGAAGCTCCACACTTCTCTCTCTTTCTTGCCTTTTCCCAAATATTTATACTTACCTACTAAAAGTGGGGGAATTTACCAGCAAGAGGCTTCGCATTGCTGTCCTGTTATTTGAGCTAATTCTTTGCGATACAGAGAAGCCAGTGGCATATGGGAGATAACCAGCTCATTTCATTTTCACTTTAATGCTAACTCTAACATATGCTTTTGAATTGAAGTGGGGTCCCAAACGCCAATATATGTTAAAAGAATTAAACACTAAAAAAAAATGCTCCCCCTTATTTACTCCTGTTGCCCGCTCCTCTGAGGGTAAATGGCTGATAGAGCTTCAAATCCTGAGCATGCCTATTTTATCTGTACTGTTTAATAGAGAGCAATGAAAAAAATGGCAATTAACATATTCAGACAGAAAATCATCCTGGCTGAATGACTCATTAAATAGTCGTATAAACAGGATGTGCTGAAATGAACTGGTACAAAATTTAGTTTCATTGGTCTTTTTGCTCATTATCAGCACTTTAAGAAGCAGACTTGTGGGTGCTTGGAGGACACTTAAATTTCTTTTCTCTTTATTTTTTTCTTAAATACTGCTCCCCTCCTCCACCAGTCCCCCCTTCCATCCTTCATTCCAGGCTAACATCCGTCTCAACGTGAAGCGTTATGTTGGAAACCAACCAAGTCAGGACTAGGAGCTTCTGAGGTTTGTCCTGGCCAGTGATTCTCAGCCCCTGTTGACAGTCAAAATGAACTTAAAGGCTTTTTTGTTTTTTAATGCACAGAACATTTTGATTATACTTCATTTCTTGGGATTCTGATTTTGTAGGTTTGGGGTTGGGCCTGGGTGTCTGTATTTTAATAAAAGGTCCCATTGGGGTTCTGATAGCCAGCCAAGCTTGAGAAGCCCCTCACTGATATGTGTCCCCTCAGGGTAAAACTCTCTTTCCCCACGTACCTGATCTATGGCCATCTGGCCTCCCTCTCCGTGGTCTGCAGTCCTGGCTGTGTGTTACCGTTACGTGGGGACCTGGAAAAACGCTGATGCTTGACTCCGCCCCCAATTAAATGGGTGGGGGTGGTGGTGGTGTTAAAACCTCCCTAGGTGACTGTAATGTAGAGTCAAGTTTAAGAAGTTCTGTCCTGTTTAAACAGACAGAGCTGTTTACAGGGTGGCTACAGAGGACCTTTCTAGTTTTCTTTTACAAGGTGCTCTTACCCTGTGTAAAACCACTCTGTGTACGCACCCCCCTCCCCACCCCGCTCCAACCATATACACACAACTGAAGTTTTTGTCTCTCTTGAGGCTTTCATCATTTATTGGTACCCTGTCCTCAGGTGGGAACAGAACGCTTTGCTCTCGTGTGGTGGCGGGTTCCTATTCCTTCCTACCTGAGTACTGCCTCTGTGATGTGCAGATGTGTTGGTATAACGTTATAGCACCCCATGAAGGCCAAGTAAGAAGGAAGAAGAGCAGGCTAGCAGTTCAGTGAAGGAAAGAATATCCATTCTATTGAGTCCCTGGTATGCTCCAAGGAAAATAACAGTTTTCCTGTTTAGCAGTCTTGAATAAACAGTTTTCCTCTTCAGCAAGTTGTGACGTAAAGTTGGAGCCTTTCCTTACATTGATTACTACACGTATGTCTTGGACCTGTTCTGTGCAAGGTCTGAGATCACCCTGTAACTGAAGATGAAGAAAAGTGTTTTCCCCATTTCAAGGAAGGAGGAAGAATCACCTTGCACACTGGCACATGAGAACTACACTTCTCGGCCGCCCAGTGGGATTTAAGTCTTCCCTGACTCTTGAAGAGCTTCCCAGGGGGCTCAGTGGTAAAAGAATACACCTGCCAGTGAAGGAGATGCAGGAGACTTGGGTTCGATCCCTGGGTCAGGAAGATCCCCTGGGGAAGAAAATGGCAACCCACTCCAGTGTTCTTGCCTGGAAAATTCCATGGACAGAGGATCCTGGGCAGACTACAGTCCACGGGGTCTCAAAGAGTCAGACACTCTTTGAGTGTCACTCAGCTACTGAGCTCACAGTGAAGACATGAGGTTCAAAGAGATTTCCTCAGAGACTTAGGCTGTTGTGCTAGCAGGAGTGAGGACTCCATATGGTCTACTCTGGGTAGCAGAAGCCCTAGACCTCTGGTTATGGGAGATGGTCATGCCTTAGTGTCTAGGCTTGTAGCCTGTGTAGGGCTGGAAGGCCCATTGCCAAGGTCAGGCAAGGAGAAGGTCAGTTCTCGCAGGACCCTGAGCATGTCTGTCTCCTTAAGTATCGCTGTATGTGCTTTGCTTGCCTCACCCCAGTCTCAGAGCTGGGCTGCAGCAATGGAGGTCAGGGGAGCCATCAGCAAGTTAGGCTTTTCCATCTTTTGCTCTATTAACTCTGACTGATAAAGAGCCTCCTTGCAGAGATACCTTGTTAGACGCGCAGGGAAGGCAGCACTTCAGTGTGACTGACGTGCTGGCAGTGCCCATGGCCACGTGTGTCACCCCGGTGGAGGAGGATCGTCCTATTATATTTTGTCAGTAGGTATAACAAGTGGGTTGTGGTTTGTGTATTCCACTGTGATGAATTAATTTTGTGTTCATTGTAGTAGCACTGATCATAATGAATTAATTTGGTATTCATGTGAATGTCAGAGTGTCTTTTTCTCTTCCAGTTTCCTGTGGCTTTAGTTATGGGTACTCAGAAGTGTGACACATCCTGGTCCTATTCTTACACTGACGTGTCAGGATTCACCCCTTTCCACCTCATATTATGTGGTGGTCTTTTAAAAAGCGATTAAGTTTAATGTTAAAATAATTGCTATTGTAGTAACATTATGTTTACTATTTTCCCTTCTTTTATTTTACTAAATAAGGGAAATAAGCTAAATAGTTATGACAGATATAACCACCAGGTTTAATGATATGGTTAATATCTTGTATATTTTAGTTTGGTTTAAAAAAAAAATCTAAGGCAAATGTTTGTAATTTGTAGCTTTATTGAAGACAAATATTGCATTCCCTTATGCAAATATGAAGTAATGAAAACCGCATGCAGTATATAATAGTTTGCTCTTCTTTTAATTTCTTCTCTCTTCTTTTCCTCTCAGACAAGATTGATAAATGTATGTGCATATATTATTTATCTGTTCATGTAAGGACACATAATTGGCTATTAGATATGGTAATTGCATAAATAGATCTTATTCAAACTCATTTCCTTTTCTGTTGATAAAATAAATGTTTTCGTGAAATGGGAGTAGATACTGAAATAGAAGTGCCTGATTTAGGATTGAGAAACCAGGTACCTAAACAAAAAAAAAAATCAAACTAAATCCTGGTAAACTTTTTTTTTTACCAATTCGGGCTTCAGCCTATGTGCTGCTGCTTAATTTGTTCATCATGCCGGCTAATTATTGAAGATATTTATAATAGAACAAGGGTTTCCTTCATCACTTACCCACCTGCTTGGCTGATTTGCTCCTCCTGGGAATGTGGGGAAAACTTTTGAGAAGAGAGTCTGTCCTTAGAATCATCAAGGTGCCATTTTGGGTTTTCCTTTCAGTTTAGACTAGGAAATGGTACCAACCTCTGCCCCCTGCCCCGCCCCACCCAGACTTTCCCTTGTGGCTTTGAGCAGATTTATTTTTCAAAATACATTTCCAGCCCCTGTGCACTTTGTGAACAGCGACCGCATTCCATCCTAGAGGCTGCGTTTCAGCAGTGGATGGGTCCCCTGTATATTGTGCTCTTGCAACCCCAAGAGCACATGTAAAAGGAAGGCCTTGCAAATGGCAAGGACCATATAACTGGATTGCTGTTGCTTTCATTATTTTTGTTATTATTGTAACAGATTGTACAGTAATATGCTAACAAAGATTTATGGCTTCATGTAGTAGGAGAAAATCTTGGGATGGAGGCAAAAACTCATGTTTAAGCAAATGTCTATAATAATAAGAGGAAAACAAAACTTAAAAAAGCTCTAAGAGAATTGTTTCTAGTGTAAATATTTTTATTAACATTTGCTGTGATTTGAAGATCTTGAAAGTAATTGTTTATGCATTCCTGGAATTTCGATACGTTGTATGCCTGTGCGTGCATGGTCGTTCTTGGAAGGAGATCTTTTTTCTTTTTTTGTTTTTGGGTTTTTGTTGTTGTTGTTGTTTTTTGTTGAACTGGAACACATAGCTATTGAATATGCAATGAAGAGAAAATTTATGGAGGGCAGAATTATGAGTAACTGAGGAAAGTTTAATTACTTTTATAATTTAGATAAGCTTCATAATTTATTGTAACACACTGTACTTTGGCACACTTTGTAACAATTATAAAGCACTTGAATTTAGGTTCTTTCCTTGGCAGCCATGAACAGAGTTAGCTGTAGGGAAACTCTGAGCGTTTAGTTTTCATCTCAGACTTGCATTAAAGCCTTTGGCTGTAGTGGTTTTGTTACTCCCCTCTACATTGACCGAGTCTGGGTTTTATTTCTCTGAAAAACGTGTATTACCGTGTGACAGGCTTGTGGTTGCAAACCTGGAAGCAAAGCTGAAGGAAGGACACACGGACACCTCAGTGCCCGAGGCAAGGGAAAGTGGAGCTCGGGAGAAACTCGATGATTCCTGCTTGAATGCAAGACAAGTAGCCCTCACCACCCACCTCCTCGTACCCGAGGTCCCAAACAGTACAAGCTCTTCAGAAATCCAACAATATGTATTTTTAATGAATATACATTTATTTTCACAATTAAAAAGAGGAGCAGTGTAAAATGACTCTTTCTCTTAGGTCTGGATTGTTTTGCTGTTACAAAAACTGCTGCCCAGAATACAGTTTCTTGATGCTGCTGTTTCTGAAGAATTAACCTGACTGTCCATCCTTGCCAGGCCTTTTCGTGTGTATTTGCCATATTGATCATGTTGATGTTGAAAATAATGAATAAAACCATGAGGTGTTAGCAACTGATTTTGGTTGTTGCTGAAGATATTTTTCTTAAAAGTTGTATTTGTAAAAAAAAAATGTTGTATTTGTTTGCAGTCTGGGAATTTTTACATTGACATTTTCTGTTTAATAACTATATTGTAAAAGAGAATTAACTCCCATAAAATCTTCTACTTGCTCAGCTTCTCTCATAATGAAATGATCCTAACAGTTTTGTGTTAACACTTTGAATTTACAAAATGCTTTCATATTTACTGTGTGCTTAGGACCAGATTAAAAAATTGAACTGTTCTGCATTTCAAAGAAGAAATAAGTGATAAACTAACTTACAAACTTTTGTACCTCAAGTGCCTTCTTGTATTCTCTAGTTTCTTTGGAGCCTGTGGGGACTTTGGTTCAGGTTTTAGATTCCCTTGTTTAAGTGTAGGCTTTTGATAAGTCACGTGGAGCAAAAAACACTGAAGCAACTCATCTGTTTGTTTAAATGAATTAATGGTCTGAATCAAACAGGTTTTGAATTGTTAAAATAATAAAACCAGTAGCCCTGTAGTTGAGCTCTTGATGATTAAAGAACCAGGCTGAAGAATGCATTTATTTTCTTTTAGAAAGAAAGTCAACACTCACTTCTTTGAGCTGTGTTGCTTTCTATAGATTTTTTAAAAAATCAGTTTTAGATCTTTATAGATGTTACAGTAAGATACTCTTCTCTTAATATAGGATTAAAAGGATCAAAGTTAATAACTTTAACTGAGACAAGTTAAAATAAAAAAATAGTTTATTATCTCTGTGTTCCTTTCAGCATTTATGTTCTTAAGAAAGTGAACTGTGTTGAATGTTGTCCTCCTGTAAAGGATCACATGGAGGGAATAACCATCCCCTTGTCTAGCTTGCTCTGGGCTGTTTTCATTGCAGGTGACTGTGTTCTCCTCTGCAAATAAATGTCGTTCTCCTATTCATGTTCCCAATGACTGGTATCCTTAAACCCTTTTGTTAGAGTATTATTATCGTTTATCCTGAAAAATGTCTCTGATTGTAGTGCCCTAATACTGTAAAATCGGTGGGGACTGAGTTCAGTGGTGGCTAAGCGGTGTAAGGCCACCCTTTAAATGCAAATGCATCAGGGCTAGTTTTAATGTAATTTTAATAAGGCTGAAACCATTTTGAAGTAGACTTAAATCATAATACTAATCTCAAAAGACTATTGAGCTGAGAAGGCCCTTTATTCTCACTGGGCATTTTTTCCTGCGTGCATCTAAACCACCTTTCATCTCGTTCCGTGGTTTTCACGCAGGGCATCTTTTTCTCCTTTAAATGGAATGTATGTACAGTTTGTGGCACCTTATTAGCTGGAGACGAGCCGACTTTAGCAAAAACTATTTTACTTCTTTTTCTGCCTGGTTGTATGTTCCTGACCAGTCTTTTTTTGTTTATAAAATAAATGATAAATATTTTAAATAAATTGCTATGTTATGGCCAAAGAAGTTAAAAAAAAAAAACAGCTATCAGTTCTAAGGACAGAAGTCAAGAATATAATTTAGTATTTTAATATAGATGAGTGAATGCAGAGTCATAAAAATGAGGAAAGCATTTGCAAAATGAAGTCTCATCTGAAGTTCAATATATGGCAATAGTCTGAGTTTCTAGGTTTCACCAACATACACTATTTCAATATGTATATGAAATGTATGTAGCTGTTTCTACTTGGGCTGATGAATGTGCAGGACAATCGACTTAGGGAGGTAAAATTGGATTAGGGATCAGTTTAATAAAAGATCACAGAAACTGCAGGCAGGATAGGGGTGGGGTTTTCCCATATGGATTATTATCACATCCTTTGTATAGAAGCAAAGGAGTTTTGGTCTTTGGATATGGATACTAATTTATAATGGTTTAATTAAATAGTATGATTATGTATACATAGTTGATAGATTAATTTTCCCACATTTTCCTGTGTTCAAGAATTATCAAGGAGGGGGCACTTAAATACTAAAGTCTATACTTTGTTATTATATTGATTAGCTTTTAATATAGTTTTTATAATTTACAAAACAGTAATTTACAATGTCAATTACTCCAAGGCCTACAAAAACAAGCCCAAAACAATAAAGTAAATGGTAGTAGGATCATACATATCAATAATTACCTCGAATGTAAATGGGCTAAACCTCCAACCAAAAGACACAGATTAGCTGAACAGATAAAAAAACAAGACCCCTACGTATGCTGTCTACAAGAGATCCACCTCAGATCCACCTCAGATCCACGTACAGACTGAAAGTGGGGACCTGGAGAAAGATAGTCCATGCAAATGGAAATCAAAAAAAAGTAAGAGTAGCAATGCTTGTATGAGATGAAATAGACTTAAAGACCATTACAAGAGAGAAGGAAGGACACTACATAACGATCGAGGGAACAATCCAAGAAGAAGTTATAACAGTTAGAAATCTCTATGTACCCAGCATAAGAACACCTCAATACATAAGGCAGATGCTAACAACTACTAAGGGGGAGATCAACAGTAACATAATAATAGTGGGGAGACTTTAATACCACACTCACACCAATGGAGAGATCATTCAGACAGGAAATTAATACAGAAACACAAGCTTTAAATAATACATTGGACTAATTGGATAGGGCATTTCATCCAAAAATGGTAGATTTCAGTTTTTTTCTCAAAAGTACGTGAAACATTCTCCAGGATAGATCACATCTTAGATCACAAATCAAGCCTTGGTACATTTAAAAAATCTAACCTTTTGAACGAATAATTTAGACTATCATTTTCTAAAACCTTGTTAATAGAAATT
Organism: Bos javanicus; assembly: GCF_032452875.1. Classification (NCBI taxonomy): domain Eukaryota; kingdom Metazoa; phylum Chordata; class Mammalia; order Artiodactyla; family Bovidae; genus Bos; species Bos javanicus. Next base: position 54,847,361 of record NC_083891.1, on the reverse strand, counting down.
TTATTTTGAGTGAATTTGCGTTATACTTTGTAAACCACCCGAGAGGTGGTTTGACCAGAGAGCTACTTTGACCAGAGAGCTCTTTTCTCATGGGATACCTCCCATGTTGAACGTTCTGTAGAAAACAAGAAAATGCTCACTTAATCCCAAAGTGTTTTTTCCCCCAGTCCTTGCTAGATGGTGGTAGTGTCTAGCTTTTTGTTTTCCAAATAGTCACTAATCCTTTCACTTTGTTTAGGACAGTTTTCTAGGATAGCTGTACTACTCATGCTAACAACATTCTTCTTTGGAAATGCTGCTTGCGATAGTGAACAACTCAAAGACTTTAGCACCAAACAAAAGCTGTTGTCTTTGAGAGACTGGTAGGTCTGTCAGCAGAGATGTTCTGGCTTCATTTCATGGCTTTTGTCCATTTCCTTGGAGAAGGTGTGTGTGTGCATCTCCTGCTCCTACCCTCTTAGCAGTTTGGTCACAGTGGTAACTACTGGGTCTAGAGCAGGACCTTGAAAATGCACTTGACTTTGAACTCCAAGCATGTGATGTCAGTGAGTGAAGCAGACAGTTAGAAAGAGGTGGGTACGGGCTGCCGAGGCAGGCACAGCATTCCAGCATCTCCAAGGATCCTGTGCTGGGCAAACAATATGAATTCAGAGCCAGCAGTGTCTCATCCTTGGTGCGAAGGCAAGAAGTCAGAGGACTTGAGCACACACCAGGCCTGTTTATCTGCCCCCACCACCTTTGATTTTGTTTTTATGTGAACATCTTTGTTTAATTCACAGCAAGCAGAAAATAATCTGGATCTTAGGCATAAAAAATGATGTTTTCATGGTTGTGTATAATATTGGTCAAAAAGAACAGATAAGAAAATACTTTAGAAGGTTCTGGAAGAAAGAAAGCATGACGTTTAACCCCTCAACTTTACACTTTTCTGGAATGGCGAATGACTGCGGCTATTGTCAATAGATTTACCGTTGTTTATACATCCAGGAAAATCGAAGACATCTGAAAGAGTGCACAGCAGAACCTGAACATTAACTTCAAACAGTGAAGAACTGAAAATTAGAAATACTGTCACCTAAATGAATGTTCCAGGACAGTTCCTAAAATACACGCTGAGATATTGGACCTCTCTGCACTTACTTGAATCTTGGTTCTTATTTCTGTGATCAGCACTGAACTTGATGTCTTCTGATATCCTGTTCGGCTCTCGGGTTCTACAAAGCTGGGTCTGAGATTAATTTAGGTCTGAGATTGACGCGCGGAAGAACTGGTTCCTAGATACCCCTAGCACCGAGAGGTTATTGATTTCTCCCTTGTAAGACAACTGCACAGAAGTACAACTTGCATGAATCGGAACAAAATGTTTAACAAGTTCTGAGTACAGAAAACTGCTTTGCAATTTGAATTTCAGTGATTCCGAAATTCAGCGAAGCTGATTAAAGACACTGCCCTCAGACACACATGCTCATTTTCTCTGTCTTCTACTTTTGACATGCTGTTTACTTTACTTTACTTGGCATCTGAGAATTTTAATGCTGAGATTGTTAAGTCCGTGAGCAAAACTAGAATGTGTCAAGAGAAAACCAGGGCCAGATTCATCAGAGAAGTTAGGAAGCACATGGCATGTCCTTGAACACCAAGGTGTAGACGGAGCCCATTAAAACCATTAGTTAAGTGGTAATAAGGAGCAGGAGCCTGATTAGATTACAGAATCTTCTGTATGTGGACGCGGGCTGTGAAAACATAACACTTGATCTTCACCGCAGTGCCACGAAGATCCAATTAGAGGACTGCTATGTGCCCAGATTTGGGGACATAAAGGGCAACTGGATTTTGAAGGAAAGATGGTAAAGGAACACCTGCAAAAATCTGCTTTTCTGTGCAACAGACTGGGTAATTGCATATGCAGATGGATAGTTAGGGATATAATTACTTGATTTGTGAACACAAATGCCCTTTCGATTGTGTGACTGTTGAATTTTGCAGTGACAGGTGCGTACAGATTGCTGTGTGTATATCCTTTGCACCTCTGTTTAAATATTTGGCCTGGAGTCTGTCTTCCATTCATTCTGAACGTAACTGCTCTCCCCCACTGATGGTCTGGGGGGATTGTTACAGCTCTTCATGTCTCTCCAACTTTTTCTCGTAAATAATAACCTTAATTTGAAACCTTGACTAAAAGAAGGACTGCATGCAGGCATGTGGTGGAAGGGCTTCCGAATTATGCACAGTAATTCATTTTTTAAAGCTGCTGGATGTAACTCATTAGTTTTCATTGTTTTCTCAAAATAAGGAAAACTATTAACCAACACAGCAGACTAATAGCCTGGATTTCCACCCCCACCCCCATAATCAAGTGAAGTTTAATGGAAAATCATCTTTTGAAAGACTTCTTTTTTTTTCCCTCTCTGCTTTTTCTTAACCTTTCCATTAATACTTTTGAGATATCTGTTCTAATCTCTCTCAACTCAATAGCATTCTTGCTTATCCCCTATGTCAACATTTCTTTGTCGCACTGGAGATGTTCATCAGAATACTGGTGTGGTCCAAACGAGATTTTTTTTTTTTAAACTAAAGAATTTAAGTACCTTCTTATTAAGAAGTGGAGGGCCAGATTCTTTCTGGATCCTTTCTCTGACCTTATGGAGAAAATGGAGGGCAATGTCTGATGAGGTGACTCACATGGCAACGACATGGCAAATTATTGTCATACTTTGTACGACTATTTAGTTTCTTTTTTACTCCTTTCTAAATCAGACTGTACCTAAACTATTCGGGGGGTGGTGCAGAGAAAGGTTAACAGTCCTTATTAGAAATAACACTACTTAGGAAAACTTGCCTGTACTGTTCGTTTCTATGCGTGTGATATTCTGCTGTGTGTAATGCATCGAATCATCTCGTTTAACCTCTCAGACACTATATACTGTTACTCCCATTTCACAGATGAGGAGGCTGAGATAAAACAGGATGAAATGTATTACCCCTGTCACAGTTCATCAACAGAAAGAGAATAGCGTTCAGAAATACGTGCCTCTCTGTAGCCCCTATTGATTTTTTTTGTGTGTGGCTAAAGTCAAATTTGTTAAAAGATATATATGTATATATTATATACATAAAATAATCTTGAACCTGCCCTAAAGGAATTGAATCCATATTTGCCCAGAGAGGCAAAGTAATCACACAGATCCTAACTTGAATGGCTTTGATGTGAAGACGTCCCAAGGCTTCTGCATAGAGATGTTGTAATTTCTAGATATTTCTTTGTACTTGCTGCTCTTCTACGGCACATTTTCTCAGTAAAATAGATGCTCTTGATACTTTGAGAGCCAAAGTGTAGGGATTAAATTTTACCCACACATGAAGATTCAAAACCGTTCTTTCTGGTTCTTCACGTGCCATGAAGAAGTACATGCGTGGATGGGGGTACTGCTGCTGAGAGGGCGGGGGGAGAAGCTGGCACGTTTTGCTCGAATAATGTTCAGAACCACCTGCTTTGAATGTGGTCTGATTGAATCAGATGCCGACCGCCTTTCATCACCACTTCGAATTGGGATGTGTTTTGTTTTGATATCTCACATGTGCTTAGGTGTTAGCGGTTTCAAATTGTTTAAGAACAGGCTCTCATCATGGAGTGTTGTTGAATCCTGGTGGGAAGGGGAGGGGCGGGAGGATGAGATTTGAAAGAAACTTTTTGAGTATTTCTAGGTCTGTTTAAAAATGATGTCTTCTTATGCGTTGGGTTTATTTGTGTTCAGGATGCAGGTTGCCTTGTGGAAAATGGCAGACCATTTTGCCTTGCAAAAGGTTCTCTTGTGTCTGGTTGGGGGGTTCTTGTTTTTTTATGTGTTTCAGCTCTTTTTTATGGTCACTCCTCATGACAAAAGCACATTAGTCGTTAATGGCACTAGGTTCTCCAGAGATCTTGGGGCTCTGTGGGTTCATCTTTTTCTTTGAGGGGTGATGGCTAACACTGACCCTGAGATTTGTCTGCTACTTGAGATTCTGAACATCATTAATCTCCTCTTTGATTGCAACATGTGGACACTTGTCAGCAAGGTGACTTGCAAAGAACCGGAAGGAGAGATTACCACTCACTGACTTCCATCAGAAGTGCTGGGGGCAGGTTGGAGGGTGGGCCTTGGGAGAGGCTTGGGAGAAAGTTCAGATTTCTTGGCTTTATCTGGAAAATTCAGATTTAGTACCGCCGGGTGGTACCCAGGAGTATGTATTATAAATGGTGCTTGAGATGACTAATACAGGTCGGTCACAGGGTCACTTGGAATTAGGGAAACTCTGGCTCTAATTCACACCCCAAGGACTTCCCCGGAGGTCTAGTGGTATAGACTCTCTGCTTCCATTGCAGGAGGTGGGGGTTCAGTCCCTGGTCTGGGAAGTTCCGCATGCCACATGGTGTGGCCGAGAAAAACAAAAACCAACCTGATAATCGACACCCCAGCGTTTCTCCAGCTGGGTGCCCCTGCCTCCTACCATGCTGGCCATTTTTTTTGTCACTCACAGATTCCTGGCCTCCTCTGGGTCTGGTGCCTGGGACCAGCATCTTTCATGGGCCCCCTTTGGGATGCACATTGATACTCAATTTGGAGAACTACCTCTCCAGGGATTCTGAGTTACAGGAACTTGTGGAGGAAATTGGAAGATTAGAAATCAGCCTCTAATATCTGTACAGATACACAGAATCCTCAAAGTAGGGGACAGGTGTGTTTGGAAAGCTTGTTTTGTAAAGAGAGTCTTTTTTCCCTTTGACTTCTCTTATTTACAGTGAAGCTACATTTCTGAATTAAAAAGAAAAGAGAGGAAAAAAAGAGTGGGAACAACAAAAGATTCTGGAGGCATACCAAAGCCGTGGGGAGCCAGGGCTGGTTTCCCTTTGTTCTACTTTGTGACAACTGTTTTTCCAGCCTTTGGCTTTTGTCTATTCAGTCCTGGGCCATGAGGATGCAGGATTATAAGTATTAGAGACCCTAGATCAGTGGGATCACCCTCCCAGCCTGGAACATCTCTCTAAAGTTTGAGCTACACCCTGAGTTGAGTGGGGGTGTGCTTTTATCTTGGCATGCACCTTTCACTTCTTGGCCCAGCCTTGTTGCCCCGTTGTGCATTTTTCTGGCCACGACTCCTCTATTTTTTCCTCCATCCCCTCCTTTGAGACCAAAATCTTGTAAGAAAAGACTTTGCAAAATCAGTTTCACTCCTGATGGTCTAATACTTACATGTAACAGAGAGCCATGGTATGTTTTGAAATGTATACCTTTGTTTCTGTGCTTTCTGCCTGGTAACTGAGGTTTTGAAAAATGCCTGGACTATGGACACCCAAAGAGAAAATCAGTGTGTGTTACATTTAAATTGAAAACCCTGTTTGTTTTGTATATTAGACTATACCCAATGGAGATGCAGGAACTAAGGTTTTTCACAACCACAACTGAATATAGAACTTCATAATGAAGCCCAGAGACAAACCCTTGACTCTATGGTCACCTAATCTATGACAAAGGAGGCAAGGTATACAGTGGAGAAAAGACAGCCTCTTTTAAGTGGTGCTGGGAAAACTGGACAGTTATGTTACAGAAGGAAATTAGAACAGTCCGTAACACCATGCACAAAAATTAACTCAAAAAGAATTAAAGACTTAAATGTAAGGCCAGACAGTGTAAAACTTACACTCTTTGACAAAAATTGCAGCAAGATCTTTTTTTTGACTCATCTCCTAGAGTAATAAGAATAGAAACAAAAATAAACAAATGAGACCTAATTAAACTTAAAAGCTTTTACACAACAAAGGAAGCCATAAACAAGGTGAAAAGACAACCTTCAGAATGGGAGAAAATATTTGCAAATGAAGCAACTGGCAAAGGATTAATCTCCAAAATATACAAGTAGCTCCTGCAGCTCAATATCAAAAAAACAAACAGCCTAATCCAAAAATCGGTGGAAGACCTAAATAGACATTTCTCCAAAGAAGACATACAGATGGCCAACAAATACATGAAAAGATGCTCAATATAACAAAATATTAGAGAAATACAAGTCAAAACTACAATGAGGTATCATCTCACAGTGGTCAGAATGGCCACCATCAGAAAATCTACAAACAATAAATGCTGAATAGGGTGTGGAGAAAAGATTCCTCTTACTCTCTTGGTGAGAATGTATGTTGATACAGCCACTATGGAGAACAGTATGGAGATTCTTTAAAAAACTAAAAATAGAATTACTGTATGGCTCAGCAATCCCACCTCTGGGCATATATCTAGAGTAAACCGTAATTCCAAAAGATATATGCACCCCAGTGTTCATTGAAGCACTATTTACAATAGCCAAGACATGAAAGCAACCTAAATGTCCACCACCAGAGAAATGGGTAAAGAAGATGTGTTACATGTATATTTGGAATGTTACATACATACATATATATGGAATTTATATATAAATTCCATACATATGTAATGGAATATTATCAGCCATAAAAGTAATGAAATTGGGTCATTTGCAGAGATGTGAATGGACCTAGAGGCGGTCATATAGAGTGAAGTAAATCAGAAAGAGAAAAACAAGTATCGTATATTAATGCATATTTGTGGAATCTAGAAAAATGATATAGAGGATCTTATGTGCAAAAGAGAAATAGAGACGTAGACATAGAGAATAAACGATGGATACCAAGGCGGGAGTGAGTGGGGAGGACTGGGAGGTTGGGGTTGACGTGTATACAGTACTGTGTATAAAACAGATGGCTGATGAGACCTCACTCTGCAGCACAGGGAGCTCTCCTCAGTGCCCGGTGGTGACCGAAGGGGGAAGGAGATCCGAAACAGAGTGGGTATGTGTGTACATATGGCGGATTCACTTTGCTGTGCAGCGGTGACTGACACAGCAGTGTAAAACAACTGTACTGTAATAAAACAAAAAAGAACTTCTTAGTTTTCTGTTATGACTGTAAATACTGAGAATACTTTAGTGTGTTTATGCTGGTGCAGTTTTATAGTAAATCCTTTCAAATGGGGTGCAAAGCCATCCATGGATATTTGTAAAGACTTTGCAAAGTCATACATAAAATAAATTATCCATTTGATTTGAACAAGTTTTGCAATTATTTGTGGCTTTAACAGGGGCTTTTGAAGGGCACTGTATATATCTACCAGCTGGTTCTGCTGTTTTTCTCAAGCAAATGGAGAGCTTTGTACACAATCCCTTGAGTAAACCGTTAGTAAACTGTATATCAAGGAGTTGAGTTTTGCTGTTGCAAATCTGTTTTTTATTTTAAAGGGATAATAATTTGTCAATTTCATCTCATGGATTTTTTTTTATGCTTCAAATTAAGTTGTTAACTACCCTTGTCTATTTCTTTATAGATCCCCTTGTTCAGTGTATTAGAAATAAAACATATAATGACGTGGTTAAAAATGTATAAAACTCCCCAGTGGCTCAGCGGTAAAAAATCGCCTGCAGTGACACAGGAGACGCAGGTTTGCTCCCTGGTCAGGAAGATGCCCTGGAGCAGGGCACGGCAGCCCACTCCAGTCTTCTTCCTAGAGAATCCCACGGACACAGGAGTCTAGTGGGCTACAGTCCATAGGCTCGCAAAGAGTGGGACATGACTGAAGTGACTGAGCACTTATGCATGTACCTTGCAATAATGTATTTAAATTGACTTAAAAAAATTCCTTTTAGTTGTCGATAATTGTTTTGTTAGATTCTGTGATTTTTGTTATATGATTTTTTTTTTCCATATCAGAGATTCTGAGTTTTGATGTTTAATAAATCTACCTATCCACTCAGCAAGTATTCACTGAGTGAAGTTCTAGTCTGGGGTTGGGCCACAGGTGCCCAGTCAATATCCTGACCTGAAGTTTGCATCCCACTGGGGATCAGTAAACAAAATTACCAACTACCTATTTATGCGTCTATAAATACAATACTAAATATTATGAAAAGAGGGAGCATAATACTGGGAACATGTAGGACCTGGGCATGTAAATAGAGTGGCCAGAAAGATCCTCTCCAAAGAAGTCATGATAAGTGGAGACACTGAATGCCTGTAAAGGTTTGAATCTTGGGGATGATTTCTATTGAGTTTGCAGAGGTTTTTAAGGACAGAGCACAGGTTCTTAAAATGCTTGTGGATAAATACCATTGCATTTCAAGTTAGGTTATAGAAAAAAACAATTTGCAAGTGCCTTTACCTAGATGCCTGTGAAAGTTGAAGATGTCTAGAATATGCTATGTTATACATAAATATTCTAATTTCTTATCCTCTGATAATGTTCAGTTCAGTTCAGTCGCTCAGTCGTGTCCAACTCTTTGCGACCCCATGGACTGCAGCACGCCAGGCTTCCCTGTCCATCACCAACTCCCGGAGCTTGCTCAAACTCAAGTCCACCAATCGGCGATGCCATCCAACCATCTCATCCTCTGTTGTCCCCTTCTCCTCCTGCCTTCAATCTTTTCCAGCATCAGGGTCTTTTCCACTGATAATAAAACATGATTATATAAAAAGATAAACCATGTCCCATCAGGAGCCAAATGCAAGTTCATATATGCTGTGGGAAGACAGCTCATCACTTAATGTTAAGTAGTACACAGGTTATGTTTGTCATTTATACCACCTGTATATTTAAAGTAGAACTGTCAGATTAAATTTTGTGGAAATACTTCCATGGGGACCTTACGTTTAAGCTTTGTGAAGAATTTTTATTTCATCTCATAGCTTGATTCTGTACAGATATACCATACAGATATATGTAATTGCTTGATGTGTGTTTATATGTGTGTGTTGCTCAGTGCACTCATTCACTCATTTATTTATTCTACATGCATTTACTAACTGGGAAAGAATGTTTTTGATGTGGAGGGAAGACTTGGAGACCAGATAACCAGAGATATGTTGGGTAACAGTGAAGAGTTTCCTGTGATTGGACTCCAGGACAGAGGGAGCAGCGTTGCTAGTCAGGGAACGCCAGAAAGTAAGCGCAGATCACCGAGCACGGTGTGCGGGCTCAAGAATTTGGCTTCATACCCCAGCAGCAGGGGGCCACTGAAGTTTTTTGTATGGAGAAGAGACAGCTGTCAGTGGCTGATGATGGGCTGAACGGAGCAAATGTAAAGTTTAGGAAAATGGTTTACAGAAAGAAAGCAGCAGGAGCCGGAAGCGGGGCGGGGGCGGGGGCGCGGGGAAACATTGGTAAAGGCTGCATTAGTAAAACTGAGTGAGGTTGAGCAAAATGTTTGGAAGTGTGGCTGGTAGAGAAGATGGGGATTTCTTCTTCTCTCTCACTACTTTAGGAGACCTCTTCTTTTTAAAAAATTCATTTATTTATTAAGTGCAGTGCTGGGTCTTCGTTGTTGTCTGCAGGCCTTCTCCGGTTGCGGCCTGTGGGCTCTGGAGTGCACGGGCTTCAGTAGTTGTGATCCACGGGCTCAGTGGCTCTGTGGCACGTGGGATCTTACTGGAGCAGGGATTGAACCTGTGTCTCCTGCATTGGAAGGTGGATTCTCAACCGCTGGACCACTAGGAAAGTCCCAAGACTTCCTCTTGAGTGAAATAAAACCTGTCTTGATGCTTCTGCATATCTTGGGTTAAGGTCTTGCCCTTTGCTCACTGTTTCTTTTGCCACACCTTGCGATGTCTTTGGCTCTCTGATGCCTGAGATCAAACGTTTTCTGGAAAGTTCTACCTCTGTTTCAAAAATATTTCAGAAAGCAGCCTTTGATGTTTATCTCCCATATGTAGCTTAACCTTAAAACTTTTTGCTAATAATATTTTGTCAAGTGCCTATTTTGTTTTCTCAGTTCCATTTGAACTTAGGGTTCATAATTCATTTGGAGGGGCTCAAACTTATGAATAGGTTGTGTTCTGTGTCTTTTAAATAATGGGACTTACTTTTCCTTCTACTGAAGTAAGATATGAATGGCCCTTGAGGCCCCAGGAGAGTCCACAAAACGTTATGTAGTCTAAAATATGGCGAAACTTCAGTATTATTGATACTTGAGATAATTTTCCTGGAGCAAAAACCATGAAAATCTGGGGCACGTGTCCTCTGCCCTCCTTGTGCCCTCACCTCTATTACAGGAATGACGAGAGTGTGGCTTGTCTCCAGACAGTGTGGTTTGCTAGACACTAGTAGATTGAGAGCAGAGAACCCTTAATGTTCTTAGGGTCAGCTGCTGCTGCTGCTGCGTCGCTCCAGTCGTGTCCGACTCTGTGCGACCCCATAGATGGCAGCCCACCAGGCTCCCCCGTCCCTGGGATTCTCCAGGAAAGAACACTGGAGTGGGCTGCCATTTCCTTCTCCAGAGACTGCTTTAAAAATACAATGCACGCTATAGACTTTCTTCCCAGAAACATGCAGGTAGCCAATACACAAGTAAAAATTTGCACAATTTCAGGAGTTTCTGGGTCTTCCTAAGGCCCACCCTGGGTCTGGGGTCTGCAGAGCCCATCCTCACCTCCTCCGCCACCGCGACCCCCCGGCCCCTATCTTGTCAATGCTCAGGCTCCGTGACTAGCATGAGTATGGGATGGACACTGGTAAATCAAGGAGAAAGTTCTGTTTGTGTAGCTTTTTTTTTTTTTTAGATTTGTTTATTTATTTGGCTGCACCAGGTCCTTGTCGCTGGGTGTGGGTTTTCTCTCATTGTGGCGAGCAGGGGCTGCTCCTCGCGGCGATGTGTGGGCTTCTCATTGCTGTGACTGCTCTTGTTGTGGAGCACGGGCTCCAGGTGCTCGGGCTTAGTTACTCCACGGCCTGTGGACCAGGGATCGAACTCGTGTCCCCTGCATTGACAGGTGATTTTTTAAATTGAAGGATAATTGCCTTACACTATTGTGCTTGTTTCTGCCCTAGATCAGCATGAATCAGCCAGACATATACACCTGTCCCCTCTCTCTTGAATCCCTTTCCCACCTCCCACCCCGCTAGCTGTCACGGAGCGCTTGCTTTGAGCTCCCTGCATCATGCGGTGAATGCCCACTGGCTCTGTCTTTTACAGTTGCTAATCCCTATATTCAGTGCTACTCTCTCCATTCGTCCCGCCCTCTCCTTCCCCCACTGTGTCCACAAGTCTGTTGTCTATGGCAGGTGGATTCTTAATGACTGGACCACCAGGGAAATCCTGTCTGGGTACCTTTTGCGGCCTTTAGCTTTACCTGTATTAAGTGCTCTTCGAGTATTTGCTGGTTGATCAGTATTTGTGAGAAGGCCACAGGGGACAGGAGAAGAAAGAGAGAGATGATGTATTTGGGTATCTGGCAAGAATTAAGAGAGGGATTAAAGGTCTTATAACTGGTATGCTTCCTGAAAACGAAGTCTCTGTGAGGCTTGAACAGTTATGATCGGCCAGTAGATGATAATCTTTCTGTAGGTAAGCTCTGGGTTTATCCAGAGTTGGTGTTTATTTTGAAGGAACCTCAATGAGCACCAAGTTCATAAGCCTCCTTCTTGGGTGGCAGGGGATGGGGGGAATCCACCATTTCTTTCAGGTGCAACAAAAGATTCTGACCCAAATTGACTGAAAGATAAGGAAATGTATGTATACATAAGGAAATGTATACATAAATGTAACCTGTTCTGAAATCTCTGATATTTTCCCTACCCTGGTTACCAGCTTCATCCAAAGAATGACAGAGAGATTCCTGCTGCCATTCTCCACGTGGTGCCCAAGCAGGAAAATGGCCAGAGAAAATAAAAAATCATCTTCTAATTTCTTTTTTCCTTGGAGCAGGGAGACCTTTCCCAGGAACCCCAAGGCAGACAGAACTCTGTCTCAGTGGCTGTTTTTGAAACTGGTCCCTGATCAGGGGAAAGGACAAGCTGTGATTCCCAATAGCACTCAGGATCTGTGTCGGAAATAGAGATGAGATCACTGTCTCCTGATCCATTTGGAGGAGGAGTGGCTATGTGAAAACAAGTGAAAGAACAGCAGCAGCAACCAACACCCCCATAGGACTGTTAGGAAGGGAGAGGGGAACAGGTATTGGGCAGACAGAACTGAGAGTTATTGCATCTTTTTGATTGACTCATGTTTTGAATAAAGTAGAAAGAGTGATGTTTGTATTTTTATAATGCAGTTGTGCATGCCTGCTAAGTGGCTTCACTCCTGTCTGATTCTTTGTCCTATGGACTTTAGCCCGCCAGGCTCCTCTGTCCATGGGATTCTCCAGGCAAGAATACTGGAGTGGGTTGCCATGCCCTCCTCCAGGGAATCTTCCTGACCCAGGGATAGAACCCACATCTCTTGTGTCTCCTGCATTGGCAAGTGGGTTCTTTACCACAAGTGCCACCTAGGAAACTTATAATGCAGTTAAATCTGTGTTCTTTTTTCTACCATTCCACATGGGAGACACTCATGGGAGACACAGGCAAGATTTTCTGTCCATGTTGAGATTGGTTCCCCCTGTTCTCACTCAGTTTACTTCTGAGTCCTGCTCTCCTGCACAATTCAGAGAAAGGTGAACTCTGAGCAACTTGCACTGATGGGGAGAGTTTGCCTCAACTGTCCATTGTTCACAGTAGTACTTTTCTTCGTTGGTGAGTTAATTGTAATTGACTGGGTTATCTGTTATTTTCTTATCTTTGAGATTTTTCAGGTATATCTTACACAATAATACATCTCTTTTTCTTCATGTGTACCTTCAATCTAAAAAATCTCTTCTCTGTTTCTATGCAGCTAAAGGAGAAAAAAGTACATGCAAATCAGTTAAAATACTTTCAAGTCATAATTAATTTAGACTTTTCATTTAGACTGGGGCATACTGAACCCAAAGGAAAAGTCCTAGTGATTAGGAAATTGGGATTCTAAATGATGAACTTCTGAGACGAAAGATAACTTGTTCTTTGAGAGTGTTAATATTTTTACCCAAATTTGAGGTTCTAGCTTTGAAGATGTCTATACTCTTTCATGGAATAAGAAAAGAGGTGAGAGTCAGTTTGGAAGGAGATTAAAAGGAGATCTGATGGGCTCTCCACCCAGTTCTTTCAGTGCCTTGCCTGGAAAATTTAAACTAATCCCTGCCTTTCTCTGATGTATATGATTGTAAGGGACAATGAAATGGTGTGTGTGCAAATGCTTTGAAAATTTGAAAGCAGTAAACTGCTGTAGGGTATTTATTGTTGTGGCCATGGTATTCTGATTATTATATTTGAAGCAGAACTTTAAATATTAATGATACCCTTGTTGATCAATGGGGAAAGTTTCAGTGGAAAGGTTTTCAGAAAATGTTGAGTTGTAACTACCATCTAAGTAACTGACATGGAACTCCTAACCCATTTTATGTCTTACTATCACCAGATCACAGAGAGCTGTTTTAATGTAGAGGTAACAGTTGTTTTCTCCTCTGTCCTGAGGCCAATGATTGTATAATATGTACCGAATCACTAGGGTGCACATCAAAGAGCGCGTAAAGAGACAAATATTTCCCTTTACAATGACCATATAAGACATTATTTCTGTCGAGGGAGAAAACATACATGAAGTCTGACTGTTTCACTGCATTTTTACCACGGAAATCACAGAGCTTAAGATTTGTAGATTAGTTCCTTTCTGTGATTGGCAAGAGTTTCAGTGTGTTGAGATCTGTACAATTTTTTTTTTCTGAATCTGAATTCATACCTGCATATTTGTGAAACAAGCATTCTTTTTTTGGCTTATTTATTAACTATATATATTTCTTAATATTTATATATTGGTGTTTAGTTGACTTATAGTGTTCTAGGTGCACAGCAGGGTGATTCAGTTATATATATACACATATATTATTTTTCATATTATTTTCCATTTTAGGTTATTACAAGATACTATAGTTCCCTGTGCTATACAGTAAATCTTTATTGAAACAAGCTGTTCTTTAAATTATGGAGAAAGATGTGTTGTATATAAGTTGTTCAGATAATCTTTATGGTATATCTGTGGCTTAATTTTTTAGTTACTAATAGATATGGTGAAATATGAATTTTTGTCATTTTAGGTTGTCATTCTTTGAGGCATGGGTGCTCTGCAGAAGGAGTTGCCACTTTGGGACTTCTCTTAGCATTTTTGATACTTTCCTGTGTGCACAGTCTATATTGAGGGGCTGGTAGACCAGCCATCCATTAATTATGTTGAGTGCTTCCTCCCTGTTCTAGACTTTGCTGGGTCCTAGTGATAGGATTGGAGAAGGCAATGGCACCCCACTCCAGTACTCTTGACTGGAAAATCCCATGGACGGAGGGGCCTGGTGGGCTGCAGTCCATGGGGTCGCTAGGAGTCGGACACGACTGAGCGACTTCACTTTCACTTTTCACTTTCATGCATTGGAGAAGGAAATGGCAACCCACTCCAGTGTTCTTGCCTGGAGAATCCCAGGGACGGGGGAGCGTGGTGGGCTGCCGCACAGAGTTGGACACGACTGAAGCGACTTAGCAGCAGCAGCAGCGATAGGATGGAAAGCAAACAGAACCCAGGCTTTGTCTTTGTGGAGCTTACTCTTTACTGGGGGAGAAAGGAATCACTTGAGAATTACAAAAATGTAAAATTCCCTCTGTGACAAGTCTGGTGAGCGAGAAGGACAAGACACCTGATTAGGAGGACAGGAGGGATAGTTGTCCCAAGGAAGTACTGATTTACTGAGAGCTGATACAAAGATTGGAACAGGCCAAGCAGGGAAGTGGTGTAGTGGGGGGAGTGGGTGGGACAGTGTTCTATTAGAGGAAACCCAAATCCAGGTTCTGCGGCAGGAGGGCCAGTGGCGTGCTTGAGTGTTGCCAGGGATCAAGGGAACTGGAGGAAAGAAAAGGAGGGCATATGGATGTGTTGTTACCAAGATGACTTTGATGTCCATAATTAAGAATGTTGCTTTTTTCCTGACACCAGTAGGAAGACTTTGAGATATTTAAAAGAGGAGTGGCATGATGGATTTGCCTATATACTGCATGCCATATATATTCTATACTAATACACTCATGGCTTCCCAGGTGACTCAGTGGTAAAGAATCCACCTGGCATTGTAGGAGATGCAGGAAACACGGGTTTGATCCCTGGGTCAGGAAGATCCCCTGGAGAAGGAAACAACCACCCACTGTAGTATTCTTGCCTGGAAAATTCCATAGACAGAGGGGCCTGGCGGGCTACAGTCCATGGTTTCGCAGAGAGCTGGGCATGACTCACGACTGAGCGTGCACGGTCGTGCAGTGCCTTCGTGGCACGGGGGTCTCCTCCAGTCGTGCTCGTCTCACCAGCATGTGTGTCACTCCTTCTCTAGAGTGTGGGATCCGTGTAATTGGTGTGGGGTTGCTGTGTCTCCAGGGGGCGGCTGTGATTGGAATAAACCAATCAGGGTAACCCTATACTCTTCCACATGGTTTTTAATTTGGGTCTGTGAGGTCAATGCAAATTCATGCATGCTATTCCCTAACTTTAGGGATTGGTTCATGGATGATTCCAGTCGGGCAAAGTTCAGGAGGAATTTTGCTCTTTTGTAAACTGAACTCTCTGTGAGAAAGTAGAAGATAAGGAAGTAAGTAAATCCAGAGAGTCTATGATCATGACGGATTCCAGCTTTAAGATGAAGGTGGTAGGGAGATGGCAGAGTGGAGGAAAAGGAATCTTTATCCTTGTTAATATGGTGGATCCACTGGGTATGTAAAACCTAAAACCTGCCCTGTCTCCAGACTTTCCACTTATCTGGGTCAGTGAATTCTTTCCATAAGGGGACTTAAAATTAAAAGATTGTGCTTAAATGATTTTAATCTCTGTGCCTCTGTTCTGAACTTGAGACTCACAGTCATTTACTTTACTCTATTTTATACTTGGGTGACCAGTGGACATTTGGAACACAAAATGTCTGAAGTAAACTTTTTTTTTTTTTAATCCTACCTCCAACCTACCCAATATCCATAAGACAGAACTTGGGAATAATCCCTGACTATAATATTGTGCCTTACTTTTCCCAGGTTAGTCATTAAGCCTTGACTATTCTGCTTCCCCAATATCATCCTGCTTTATCTATTACTTTTATTATAAGTGTGGTTTCTTGCCTCTTTTTTTTGGAATGTGAAGACATTTTAAAACACCTTAATGATAGTTTTATGGTTTCCTTCTTATGTATACAAAAAATTGATATATACAAATACAGATTTAAGTAAGTTATAAAATACTAGTTTCTTGCCTTGTAATTAGTCTCTTTAGCGCTAAGTTCTCACCTTAGTAACCCACCATCCCCACTGCTATTTCCAAAATGCCAATATGAACCTGTTGCTTTATGTGCCTCCCCGAAGCCTTTAGAACATGCAGTGAACTTCGCAGTGCTTTGTTCGTGGCTGTGTCTGCCTCTGGCCCCACCCAGAGGCAGCGTCTCTTCATTGGTGACTCCTCAACTTTTGTACCTCGATTCTCCGTGCTTCCTGTGTGCCTTAGCCATTTCCTGCATGGGAGATGGACCCTTGCGCTCTTGGGCCTTCACCCACTTGTTCTTCTGTCCTTGGGAGGCTCTGGATTTTGTAAGATGGCCACGCTTCAGTCAGAAGAGAAGTGATGATGTGTTACCAAGGCATCTTCCAGGACCCCTGGGTGCACCTGAAACCCGGGGATGACCCCCGGCTTTTCTCGCCATCCCCCCAAGCACATATTGAGCCAGGTCCCTGCTGTTGATGACTGTCCTCACTGAAACTGTTACCAGAGACCTCATCTGAATCCAAGAGCTGAATCCCAGCTCCTCCCAGATCCAAGACTTACTGGACAATCCACAGCTTGGCCCAAGATAGAATAGATCACCTTGCTCAGGACATGAGAAGCCACTGATTTAAAGAGCATTCCAAACTGATTCCAGCCCTTTGGCACAAGTAGATTCCTTGAGACAGTGTGGTGGGTGGTCCCTGAAAGGACACTTGCACAAAATGTTGCATCAGATGTGTAGAGGAAAGTGTGGTAAGAAAGGTGGCGTATATGAAGGAAAGTCAGGTGAGCCGAGGAGCAGTGAAAAAATGAGAATGGCGGGCGGTGGGCTACCGGAATTCAGATCCTTTCAAGGAATAGCTTTCTGTTTTCAGGGGAATATACGTTTGATATGCTGAGAAAAAGAAATCCAGGTGCTCTTTGCTCTTAGAAGTAGACTGATTTCTAATGCAGAAATCTCAGGCCACAGGATTTTTTGTCAGTCACTAAACATGGTGCGGCCTGGGTTTTCATCTGGAAAATGAGCCTACCTCAGTAGTGATGGTGAGAATTAAATGAGACAGGTTGAGAAAAATACCTCACAGTGAATGATTATTTTCATTAGTGGGGTGATGTTTAATAATCTGCTCTTCAAAGAAAGACAGAGCCCTGACATGTAATGGTTGCCAATTTCCATGGTGTAAATGTTTTTACCAGTGCCCGTTTTGAGCCACTAGGATGATGGCATTGAACACAGAGTTGGGAAGTTAAGCATGAATGTAATGCGAATACAGCTCACCAGGCTACCAGTGTTTTCTCTTTTCTGTACCTTAAATTGCTAGTATCTCCAAGTGATGATTCTAGCATTTATAACTCTCCTTTTCCTAACATTCCATCTTCATTCTTCTTTAATAAGCAGATGCTTTTTATTTATGCATGATTTTTCTCCTGGTCTCAGTTATGTATTTCAGATATAAAGAGCCCCATTTTCTTTTTAGGTGTGAGATAGCTTAAACATTTTTTTATGGAAGAATAATTGATTTACAATGTTGTGTTAATTTCTGCTGTACAGCAAAATGATTCAGTTTTACATACTCACACACACACACACACTCTCTATCATATTCTTCTCCATTACGGTATATCATAGGATACTGAATATAGTTGCCTGTGCTATACAGTAGCACCTTGTTGTTTATCAAAGAGCTCTCTTTTGTATTTTGCTGTCACATGTCATTCTATGAAAATCTTAGTCATAATCAAAACAGGAGTTACCTTTTTTTTTGGTGAGTTTCCGCTGTGTTCCAGGTTCCTGAGTGACATTTTTCCTAAATTACCTCTAATCATCACAGCAGTACTGGAGGGTGGATATAGCCATTCCCAATTTACAGATGAGTTTATACAGACTCCGGGATGTTACAGAATTTCTCCGAAATTACACAGGCAGCAAGCAGCTCACCACTCATGGCTGTGAGATGATGGCTGAAAGGAAGAACAGCGGCTGCATGTTGTTGGGTTTATTTTCTTGAGACAGACGAGACTGAGCAGCCTGAGAACATTTGGTGCTCAGAGGGAGGAAATGCTAAGAGGGGAAAACAAGTCTGAAAGGGAGAGAAGGAGAGTTCAAAGACCATTTTCCCCTTCTTCACAGCTCTGTCTACTGCCAGCTCTAACTGCGTATGTTTGCTTTGCTTGGAAGAGAGAATCGTGGAGCCAGAATTCATGGAAGTCTGTTTTGGAGGATGCATTAGTTAGGGGATGCTAATTGCTGGAACAAACCACCCCCAACTGTAGTAGCATGACACTGCGAGGAGTTACAGCCCTCTGGTGTCCGGCTCTGCTCCCTGTAGTCCTTCAGGTGTGGGTTCTTTCAGGCTTTAGCCCTGCCAGCCCTTAGGGCCTCCGAGAGATACACTAGATCCTTTGTCTAGGTCTGAACAAAGAAGAAAGAGAAAGTGGCTGAAGAATTATAGGAAGGTTGTAGTGCCCAGGCCTGGAAAAGGCAGTAGTTAGTTGGATTCACGTTCTATTGGCCAAATCTCTGTCACGTGACCCACATGGCCACAAAGGAGGATGGGAGATAGGGACTTCCTATGTCGTCAGTGGGAAGAAGGAATGGAGGCTGGCCCGTGAACCCCGTTTTTGCCCCCGAGGATTACACCAGAGACTTGGAAGTTTGGTGATTGCTAGTGTCATTCCAGGGCACCCTCCGCCTCTAGAAGACATGAGACATGTTGATAGCCTTTAGGCCAGAATGTTGTTCACCTTCCCAGAAGAGAAGATAGTGCTCATTTCAGTTGTTTAGAACACTCAAGGAAATCATGAAGGTGGGACTGATTTGTGGACTAGAAGTGATATGCAAGCAATCATTACTGCTCATAGGTTAGTTCAAGACTGGCAGTGTCACTGAGGGTGGAAAAAAAAGCCAGTGCAAAAAGAAAAGGAGGCAAAGAGCAGGGGGACGTGGGCTCCGGGCACTTGTTCTTTGGACGTCCATGGCAGTGTTTCCTGTAATGAAATGGTGTTCCTTTTAATGAAGGTGCTTTCTCTACATTTTATAGAGGCTTTCCACAAATGTAGGAGTTTAACATTTAAAATATTTGCCTTAAAGGTTATAATGTTTTTGATGTGTAGAACTGGTTATTATGTTTGATTTGTAAAACTGACCAGATCTCCTTATGCCACATAATTGTGGACTTGCCTCTAATTTCAGAGCACTTGTTTGGCAGTGTCCTGCAGGATAGCCTGGATTAAAGAGGGAGGAAGAGTTGAGGGCTTGGGTGAGGCTTTTAAAGGTAAATTACAATACATTTGAGACAATAAAGAGAAGTCATCTTGTCCCGTTTTGCGTTGGCCGTGTACTTCTCTGGTTTCATTCTTGACTTGGGAGGCGTGCGGTATTCCTTTCCCCTGTCTAATGTGTAACTGCAGATTTAACGGCTTCTTCTGTGTACCACTTGCCTCCCAGAATTTGGCCCAACAATTTGAAGTAGCTGAACGATTTATCAAGGACAGATCAGCTGAAATGTGGCTCAACTTGAGTAAAGCAGAAGGAATGACATAAGGTTAGGTGACTGATGTGTGAGTTTTTGAATTTGATTTGGTTTTACATGGAAAGGTTGAAGCAATGATCCATGTATTCTAATAAAAATCATCAGTACAAATCAAATAAAATCTGGCTTAGTGGCTATTTTCCCACTGTATCACTCATAGCTAGCCTGGGCTGTTACAGACCACATTTGGCAGGCATGGTTTTTTCTTACAAGGAAATCTTAAAGTAACATTGCAGCCTTTGCGCTGTTGAGAAGGCATCTTTGCTAATCAAACTTTCTGCTAATCTCATCAGATAAATCATTATTCTCTACTGACAGCTCTGGCTTCCCCTGCACCCCCTTCCCTGCTTCTTGTTTTCCCTCAAGATGCCTGGTTATTGTCATCCTTCAGGTCTTTGCTTCTACCTCCTTTCAAACTAACGGCATTTCTTCCATTCCTGAAGAAGAGTTACAGCTTTTTACCCTTCCACTTAGTGAATTTGTAAGACTAGTACATCACACCAGCTCATCTCTTTCTGACCAGTACTCCATTGGTCATCAGATAGGCAAAGGTAGCCTGCATCCAAGTTGAGACCTCCTAAAAGAAAAGAAGAAGGGGAGGGGGGCTCTTCCCATGAGCTTAAGAAAATGCCAATTGTTACTTTCTAATGCATTTCCATTTTTTACCCTGAAAAAATGTACTAGGAACTTAATGCACATGTATGTTTGATTCTTTCAGTTATGACAGTGTTTTAAAAGCCTTGAAAGTCAAAGTAAGAGAAACAGTATGGTTTGGGGACAGGTACGGCCATCTTTGCCGTAATAGACTTGCCGTCACAGCCCTGAATCTTTCTCAGCCCAATGCCAGATAGTTGTGTCTTGCTGGTGAAATGGTGTCCTGTGGGTTACAGGGCATCTCAGAAGGGAGATGAGCGATTTTGTTGTCATTGTTGACGTGACTTAAAAACATATGTTGCTGAATATGAAAGTTCAATCATGGTGATACTGTCTTAACTCTCCTATTTTAGCAAGTATTTTAATGAACTTTAGCAAGCATTCTGTTACCTGATAGAGATGTAATAGTAATAGCATGAAAGGATAAAAATAAAGCTTATGGGGAATAGTCTCTTTTATCCAGGATAACTGCCGATTTCTTTTGATTTTTGTTTTCACGCTTTTGAAAAATGGTGTTCATCTGCTCAGACTTAAGGAGGAACCTTCTTTTGATCCTGACTTCATACTTTCAGTGATTCCAGATAAATCATTTTAAGCGAGGTGAATGTAAAAACCGTTTTGGAAAGCAGAAAGCATAATACCATAGTGTGGTTACGTTATTGTGAGAAAAAATTTAAAACCCGTTAAGTGAACGGACTCAAATCTGATCAAAAAACAAGTCACTGATCAAAACCAAGGAGATGTCAGGGGAATGAGTTGCAACATCTGGGAACCGTTTTAAACACTGTCATTAGTATCGAGAAACTATCGGTCTCTTCAAGAGCGTGTATTGTATTTGTGTGTGTCTTGTGATGTTGTACACACACACACACACACACACATTTGTAAGCCCAACTATTTGTGTGTGTCTTGTGATGTTGTACACACAGACACACACATTTGTAAGCCCAACTATGAAAGACCTTTGCCAGTGTCTGCCAGGCATTTGGCTGAAATGGGATTGTGAGGAAAATTGTCTACGCATTTATAAGTCAGAGTCAAAATCCACCAGCACTGTTCAGTTTATAAAATGGCATGGGCTTCATCCCAGGGTTAAAGGGGACCTTTTCCGCCTTCTGGTGATTAGCATCATTTAACTCATTCAGTGCTGTTTAGTATGCTTATGTTCTATCCAATGGCCAAGTTCAAGCTTTACACCTTGCTTTGTGGCTGTGCCTAGCTCATTTGTGTCTGCAGTCCCAAAATGTGAGATTATATTCTTTGTAAAGTGTCAGTTTCCTTCTCACTTTAAAAAAATTGTAGGTGTTTCCTACTTTTTTTTTTTGCCGGCCTAGAAAAGCCTCACTAGGTTTTTTTTTTCCCTCTCTCTGTCTGTCATGAATCCTTGTCTATCCATTTGATTTTAATTGGGCAGTGCTGCTGCTATGACAGGCCTCCTTTTAACACTGTGGTTCATAGACTGTGGTGGAAAGACTCCCCAAACAACTATCGAGGGCAGCGTCAACTTCAGGGTGGATTATTTACCTTGGCTTTCTGCATTGCATGGATTCACAAGTGGGTTGCTCAACCCCGTCTTCATCTTGGCTGAATTTCTTCAAAGTTAATAGTATAACATGTCTTCATTTATTCTAGTTCCTGCCCTGCGTGCCTCTGCCTAGGTCACAAAGCTACAGCAAATAATCGTGTCCCATGAAACGTCACTAGGGTACATGTCAACAATTGAGGACTATTTCTTAGCCATTGAAATAGAAAAGAAACTTCAGTCAAGTTTTGCTTGTATTATCCTTCATTTCTGTGGTTTTAAAAACCAGCTGATCACAGACCAGAAGCTCTGTAAGGCTCTGTAAGACTGCCTAGGAAACCGTTCTGGGTTATCTTAATATCAGGGTGGGAAGAGTGTATATGAAGGAGATTTTCCCTTTTTACTTATACACTATTGTATTTTAATTTTTTTTCCCATAAGCACATGATTAAAAGTTAGTTCTAATGCCTTAAGAGAATCTCCCCATAGATGGCTGATTAGTTACACTGGGAAGAGGTGTAATTATACAGTGGAGAATTCCCACGGTACCTTGAGCAGGTGATTGAAACAGCACAACAAATGAGGAAAGGACCACCAGGCCATCCTGCGGCTCTGCAGGTGATGTTCTAGAAAGGCTCGAGGCCACTTTTGTAGTATTATAGCCACCTGAATTATACTCATAAGGAAGCATAAGATAAACCCCAATTGAGAAGCATTCTATAAAATAACTGGTTTGTATTCTTCAAAAACACTAATATCACAAAAAGAAAAGACTGAGGAACTGTTTCCAATTAAAATGGGTGAAAGAGACCTATTAGAAGCATTGTGTGATCCTGGACTGAGTCCTCTACAAAAGGGGGAAATGCCAAATTAGAATATGGAGAAAGTATTATATCAATGGTAGATATCCTTATTTTGGTAACTATACTATTTTTGTTCTTAGGAAATGCACCCAGAAATATTCAGGCATCAATAAATGTGATTGATGACTCCTGTTTACAGATGGTTCAGAAACAACAAATTACATAGTTTGCCCTGCATTATAATTAAAAACTTTTTAAAACAAAAAAAGCAGAAAAACAGTACAATTTGAAACTATATATTTTCCTCAATTTCAACCCTTGATTTTTTCTTGATTAGTTTCTAGTGGGGCTAGTATACCTGTGTTTTTTTTTTAATTTTAAGGTTCCCAGGGTCTTTTAATAGTCAGCCACATTGTGGAATCACAACCCTAGATTATATTTTATCCTTTCAGGAAGAGTTGCTGGACTCATTTTGAGATTGATAAGGCACCAAGGGATAAGTAACAGAAACGCCCTCAAAATTGTAGTGAAAGGGTGAAAATTGATTTTGTTTAGTTTGGGGAGATGAACGTAGTATAATATTGTTGCATTCTTTCTGGGCTTTAGCCTGGGTTGGAGAAGCCTCTGGTTGACCAGATGACTTAGTGTTCTTCAATTACCACAAAAATTAAATGTTCTTATTCAGATTCCATTCTCTCACAATTCTGCTTGCCAAAGTTGTACTGTATGGTTGAATATCAGACTGCAAATTTAGGTAAAATATATCCTGTTGAGCCCATTAAGTAAAATAAAAAGATTTTCCCCCCATCCAAGCTATTACAGCTTTACATTTATAAAGTATTTCAAATTCATTTTTAATGGATTGCTTCCATTGAAATACATGTGGAGACAGACTTCTAAAACTGTAAACAGTTTATGCATTTTTGCAGATTTCCATTGTATGTGTTTGATACTGATTTACCTCTTTTTAATTGCAACAGAGATAAAGAATTAGTAGTTTAAAACAGTGGGAACTACATGTTCTGCTGTGATCAAGGAATTAGATAATCTGGCTTGTTTGCTTAAGGGGTCTGTATCTTGAGACTTTTATAGGGCAGTATTAAAGCTCTGAGCCTTCTTATTATGCCAATACCCAGAAGATTGCTTTAATGAGAAGTAAAGGGCCTTTTTCCAATTACAAGGGAATAACTGTATTAAGTTCCTGTGTTATGTCAACCTGCTTTGATTTGATTACTGCGAAAGAAATGGATTTATCTGTCAGTGTTACTTAATTAAGCCTTCTCATTGATGTTTTGCAGAGTAATATAGTGTGGTTTGCACATTTGAGCCTAAATACAAAGAAAATTGGCCTAAAACTGAGACATGACCCCTGAAGATAACATGTAAGATTGATTGCTTGTCATTGCCAGGTCAGAGGCTGCTGTGTTAAACACAGGTGGAAGGTTGGGATGTTGAAAAGATAAACTGAGAGTCCATTTATGGGAGTGATTATTGTAAGCAAAAGGGAATGGGCTAGAGGACTGGATTCTAGGGAAGATTTTTGAATATTTAAAGCTGTTTGGCTTCCCTGGCATTAGTTATGCATTCAGAATAAAGGGCAAGATGAGATAAGACTGGAAGAAGCAGGAGGGGCAGATTTTGTTAAAGTATAAAAGGAAACAGAAGAAAAAATGAAGAGGAACAGCGGATGCCATTTGGGAGAAGTGGACCATTGTGGCTTTGCAGAGCAATTACAGCCTACAAATATTTCAATTAAGCCAGCAGCCCTTTCCCAGAGCCTCACAAATGACACCCCAGGGAGAGAAGAGGTAGAGGGGAGAAGAGGAAAAGAGAAAACTGTTACGTGTTTCATCTTGGCTCTTTTTTCTCCTTTATTGGAATAAATTTAATAAATTATTGATCAAATAGGCATTTAAAATATCAGTTTGTACGTCTTAAGTCATTACAGTATTATGGATTTTGCACCATAAATATTCAGTTCAGTCGCTCAGTTGTGTCCGACTCTTTGCGACTCTGTGAACCTCAGCACGCCAGGCCTCCCTGTCCATCACCAACTTCCGGAGTCCACCCAAACCCATGTCTGTCGAGTCGATGATGCCATCCAACCATCTCATCCTCTGTTGTCCCCGTCAGATTTGGAAAACTCTGGTATAATTACATGTACTTGTTATCAGAGTGATATATGTTCTGTTTTATTTACAAACGAAGCGTATGTATCTATGTTCATTTATCTGTCTAATCTCTGTCCGCGCTGGGGCTTTGTGGCTGTGCACGGGCTCGTCCCTCGTTGTGGCGAGTGGATGCTGCTTTCCAGTGAGATGCGCCGGCTGCTCATCGCGCCTCTTGCTGTGGAAGCGCAGCTGGCAGGAGGTGTGGACCACGGGCTCACCTGCCTCACGGCGTGTGGGATCTTCCCAGACCAGGGATCGGACCTGCGTCCCCTGCACTGGCAGGCGGATTCTCAGCCACTGCACCAGCAGGGAAGTCCCAGAATGAAGCAGATTTGAGATGTGTTTCTGTGTTGTTTCATGTTTGTTTTCTGAAGTATTTGCCTTTTATTTCTCACACTTTGTGACGTTCATTTGTAAATACATCTTGAAAAGGTACTAAACATCTAGTTTAAAAACTTCCCCAAGTTATTAATATTCACTTTTAATTTAGGTACTTTGAAGCTTATCTGTTTAATATTGGAATTAAATGGTATGCTGATTTTATTTTCAATTTCTTCTTACCTGATTTGAAATATGTCTAGCTTCCAAGAACACTATCTTAGTAAAATTGATTTTTATTAAGTAACTTTTAGAACAGTTACATTTCACAGTCAAAGGAGGTGTCTGTTCCTACTACTCACATTATTATAGTCTTGCCTCAGTTATTCGTGGCTTCTCTTCTTTTTGGGACCTAACTTGAAGAGATGAGCTCTGAAAAGGATGACCTTCTCTTTAATAGGAAGACCCTGACTGATTTGTTTCAAACATTTGAAATGGAAGTTCTGTATTTCATGTTAGGTTATTCAAATTAGAATATTATTCAAGTTAGATTATCATGATACTTCCAAGTTACATGGATTTATATAAAGAGTTCGCTTACTTTTGTCTCAGTTTCATAATATAACTGTCTACTCACCTTGAATTTTCAAGATTTCTGAGTTTCAGAATATGAAGCCCCACTGACATTTATAACATAATTGTTACATGTTTTATTTTGTTACCTCCATATTATCTTAATATCATGTTATATGAAAATGCTTTTCCTGTTTAACAGTACTGTAAAGTGCAATTAACTCCATATTTTAATCACCTGAGATTATTTAGTGTTCATTTTTGAAAAATAGTTTATCTTGAACTTAAGGAAAGTAATATTGTTGCACTGTTTCAAAAAATGTATTAATGGAAGTTTAACTCGGTGGTTAATAAAAGCTAAAATTTTCAGTAATTCCTTTCTGAACAGATTTTCCTACTGTACTTTCCCTCCCAGTGTATCCATATTTTACCTTTCCTTATACTATTTATATATTTATGTATATGACCTATAATATAATCTGATACTTGACCTTTGAATTCTCAAATTTATTTAATAGGGAAATCCACGAGCACTGAGATGCCAGGTGGACAATGCTCTGAAAATGGAACGCCCAGGTCCCTGTTCTTTGTATTTGAAGTATCTTAAAATTTGTGTGGGACACATCACCACAGTCATCATCTTTTGCTTAGTCAGATTTGGGAAAGTGCTGGAAGTTTCTCGCCACTGCTTAGATTACTCCTTCTGGAGCCTGTCTTGTTTCTTACAGAAGCAGAAAGGAGTGGTCTTGGTGGTGTGGTCCTTGTCAATATCTGAAGCTCCTCAGCTCTTCCTGCCTCTGTCCTTGGACTCAAATTGGACCTCAGATCACTGTACTTAGGCTTCTTCTTATACTGGGTGCTAATGAAAATGTGCGCATCCTTAACACGCTCTTTGCTGATGAAATATTTTGAACTCTAAATTCATCTGGCACTGACGGGGAGCATATGCCATCTCAGTTTGTGTGGAGGGCTCAGCCAAGGGTTCTTCCTGGACTAGGAAATTAGTAGGAGCCACAGATGTATGCAGTCTGTGAGTCTCCGTGAGGGTGTGGAGGAGATTTAATAGTGTCTGTTATTGCAGAGAGAAGGGCTTAAGACCGTGTAGACTTCCACATGCCTCAGAATGACTGTCTTTCCAGGAAGAACTCAATCTCAACCTCCTGAAGCATTCTGAGTGTGTAAAAGCTTTTATCAGGAAATCCGTATGTTTCTACAAGAGTGGGAATTTGTAGAGCTTTAGGGCAGCAGAGAATACCACTTTGGTTGTTCTGACTTCATGAAACTGTAGGACCCTGGTGGTTTGGCATGTTCTGGTTTCTCAATGAGGAAGGGATGGATACACAAAGCTGCCCCAAATCAACAGTTAGGTAACCCTCACACTTGTTTATTTCAAATCAAGGTTAACTTATATAATATTCAGTCTGTGTTCTTACCTTGGACTTCTGGTAAGCAGACGTAACTTTTGGCAGCATATCATTTATACAGCATACAGAGTTATGTTGAAATGGTGAGATGGAAAGAGGATATTTGAAAGGTAAATGAAGTCCCTCAAATCTAAGGCTCACTGAATTCTCACCATGTTCGTGCTGTAGGGGGGGTTCATGGAGAAGGTGGGATTTGATTACTTCAAACATATTGGCTGTTGTGAAAATCCAGGAGATTATCTGAAAATCTCAGACCCACTAAGCAGAACAAACAGCCATAAAAATGTGAAACTCAGATTTCCTTGAATAAACCACAGTTTGCCTGTTTATGTGTTTTGATTATCTTAGTGGTAAGGAACCTGCCTGCCAATGCAGGAGATGTAAGAGATGCGGGTTGCATCCCTGGTTGGAAAGAGCCCCTAGAGGAGGGTATGACAACCCACTCCAGTATTCTTGCCTGGGGAATCCCATGGACAGAGGAGCCTGATGGGCTACAGTCCATGGGGACACAAAGAGTCGGACACGACTGACGCGACTTAGCACTCACGCACGCACACTCTGCCACGTGTCTAACAAGTATCGGTTGTGTACTTTGGTAATCATTCCTTGAGGTTGGAAACCTTATTATTCCTTTCTCTCCTATTAGATACCTGCTCTGGGTGGATGCTGAGTTTTCGCTTTTGTTCTTGACCCAAGAGGCCATTACAGTTTCTAGGTTGGCAGTTGTCCTCAGGGCAAAAAAATGTCTTCTTCCCCTGTGGGTTCCAGCCTTCACTTCGATTTTGGCTGGATATTTCCTTACTATCTTGTCAGTTCATTTGGGTTTAGAAGATTAAAAATTTTTAATCCATCATTTTTTAGTGATTTTTTTAAAAAGCCATGAGTATTTATTGACTTATAAGTTTTTGTTGAAATATAGTTGATCCACAGTGTTGTGTTGGTTTCAGAGTACAGCAGAGTAGTTCACTTATACATTTGTGTGTGTGTGTGTGTGTATATTCCTTTTTAGATTCTTAGAAGATACTGTGTACACTTCCCTGTGCTAGGTCCTTGTTGGTTATCTGTTTTACAGTTCTTGTTGTTGTTGTTTACTTGCTAAGTCATATCTGACTCTTTTTTGACCCTGTGGACTGTATAGCCCACCAGGCTACTCTGTTCATGGAATTTCCCAGGCAAGAATACTGGAGTGGGTTGCCATTTCTTTCTCCAGGGCATCTTCCCCCATCAGTGATCTAACCCATGTCTCCTGCATTTCAGGTGGATTCTTTTCCATTGAGCCACCTAGGAAACACATTTTATATATATAGTAGTGTGTATATTAATCCCAAACTCCTAGTTTATTCCTCTCCCACCTTCCCCTTTGGAAACTATAAGTTTGTTCTCTGTGTCTCTGAGTCTGTTCCAGTTTTGTGAATACGTTTATTTGTATCCGCTTTCTAGATTCCATGTACAAGCCCCATCACATGATATTTGTCTTTTCTCTGATTTACTGCACTTAGTGTTTTGTGGCAGAGTTGTTCCACTATACTAGGCTGCCCTATTTCTAAGAATGGAAATCAAAACTACTTATTTTACAGTTGACAACAATGAGTTCAGAGAGTCCGGTGACTGGCTCAGGCCGTAGAGCTGGTTAACGCAGTCTGTGGCTGAAATCTAGGTCTTTTTTCCAGCTCTGTGCTTTCGGACATTGGTCCAGTCTGTGGATAGTTTTGATCTCACTGTCCACATAAAGTGGAGATTTGAATAACCAATGAGTATGGATGGGAAATCATGAAAATTAAAATTCATCTCTGTGTATCTTTTCTCTAAAAGGAGCGTTTGATCCTCATTCTACCCACGCTTTGCTTTTGTGTTTTAGTGTTGAAATGTCAGGCATTTTAGAGGGGGCTTATGCAGAACTACTCAAGTAAAATCACAATTTGTAGATGGTCAGATTGCCTCCTAAAGCAACTGTCAAAACCATGGACATTACTCAGCCTGTCCTTGTCTAGGGTAAAAGAAATTAGAAACAATTGAGCCCACGTCAGTCTTTCGGAAGAATAATTGCTATCTTCCACTTTTTTTTTCCTTTGCCTCCTTCTGCCCAGGTGGTTGTCTTTCTCTTACGTGTCCCATCTTGGATAGAGAGTGACAGCAGAACAAGGGAGACGTGAGAACTCAGTATTCACGCAGGAACAAGGGAGACATGAGAACTCAGTATTCATGCAGCTTCTATCTTGGGCAGTTTTTCATTTGTAACTGTGTTCCCTTAATGATTTTCCTGAACAGTTTGGGTATTTTTATCCAAGGCTATGAATCTTGTTTTACTCTTTGCCCACTAGAATTTTGACCCCTCTCTCACAAATATCTCATCCATCACAGTGTATGTTTAAAGTTTTTTGTTTTTGTTTTAAAATACTTATCTGTTTGGCTGCACTGGGTCCTAGTTGTGACACGTAGGATCTTTAGTTACGACATCTGAACTCTTAGTTGCGAGATGTGGTATGTGGGATCTGGGTCTCCGACCAGGGATCGAACCTGGGTCCCCTGAATTGGGAGCACAAAGTCTTGGCCACTGGACCACCAGGAAACTCCCACAGTGTACATTTTTGATAAGCTCATCATACATATGGCCCAATTGTTCTCCTGTTTTTATTTTCCAGCCTCTCTGATGTCTTCAAATATTTCTTTTTATGTATTTGTGTTGTATACATTCAGTAATCTTCTGTGGACACAAGACTGGGGCTTCCCTGGTGGCTCAAATGGTAAAGAATCTGTTTGCAGTGCATGAGACCCGGGTTTATATATTTGTGTTGTATTCATTCTATAATCTTTTTGTGGACACGAGAGTGGATATAAACTCCAAAAGTAAATACATCCATGGGAAGAAGGGACTGGCGGTTATGGTCGAGCTGGTTGTAGAGAGACCTGAGCTGCTTATCGGGGAGACCTTGACCGTGGTGGAGAATGTTCCTGACTTGAACGTGGTCAGGTCCTGTGTCTGCCAGCTCTGCCATCTGCTGTCACATTGGGAGGGTTTTCTGTCCCGTCTAAGCCTCAGTCTCCTCCAAGATAAAATGGAGATACTGGTAGTGTATTGAAGTGCTTGGCACAGTGTCTGGCATATTTAAGTTCACAAAATACTAACTAGTATTATTTTTTTGAGAGATAAAAAATAGCTCAGGCAGAAGGAATAGCGGGTACAAATACCTGGAGGTAGGAAGTGTGTGCGGTGCCCAGGTACACCACTAGGAGCAGGGGATGGCCACGTGTAGGCCACGTGCAAGGTTTACATAGAGAGTGAGTCTGGGTGTAGATGCGCCGGGAATGTGGACTGAATGCTGCAGAAACCGTCCACCTGGGCAAGGATTTTAGGATGGGATGTGAGCTAGGCAGTGGGTGGCGGGGTAGGGCATGCATCTGTCTTGTGTTTCCAGTGGAGGAGGTTGGTGGTTCTCAAAGCTCTTGTGTACACGAAAATTACCTGAAAACCTTGTTAAAGACAGTTTTCTTGGCCCCACCTTCAAAGATCCAGGATCAGTAGGTCTGCAGTGGACCCCAGGATGCTAATTTTGAAATGAGCACACCAGGTGATTGGACATAGGCAGTCCTCAGGCACACTTTGAGATGGACTGAGATCCTTGTTGAGGAAATGCTTGCTGACTTACTGGCAGGTCTGATGAAGCTCAGTGGGAGGGAAGATAGAAACAAATGTCTTAAAAATAACATGTTTACATTCAGTGCATGCTATAGCTTTGAATCTTCTTGCCCTGGATCAAGGAGCACCCGTTGTATAGGTATTCTTTCAAATAAAAATATCAGAAGTCATACAATTGTTCTGTTAAGTCTTGGAGGGCAAGAGAGGTGTCCTTACCTTCTCAATTTGCAGGAGGCCACTGAAGGAAAAGCCTGTTAAAAAGAGCAATAAGAGGAAGGAAGACTAAAAGAAGATACAGCAGCGTGAGATCAGGAAATGAAGAGGATGGAAATGGGAAAGAATGGGAAAAGAGCAGTCAGATTTGATTGGGTGGGAATCTATTTGTGAAGGAAACCAGCCAGTATTTAACCTGTTTTGAAAAAGCTAGACTTCCAGCATTTTTAATTAGTGGATTGCTCGCTTTTGAAATTGCCCAGTTGGGAATACTCAAGTTTTGATGTGTTTTATTTGCCTGCTAATTAGCAGCCTGCTTGGTTGACCATCATTTTCCCTTTATTCTGTGGACAGAAGATGTATAGGAACATCTCTTGAAACACTCTGGCTTAAATCTGGGCTCAGATAACTTCACTGTGTATTTAGTAAGAGACTGTATTCATTATAAATCGAATTCTAGTACATCTTTTTTTTTTCCAGCTCGATTTTTCCTTTTTGCTCTTTAATAGAATTTGTCCTTTAGAAGAGGACTTCTCAACCTTGGCACAGTTGACATTTGAGACCAGGGTATTTTGTGTTGTGCGGGTATTCTGACATGCACAAAACATTTAGCAACGTCCCTGGCCTCTAACCACTGGATGCCACTAGCTCTGCCCCGCCTCCATGCCCTGCCAAGTTGTGACAACCGAAAATGTCTCCAGACATTGCCAAATGCCCTCTGGGGATCATAATCACCCCTAGGGCAAAACTACTGACCGGGAAGTACTATGCTTCCCTTTCCTGCTTGTCTCTGCCTTCCTTTCATGTTTGAAATCCTTTTTGAAAATGGATAAAATGGGTCCAAATAAAACAGAATCTTATGGTAGACGTAGAGATTCACTGCTGTTCCTTCATTACTTTTGGGGCCAAGTTTAAGAGGAAAACCTCTCAAATTAATCCAGGTTGGCTGTTTCAGGTGAGAAGGAAGTCAAGATGTGCAGACTTCTGGTTGATAGATTT
Source organism: Bos javanicus (assembly GCF_032452875.1). NCBI lineage: Eukaryota > Metazoa > Chordata > Mammalia > Artiodactyla > Bovidae > Bos > Bos javanicus. The sequence goes on along the minus strand of NC_083891.1, from coordinate 54,815,350 downwards.
TGTCATTTATATCTTTGTGTATGTGTGTGTGTGTGAAAACAAATTTGATTTGGTGTTAAGGATGACGAGAACCAGGCAGGCTACAAAATTTACTTGTGTGACAGTCCCAAGAGTTCAAGTCACTTTTCTATATACGTCCCCCAGTTTCACAGTAGATGGGCTAGGAGCTTGGGTTGTTAAACAGCAAATTTGGAAAGTATTGTACCTTTTCTCCAGACTTCCTCTTCAGAGCTTGCATGACATCTCTTAAAGCTCACAGCCACTGATTATTGAAAAATTTTTTAAAATTTCATTTTCTTTTCTATTTTTGTCTGCAACATGCAGCATGCGGGATCTTAGTTCCCTGACCAAGGATCCAGTCCTTGCCTTCTACAGTGGAAGTGCAGTCTTAAGCACTGGACTATCAGGGAAGTCCCATGCAGGCACTGATTTTAGCTATCTGCAGGGGATAGCTTTTGCATTTGCATTCTCTTTGGAAGAACTTTCCAAAGTAACTGAAACGATATTTGTCAGAAAAGATCTCACGTTTAGTGGTCCTGGTTGTTGATTGCTGTTTCTAGTCCCTCTCTTAATGTTCTAAAACACCATGTCCTCCACTGGATCCCCAAATAAGTCAGTTAATTATACTATGATCACTTCTGCTGATAATAAAATAGGAGTAATTAAGGGAAGGACAGTAGTGCATTAAGAAACAGTATTACTGAAATGTTAGAAAACATGGTCCATGGGAGTACATCTCCTGAGCCGAAGTTTCACACCTCCTCCTCCAGTCCTGTCAGAGGAAGCTTGTGATGGCCGTCTGTTACCCACCATGATCAAGATAATAGAACAGTGAAATTTTTATCCTCAGAAAGGGCCTTTCATCAAAAATCTCAAAGCCATTTCTAAATTTAGAGTGACTGATCTTGCGCGCACTTTTATGTTCTGAGCAGTGAACGTGGGAACTTAGCCATCAGACTCCCCTTCCTTCGTATTTGCAGTTGAAGCGCTGAGGAAGCATCTCGAATTTGGTCAGCATTAGAACTTCGCTGGTACAGGGCCTAGAGAATCCCAGCCTTCTGGGAGTTCACACAGGTCATTTCGCCATAATTTGTCAAAATAAAACATTGCTTTAACAACTTTCGTGTCCACATCTCATTGTCCAGATTAAGGACTGTAGGCCAAGTGTTGTGCCTATTAAAAAAAAAAAAAAAAAAAGACTGAGATGGTGTGGTCCTAAGAAACTTAAAAAGTCTCTTGATAGCCTTGTGATGTCCTGGTGGAAATAGACTGTTAATGTCCTTTTTCATCTTACGTGTTTTCCTGCACGTCTGTCCTCTGGTGGGTAGGCCTCGAGTGGCTTGTCTGAGCCGGTAAGAGGACCGAAAGTGTCTAGGAGCGTTATGGCAGGGGTGCCGCTAATATTAATAATATTAATAGTATGGATATTTACCTGATTTAACTTTTGTGTATGTGTGAATATTAAGGTTGTGTTAGTGTAGTTTTAACTTAACCTGTCCAAAAGATTTTAGTAAGATTTTAAGTGCAATTTCAGGTTGATAAAAGTTGAGGCTATGAAACATTGTGAAGGATGGAAGTAATTTTTATGTTCATACCTCTGGTTCCTGAGGGTCCAGTTCGTTTCTGCTGTGAATTTAAATGAGTTAATTTAAGTAGTTGGGTCAGAAGCTACTATCATCATGGTAGCCTCGTGCCTGATTCTTAATTAAAGGCAACAGGAGATTAATTTGAAACATTAATTTGAAAGTGCATATACAAAAAGAAAGAATTATTGCAAGAAAGCCTAAAGAATTTTTCTCTTGTCCCTAGATGTAGAAGACAGAAGTAGCTCAGGGTCCTGGGGGAGTGGAGGACATCCAAGCCCGTCCAGGGTAAGTATATCTAATCTTTTCCCCACAAGCAGACATCCTAATATGTAAATTGACAAACTGAAGGTGAGTTTTTTCTCCCCGACACACATCTGCATGGCTATATATGCGGACTGAGTTTAATGAGGATCAGCTTCTGTTTGGCATTTTTTTTCATGCTCTTATTGGATGTTATTATTGACTTTGACACCCCTTCTACTTTGGCTAACCAGAAGACAACCCCTTCATTAAACATTTGGCCTTGCTTTGCCAGTTACTGATCCAGTGTTAACAGAAAGCTATTTTTTTGTAGGTGGTGCAACTTAAAAAAAAATTCCTAGTATCCCTGTAATATATTGGTGTAAATAGGTCACTGAATAATTCTGAAGACATCCTGTGCAGTTGCAGCTTCCAGTATCATCTGCATAATGAGTCTGTGTCGGTTCCACTTTGTGAACACGTGACTGTCCCACCACCAGTAGTGCCTTTGGTCACCAGTGGGTTCGTTCATTTAATTTTTTTTTTTGAAAGTAGCTTTTATTTTTAAAACACACACAACCCCAAATCCTTAAACTTCAAAGTAAACGGATACGATCTGATTTAGACGAAGTCTTATTCTTCAGACTTGCTCATTTGTCAGTGTTCCTTAAGTCAGTCTTGTATTTTACACACCATGGCGCAAAGTCATTTGGAAAAGAAGTTGCTTGTACTTAACTGCACATGTCTTATTCGCTTGCAGATTTTTGCTACTCCTGTCCAAGGCTTTTGGTTGTTAGGGTGTCATGTGAAGACCATGGCATGGGGTGTGAGTAGGGTGTGAGCAGGGTGGTTAGGCCATGCGTGTGTTTGTACGTGTATGACCTTGGGTGTGTCATTTCACTTCCTTGAGCCTCAGACTGCTACTTTGTAAAATGAAGAAGTTGAACCAGAGGATCTTTCCTGTTCCTTCTAACTCAAATGTGAACGATTTTACATATATAATCTGTCTTTAATGGAGTCATCGCTAGGCCTTCTGAAATCCCTCCCAGTTTTTATAACAATACATATAACTCCAGATTAAAAGTAGACATAGACCACACAAAACAGCTGGCCCTCCCCCAAGCAGCTGTATAGATAGATGAAACGTTCTGCAGGGCCGGGGAGCGGGGGCACATTTTACTGTAAGTGTTCACACACATTTGGGGTGGAGGGTGGTCTGTATTTTGGCGTAAGAGGTAAGGAAGGTAATCAAGCTGTCCAAAGGAGGCCGTCTCTGCAAGCCGTGTTGGGCATTTCCACCTGTTCTTTGGCCTTGGGGCTCATGCTCTGGTCTCAGGGTACAGCCAGGGCTCTCGGCTTACCAGGAACTTCGCTGAGACTTTGCACCAGCTGTCGAGTTTCAGATTCTCCCACATTAAATGGATGGGTTGAGGAAGTCTTTCCTCCTCCTCACATTACAGTCTTCACTTGCAGAAATCAATCCATTCCCCTGACAGCAAGTGTAGGAGACGACAGAATGTCCCTCTCTTGTTGAGTTCATTCGCATGAACTTAATGTCTTCTGCTTTCTCATTTTAATAGAACACATAGCTCTTTCAGTCGTTCTTCTGAGAGGGAGGATCATTAGGATTGTCCTGACTCTTATTTGGTTTTCATGAATCGTCTGGCCTTTTTTTTTTCTCCAGGGAATTCATTGGTGGATAACTTTGACTCAATATTTTGTAATTTGTATTTTCTAAATGCAGCGAGCTGGCATGAGACAGCTTATTGTGGCTGGCTTGCATGGGACAGCCAGGGGGCAGGTGTCTCTTTTTTCTCATCTTCAAGTTGTGATATTTCCAGTCATCTTGAAACACTGTGCTGGCGTTTAAATTAGATAATGTATATTAAGCTCTTAATAACTCTGTAGGGTGAGCATACTTAATAAACGATAATTAGTATTATGCAGTGTCTGGTATAGAACAAGTGAGTGTAAGAGCAATGATATATGTTTAAAATGTGACATCCTTTTATGCCCTGATGTACTGGCAACATCCCATCACAGTATCGTTCAAGTTAATTTTTTTATAGCTGAGGAAAGGCGGTTGAAAACGGGGTAGTTTGGAACCTTAAGGTTTCTGTCGCTTCTTTAGTGAAGGGATGTGCGTTTTCATTTTTCATACAGTATCTGTCTTTTTCATGTGGGCAGATTCTGCCCTTTGGCTAACATACCAACTGATACCTCTGAGTAAATTTGACTTAGTCTTTATGGACAGTGCAACCAGCTGAGCAGCATGACTCTTTTTTTCCTTTCTGGTCACTTTATGTACCTTGCTGCTGCTGCTGCTAAGTCACTTCAGTCGTGTCCGACTCTGTGCGACCCCAGAGACGACAGCCCACCAGGCTCCGCCATCCCTGGGATTCTCCAGGCGAGAACACTGGAGTGGGTTGCCATTTCCTTCTCCAATGCATGAAAGTGAAAAGTGAAAGTGAAGTCGCTCAGTCGTGTCCGACCCTCAGCGACCCCATGGACTGCAGCCTTCCAGGCTCCTCCAGTAACCTAAAATTTGAACTCTGTCATTTAGATGATTTTAACTCTTTCCTGTATGTTATCTAACTCCTCCATTAAAAGCAAGTGACTGAGCAGTTTAAAAACCTTATTTTAATTTAAAATTCTCCTTTAAACCATGAGATGATCATAGTTATTAGAAATTTCCAAAGATTACCGTCTGCTTTAAAACTGTTTTTTTGTGGCATACTTGTCCAAATCCAGAATTTATGCTTAAATTCTGATATTCATTTATAGTCCTGTTGTAATCATTTTAACGTTTTTGTGTAGCGGGTTGCTTATGGAATGATCCAGTTCTTTTACAACCACAATAACGTCTATAACAAAACATTGAAATTTCAATTTCATAAAACCAAATGCTGCTGTTTACAAGGTCCTACCTTTGCCTTCCAAAGGCAGTTTGTTGCAGGTTATGAGTAACTTTCCCATAGCACATTTTGCTCTCTTTTTTTAAAAATAATGTGGGCTTATCAAAATAATAATTACGATTTACAATATATTTTATACGTCTCAGGTGTTTTACTTGCATTATTTCATTTGCTTGTAATAACTTGGTGCAATTGGCTCCATTATTATTATTCCCCCAGCTTCACTATGATTTCGGGGAAAATGTGAACTCTGCAAACTTTAGAGCCCTTCTTATGCACTGTACCTGTGAAGATGCAGCTTTCCTATAATAAGGTGCTGGGGTGAGAATGGTGGGCTCCAATTTCTTTGGTTCAGAGAGATGTCAGAAGTCAGACTTCCGTGCTGATTGATTCATGGCAAATGTAAACTTATCTGTTATTTTATTTACAGAACTATGGAGATGGGACTCCCTATGACCACATGACCAGCAGGGACCTTGGGTCACATGACAATCTCTCTCCACCTTTTGTCAATTCCAGAATACAAAGTAAGACTAATTTTAAATTAACATGAGTTTTTTGAATGCTTATGTTTTACCATCAAAGGTAGAATACAAGCCCAGACAGAGATTCTGTTTTTAAGAACTTAAGATATTTAGCTAGTTCACTATAGTAATTTTAAATTACAGAAAAATATTGATGATCTTTGCTTGGTAATAGCGCATACAGGACTAAGTTTTACAAGTGTGTGGAATTACCTAATTTCAGTGATACTGAATCTACGTGGAAACTTTGTGTTCCTTAGATGTAAAGTACTTCTCCCAATTTCACTGTTGCGGCAGTAGTTTCCCAGGGTTAAGGCTGATGAAGTGAAAGTTGTGAATATTTAAAGTAAGAAGTATCATTGAGTCTGTCAGTTGGCAATGAGATAAAATCTGCGTTAGCGTGAACTTTTATGAAAGGGGTCATGGAAGTTCCTGTATTAATAGGTTTAGTGTGCTTAAATCAAAGTAGCATGTTCACATTGAATTGTAAAGTCTGGTTGTGTATTCACCACGGTGTGAACTTTAGTGCTAATGATCTAGGAGATCCCCATCCTGCTTCATGAACTGACCTACATGTCCTTTGACAGCCTTTGTGTTTCCAGCATGTCTTTTCTACTGGAATTCTTAGCGTATTTTTTTCTGCTTTGACTACCTATAGGGATTAAAAAAACAAAAAAAACAAAAAAACACAAAACCGCAGTATCTTGAGCAATGAAAAGACAATTTATAATGACTTAAAAGGTCCCAATAGCTGATTACTTTAGTTTTGATTGGGAAAAAAAGATCTTTGTTCTAATAAATGTGAGCTTTAACAATATTAGTAAATCTCTCAACTTGGCCAAATCCTGTTGCGAATCCATCAATAAATGAGGTTAAATTTCTTGGCAGAAGCTGTTGGACTATACTCCAAGGAAGACATGCAGCCATACACATATCATTTTGAAACCATAATTGCAGATGCTTCTGAGGAATGTCCTAATTTTTAAGCCTTGGTCACTATACTTCTTTTTGTAAATTAATGTTAACTTTGTTCTGTTATTTATAATTTTTTAAATTTATTTTTAATTGGAGGATACTTGCTTTATGATATCGTGTTGGTTTCTGTCACATATCAACATGAATCAGCCGTAGGTATACATATATCCCCTTCCTCTTTTAACCTTCCTTCCACCTCCCACCCCATCCCACCCCTCTGGGTTGTCACAGAGCATTGGGTTTGAGCTCCCTGCGTCATACAGCAAATTTCCACTGGCTATTTAATTTTACATGTGATAGACTGTATGTTTCAATGCTCCTCTCTCAATTCATCCCTATACTTGTTATTTAAGGTGTAGATCATTCTTGAGTGTGAGTCATCTTTTCAGAAATCACCATCAAATCCATCTACAGGGACTTCAGGTATTAAATGCCCAGTAGTCAAAGCAGAGAAATACTAGGAATTTATTTTTAATGGGTGATTAAGTGTCATCCCAACTTTGAGAATCAGGATCTCAAAGCTGTATCTTACCATGGGTTGTTCTTATATTTTCTTATTTTTTTTTTAATTTAAAATAGTAACTTTTATGTTTTAACTCTGTAGCTGAAGCAAGAATCCTAGCTTTTTAAAATGAGTCATGAGATGCAGTGTTTCCTGTTTCCAGGATAGGCAGATGCAGGTGACGAGATATGTTTGTCACCTTAGATTTGAAAGAACAGCTTTACATTCTTCAATGACAGTAGCAGTAATTTTAAATTCTAACACCATCCCTTCTCTATTTATCCTTATCCAACTTCATAAAGTAAAAGATTAACTTGAAAATAATCATCTTGAAAAGTAACACCGAAAGAGTATATTAGAGAATTGTCCTGAAGAATTCTAAAACTATCCTCCGATGAGGATAAAATGTGATAAATAAATTACTACTCATATTTAGAAGTTTATATAATGTCCATGAAAAAATGTTTTCCTAAAGAACAAGTTGATAAATTAATATTACAGAAGACACCAAGCAACATGAAGATAGCAAAGAATCATTCTTGTTTGTGTGTCCTCTTGGGCAGCTGTTTTACAAACCAAATTCGTTTTATTTTTTTTTCAGTTCAAATAGTATTTAAAATATAAGTGGGCCGAGCGTCTACAGCCGGAGCTCTGAGAGCTGACTCTTTTCACTTAGTTGTTGTTTAAGCTTAAAGTCCATGTCAGCTGTGTTCTTTTACTCCGTCTGCCCTCCTTCCCATTAAACCCCTAAATATGGAGGCCAGGACAGTCTCCTGCATTGTGGTAGGAAATGCTGCTGTGTCCGGAGGCTCCCACCCACTGTTCCCCATGAAAGGACTTCTCTGTTAGATAAGCTGTCTGGTCTGAAACATGGCTCTTTATTGTTTACAAACTGCTACATTTTCCACCTCAAGCAGATTTTTGCACAGAAAAGAATTGTGCTTGGGCTAAATGGTTTATCTGACATTAACGGTGCAGTGTCAGACTAGGGTCAGGGAAGTTGCCCTCAGAGTGAGAGGGCATGGCTCAGTGTGCAAAAAAATAAAAGAAGAGAGAAAAAGGCGTTTAAACTATTATGAAATACCTCGCGTTTTTACTTTGGAAAGGAATTAAAAATATTTTTAGAGAACTCGCTAGGATGCTGCATTAACCCCCCCACCTCCTGATAATTTCTCACATCCCAAATGCCTTCTTGATTGGCTTGAGTATCTCAGGGCTAGACTCAGGGAACAAAGATGCTCATTGATGTTGCCCAAGCTGCTGTTGATTTAAAATGAAACCACTTTTGCAATGAGCCATGCTTGGTGCTTTGCTGTACCTTTACAAAGAGAAGCTCGATTGTTTTCAAAAAATTAAAGACAACCAATTTACAAATGAAGACAAAGATGAAATAAGACCTATGAGTATAGCCAGAAATTTGAATTTACAGAGTATATGGTATATTCTAAACTACTCTTTGTGTCCAAATCCATATTCTGGGTTACGGTGTTTGTGGAAGTTTTCGTTTTACCAAAAGAAGATATTAGACTTTTAAGTTTTGGACAACAATCCAATATCCACTTTCAGAAGCTTTGGTTTTCATGAAAAACTGTAAAGGATTTCTTTACATGTCAAAGATTTCGTTCTGCTCTGGTGTCACATTAGGGTAAAAGCTATAGTATCGGAAATAAATCAGCCACTTTATTGGACCAGATTCTTTATTGTCAAATCAATCAAGTCTGTGACTGAATTAGGCGTCTGCTACAGAAATAAGTGACACTAATTTTACGGGAAAGAGTTATTAACTGCAGATGACCTATTTCTTTTTGGTAAACTGTTCACTTAGTGAGGTTTTATTTTATTGCAGAGAAATAAAAAAATACTGAGACACTCTTTTCTTTGGGTAGTGACTTATTATTCTACATTTGGTTCTTATGGCAGTACAGTATTTTGAAGAAATGATGCAGGCATTGCTAACATTTGCTTATAAACTCTTAAGGTAACAAAACGCTTAATTAAAAGTCTGAACTCTTTGACTTCACGTGAATGATTTTGCATAAATGTTCATTTTTGTAATCTAATACCTCTGGCACCAAAATACAAAAACTTAATTTATTTGTGTATCTCAAATTTATGCAAAATGGTACATGACTTATAAGAATAGTAGTGTCTATGTTAATTTACCTCCTTTAGAAATAAGCTTGCATATCTGAATACAGTGCCTTACTTGATTGTTTGAATGCCTAAACTAAAAATAAACAAATGGACACGAGTGCACTTGCATGCGAGCACATGTTCATGTGCACACACATGCAGCTATTGTGCCAGAAGAATTAATAATGACACTTGGTTTGTCAGGGTGCACTCTTCCCTCCATTGCTGTCTATGTTTAAAGTTGCCACACAGAGTTTTGGAAGTTGATATTGTGTAAATCCTTTAAAGAAAAACATAACTAAAAGAAACAAAAAAAAGCAGGCCCCAAAATTTGTTGTTTTAAAAAATAAGTGTGCATGGCCTTTTGTCTTTCTTTTAGTGTGGGGGAGTCTGGAGGAATTGAGAGATTTCAGCAGTGCATCATCTAGCTGCCAACCTGCCTTGGCCATTTCATACAGTTCTCTTTTTAAATTAAAAAAAATTTTTATTGAGATATAATTGACATATATTTGTTTTAGGTGTACAACATCATGGTTCAATATTTGTGTAGTAGACTCTTACTTGACACTTCCTGAGTCCTCACTTACTGTTTTCTTTGGGTAGAGACAAGCAAGCTAGTTTGCATTTTTACTTGTTTGAAATTCACTGCCCTGTTCTGTATCTGAAGAGAACTAATCACTTCTTTGTGACAATGTATGATCATTAATGATAATAATGTACACTTGATCTGTTGGAAACTTGTTCACTACAGTAATTAAACAGTTTGATGAAACCTTTACAGTGGTCAGTGGGTAGCTTTCAGAATACGCTAATGGGTCAAAGGGACCATGGCGCTGAGCATTGTGTTTTCAAGAGGATTATATGTTAAGGAATAGTTGGAAAATCCTGGCAAGAACTATATGCAAAGGCTATGGATTTTGGAAACAAAATCGTTCTCGTTTGTTTCTTGTGTTTGCCAAACATTAAAACTTTTGCAGGTAATTGTCCAAAAAAAATTTTTTTTTTTTTTTTACAATGGAAGAATATATTTTCTAGCCACAACTTTTTGATCTGAGGAAGGACCTAAGTATACGTTTTCCTTCTTTTGTTCCAGAGCTTTAATTGAAAGCCAGATTGTTTGAGTGAGCAAGATGCCAGTGCGGTCATAGACATGCAGTGGTAACTGAAGGATGTGAAAAGTGATACTTGGGTATGGTTGGGTGCAGCTTAGTTCAACATCAGCGGCTGTGTTTTTACATGTCCCCTTGTGAATGGTTCGGTTTCCTTATTGCGGTATTTGGTTCTTGTCCCACTCATGGTACTCCACCAGTGCACGAAATAATTTCCCGCTGTAGAGTAACTGGTTTCTGAACTAGCTCAGTGGAACATTTTACTGCAGGATTAGATCGTGGTTCAGGCAGAACTGCAGAGAGCTGCTGGCTTACAGGATGACCTTTGAGTCTCATCTGGGTTAGCGGTTGATATTTTGATTTGGTTACTGTGGTCATATTGTGACAGCTGCCGGCTCATTAGAATTCACTTCCACCGCTCCATTTGCTGAGCAGGAATATTTAGGTTTGTATTACTTCAGAGTGTTTATGGCTACCCTGAGTTTAGCCCAGCATAAAGGTGAAGTGTTGTGAGCACTTTCAAATCCCAGTGGCAGAGGCCAGTGGCACAGTCTTCTTGTAAAACGGAGAATGTGAGTACATGTTAATAGAGGGAGTTTTTCTTTTCATTGTAAAACTGGAAATACCCAATGAAGAGGCTCTTAGGAGGAAAACGGGTTTGAAAACTTTTAAGTACAAAAGAAAAGAATGACCACAAAGAAACATAGTTTTTTAAAAGCATGGGTAAGATTTTACTTGACCTCTTGGTTCAGTGTGTTTTTTCCTTCCCATGCTGGAATGTAAATATTTGAAAATAACAAAACCTGGACAAAAATGGCAATTATTTGATGTTTGAAGTGCCAGAGGTCAAATAATACTTAGGTAATTTTGTGAAAATGAAATTGTGAATGTACATGTCAGCTCTGGACATTTTAGTTCACTTTTAAATTGTTCTGAAGCTTAATAGTAATATTGGGTTGCTTACAAGTTCTTTAGTTAGGGATGTCTGTGCATTTTCGACGTCTTCTTTTTAATGACACTTTTTAGCTCAAGGTTATCTTGATATCGTCTGTTGGCTGTTGGACCGATAATGTGGTAGCAAGCAATTTCTGAGAGAAGAAATGTTTAATAATGGTCTTATTTCTTGTCAGCATTGTTCGGGAGTTTTCTTTTTTTAATGTTAATTTAAAATGTCTTCATGAAGTGTTAACAAATAAGATTCTTTTAGTGTCATCTCCAATGATATAATTAATTCTGATTTTGATTAGAGGCTAGGAGCTAGAGAACTGGCTTTTCTACTCTCTTGCTACAACTGTCTGTGGGTCTTCAGGTCAAATCTTTTTTATACCTTTAAACTGAGGAGGGGGAGCAAGCCTTTAGATGATCTCTGAGGTGATTTTCTCATCTGATGGTCCATTGGTCCTTTAGGTGTGCCATTTTCTGCTTGTACTATATTTTATGTTTAGAGATGTTTTACCGTCCTGTCTAATCCATTCATCTCTATTTTGTGATACCTTCAAGTTAACTTTACTAGTGATGTGGTTTCCAAATGTAATTCTTTAGAGACTGATTCATATGGATATTTCTTTTCTACCTCAGCTCATTCCAAACTGTAGGTAAGGGATTGGATCGAATAGGGATTAAATAATAACTCATTAAGTTACATCACCAGGAGAAAAGTATTATGTATGGGCCAGTGCTTGGCACAGAGTTATAGGATCTCAATAAGTGGCTCTTGAAGGGGTTCATTCATGAATCAATCAAGGAAATCAGATATTTGGGTCTAAGCCCTAAATGAAAAACCCATAAATTAAAGTCAAGCCTACATGTTACTGTGTCAGGAAGAAAACCCTAAACCAAAGGCAGTCGTCTAGAAATTCACTCTGTAGTTCTGTGTCCTTGACTGTCCAGAATATCATGAAAGATACCATATTAACAGTAGCATAGATTTCAGTTTTCAAGAAACACACCACAGATTATTTATAAAAGGAAATGAGTAAAATCAATATTTTTTGAAAGGCCACTGAAAGAAGTTGTGTGCCTCCAGTACTCAGATCCGGTGACTTGTTTCCTCTTGTCCAGTCAGTAAGCATTGCTGCCCCTCTTTCGTTCGTCTCGTTTTCTTTCCGTTAGACTGCCTGCTCTGTGGTGTAACACAGCAATGCTGCGCTGATCAAACACTCTTATAGTCCAACTAGGTGGACCAAACCCAGCTCTTTTAAACTTTAGAAGAACTGATACCAGAAAAACGTTAATTGAAAACTATAGTTCACAGAAAAGTGTATGTCTTCCACATATCACAGAAAGATTTCTCACACAGAAAGTTCTTAAATCATTTTAGAGTCAAGTTCAGGGAAAAAGCGGTTTGTGTCCGTAGTCTTGCTTTTCTTGAAAGGAATGGAAAATGTGACTAATGGTGGCTTATGGATAATTTCTCTCATATTAGAAGTCTGGTGGTGGACCATGACTAGGTTTGGTTTACGGTTCATTGAAGTCTAGGCTTGTATCTCTGTGATTTCTTTGTCCTTTCCCTCATTGTCTCAAAATGACTGTCACGGTCTCAAGTCAGGTTTGGGTTAGACGCAGCAAGGAGAAGGGAAAGATGAGTCCGCCCACGTGATCTCCCTGCCTTTCTTCCATCCATGGCCATCTCCAGCTGCAGAGTTTGAAAGGGGTGGGAAGTTATACAGTTGCTTCTCCAGCCTGTTCAATGGGACGAGACAAGAGGGAAGGGGGCTGAGGATGCTTAGCCAATTTATAGGGCTTATTTAGTTTCTTTTAAGAGAAGAATCTGTAATTTTCAACTTAGCAGCTTTGAAAATAAAGAACCAAGGCTCCAGCTTCCTTGTGAGAAGCAAAAGATGAAAATGGGTCTCGACTCTGAATTCTGGTCAGCAGATTAGAGAGAATGACAAAGAGGCGTGGGATGGAAAACGAGTTCTGAAAGGAAGACGGTGGGGAAACGGCAGCAGGAGAGTCGCACACAGGGGCAAGGAGGCGGGGCGGCGATGGGGGGAGGAGTTGAGGTCATTTCATCACCAAGACTTGTGCTTTCCTTGTCTTCATCTCTTGATCAAGGCAGCAACTAGCCAGAGTAAAGGGCTTCAGGCAGCATCATCCAGAGCCTTCTCTATCAGGTCTCTGGCTTGAATTCCTGCCAGGCTGTCCAGAGCTGCCTGGTCATGCAGCCAGCCGCCTATGGCTTCACCCTCCAGCCTTTCCTGCAGTCCCCTTGGTGGTCTCTGGCAGAGCCCAAGGGCAGCGCCCATTCCCACAGTCCCCTGGGGTAGCACTCAGAGTGGGCTTGGCATCCTGGAGCATCAAGGTCCCGGGATGTGTCACTGTAAGTGACAGAGATTGTTCTCCTGGGCCATTGCCAAACAGGCGCCCGGGAACTTCCCACCAGCCACCTGCTGTGTTGCCATGAAGCTCTCACACAGGATCCTGCCGCCGAGGGCAAAGAACCTTCTTCTTTTTTTTAATATGTACATAGTTGTATTTGTTGATCTTTAATATGGAGGATTAGGAGCAGCCAAAAGACATTTAATCTTGGCCAATGTGCCAAGACTGCACGAAATTGTGGTGAGAGCTGGATCCAACTTTTGACCAAAAGTTTCCCACCTCCGCTGATCACAGTCAAGGCGGGAATCAGGCTAATGAGAACACGGGCAGGGGAAAGACCGTCCATCAGGAAAGGAAAGCAGGATGTGGAATAAACAGGGCTGTTTTCCTTTAGTACAAAGTTTTTCTCTCAGGTGTTTCACTGGAAAAGCATTACTTTGAGTTTTGCCTAAGCTTGCCACTGAAAATAAGCCTGGGACAGCAGAAGCCAATAGTGGACACCTTGACTGGTTCCTTGGGTGGAAGATCCGACACCCGGCAAACCTCTCATCGCCCCTCAGCTCTAGGAGAAACAGCAGTAACTTCAGGCTTTTAACCTCGTGTCCTTGAAAGTGGTATGCCTACCTTAAGTGCGCTATTGACCTTCATTAAAAAAAAATACTGTAAGCCTTAGAGCTTCCCTGTTTCCTCAGTGGTAAAGAATCCACCTGCCAATGCAGGAGGCGTGGGTTCAATCCCTGATCCAGGACGATCCCACGTGCTGTGGAGCCACAAAGCCCATGCACCACAGCTCCTGAGCCTGTGCTCTAGAGCCCAAGAGCCGCAGCTACTGAAACCCTCGCTCCCTAGATCCTGAGCCCAGCAACAAAAGAAGCCACCTCAATGAGAAGCCCGTACACCACAACTAGAGAGGAGCCTCTGCTTGCTGCAACTAGAGAAAAGCCTGCACAGCGATGAAAACCCAGCCTAGCCAAAACAAGAAAAAGGGTTATGTTAAAAAAATCACCATAGCCTATTTTCTTTGTTCATATGATAATCTTCATTAGGACCAAAGCTGCAGAGGAGCTCCGTTGGAAGTGCTGCCGTCTTTAGAGGCCTCGTGGAATAGTGGGCTGGGCTCGGGGGCGCTGCAGTCTTCATCCTGGCTGTTCGTTCCACTTCCTGGTGATGGGACTTTGCCTGAATTTCTTACGATCCCCAACTTTCACGTTTCTAAGGCCAGGATGGTCAACACTGAGCCCAGCGTCATTGTGAGCCACACAGTGATGCAATATGCTTTGCAGCAACCGCTCTGCTGTTATCCTAGACCATTGCACAACTGCATGTTTGTACTCTGTCACTTAAGGTCCTTCAAGGATCAAGTGAAGTCTCTCAGTTGTGTCCCACTCTTTGTGACCCCATGGACTGTAAGCCTGCCAGGCTCCTCTGTCCATGGACATTTCCAGGCAAGGATACTGGAGTGGGTTGCCATTTCCTTCTCCAGGAGATCTTTCTGACCCAGGGATCGAATCCGGGTCTTCCACACTGCAGGCAGACTCTACCCTCTGAGCCACCAGGGAAGGTCACTTGATGTCTTCAATTAATTGAAAATTCTATAGACCTTGGGTCTTGGGTGATGGCAGTTTGAAAACACCTTTACTTTCTAATGAGATTGGAACCAAGGGCAAGAACGGGTGGAGATAGTATTGCATGTTCAGTTCTGAAGACAGCAAGACCAAAACAAAGATTTTTTTTTTTCCCCAGCCATTCCACAAAAACCAGTAATCCTATAAAATAAGTACCTCTTTGGGAACTTCTTTGAATTCAGATAATGCCCCTTGAGGAAATATTTGCCTCCAGCCATTTTTCTCTCCAGCTTAAATGTTCTCAAGTTGCATTGTTGCATCAGGTGGAAGGCACCTTCGTGTGGATTTTGGGTAAAGGTGCTGACAAGGTGAGCTTTCTTCACCTGCGTTGTAGGTCATCTGCATTTGGAGTAACCACTGGGTAGGACGTTTTTCATCAAGGAAGCGCTATTACATGCACCTTCTAGTTCTGGGGAATATGTTGGAGATAGTCTTCCAATTCACTTCATTCTTCTCCAGAGAAGCTGGGCAGAGAATGTTGCCTGTGTGTATGCCGTCATTCTCTCATTCCCTTCGCTCCCCAGGCATTCTGAATCTTCCTAAGGAAGTGTGTATGAATTTTTAGTAGAAAGAGATACACGGGGATCTTATTTTATTTCTTCTTGCAGAACATCAAGCCCAGGGACCAACCGTGGCAAAAGGCATGAGGCATAGACGGGACTGAGTTAAATGGTCCCTAGGCACCGAGTAGGACTGAGTTAAATGGTCCCTAGGCACCGAGTAGGACTGAGTTAGATGGTCCCTAGGCACCGAGTAGGACTGAGTTAGATGGTCCCTAGGCACCGAGTAGGACTGAGTTAGATGGTCCCTAGGCACCGAGTAGGACTGAGTTAGATGGTCCCTAGGCACCGAGTAGGACTGAGTTAGATGGTCCCTAGGCACCGAGTAGGACTGAGTTAGATGGTCCCTAGGCACCGAGTAGGACTGAGTTAGATGGTCCCTAGGCACCGAGTAGGACTGAGTTAGATGGTCCCTAGGCACCGAGTAGGACTGAGTTAGATGGTCCCTAGGCACCGAGTAGGACTGAGTTAGATGGTCCCTAGGCACCGAGTAGGACTGAGTTAGATGGTCCCTAGGCACCGAGTAGGACTGAGTTAGATGGTCCCTAGGCACCGAGTAGGACTGAGTTAGATGGTCCCTAGGCACCGAGTAGGACTGAGTTAGATGGTCCCTAGGCACCGAGTAGGACTGAGTTAGATGGTCCCTAGGCACCGAGTAGGACTGAGTTAGATGGTCCCTAGGCACCGAGTAGGACTGAGTTAGATGGTCCCTAGGCACCGAGTAGGACTGAGTTAGATGGTCCCTAGGCACCGAGTAGGACTGAGTTAGATGGTCCCTAGGCACCGAGTAGGACTGAGTTAGATGGTCCCTAGGCACCGAGTAGGACTGAGTTAGATGGTCCCTAGGCACCGAGTAGGACTGAGTTAGATGGTCCCTAGGCACCGAGTAGGACTGAGTTAGATGGTCCCTAGGCACCGAGTAGGACTGAGTTAGATGGTCCCTAGGCACCGAGTAGGACTGAGTTAGATGGTCCCTAGGCACCGAGTAGGACTGAGTTAGATGGTCCCTAGGCACCGAGTAGGACTGAGTTAGATGGTCCCTAGGCACCGAGTAGGACTGAGTTAGATGGTCCCTAGGCACCGAGTAGGCACAGCCACACATTCCTCATCTTCCTGACGGTGGTGTATTGATCGCTCCCCAGTTCCTTGCACATGTTGATTAATAGGAAAAACTGTAAGGGAGTTTTGCTTTAAATTGGTATAAAATATAGCAGGTTACATTGTTGATGTTGAAAATAAAACATGGAAAGCTTTCTTACAGCTCTGAAAACCTCGCTGCAGCCTGAATATGGGGATGGTGGAGGCTGGTGGGCTGACCAAGGCTTGTGTTTAGCTGGGCACTGGTTTGACTCCCAACTTGCCACTCTCCATTGTGTGATGTTGCATAATCTTTAGTGCTCTGATGGAATTTCTCATTGAGCTCTGGCTTTAAATGAAGAAACAGGAAAAATACCTGGCCCTTAAATTCAGTGGCTGTGAGTGATCATGACACCTCCTTTTATTTTCTCTAGGCTCTTTTTCTGCTCATTGGGTCTGACCAGCTTGGCAAAAGTAATATGCAGACTTTGAGACTCACGTAGTGGGTTTTGGCAGAATGTGGAAGTGATTAATTAAATGCCACCCCCTCATGGGCCATATTAAAAGCTGAATGAAAATAGAAACTGTGTAATATCTGATAACATTTGGTGGAGAAGAGGGAGACAAAAGGAAAGAAGGATTAGAGAGAAAGGGACACATAAAAAGCTAATTTTAGAGCATTCTGAACGCAAAGTGTGATTTTCTAGCCTTGAAGTATCAGCATGGCTGTCTGAGTCTCTGAAATTATTGGGTTACTAATTGCTCCTGCCTCTTCCTCACTTGGGCCGTTCAGACCAAGCCATGCTCTTAAAAATTCAGTAGCCAAATCTGATTGCTTGGGATATAAGCATAAACTCTTTATGTGTATCTGATGGTACTTAATTGGACAGTACCAAATCATGGAGGAAAATTTATTGGTGACCTTGTCTCCTTCAAAACTTTCAGAGTATTTGGAAATGAGCCTAATACTCAGATTTGGGGAATCCTGAAACCTTGGATTGGCAGGACAAGATTCATACTTTATATTGTGTGTGTTTTTATTTTCTTTCATTGCATAGTTTGCCTTTTTTTTACTTACTGATGGTCTTGAAAATGTTATTTGGAAATTGAAATGCAGTGAGCATAAACATTTTAAATACCTCGGCGGCCTGCGTAAGTAGCTGGGCAGCCTCTGGCAGGCATCCTTGTTGTTTCAGTTGCTCAGTTGTGTCCGACTGTTTGCGACCCCGTGGACTGTAGCCTGCCAGGCTCCTCTGCCCATGGGACTCTGCAGGCAAGAATACTGGAGTGGGGTGCCATTTCCATCTCCAGGGGGCCTTCCCAACTGCGGGACTGAACGTGTGTCTCCTGCATATGGCAGGTGGACGTTTTACTGCTGCGCCACCTGGGAAGCCCATCCTACTTACTAGTTAGGGGGAAAGCTGACTTATCGAATGGGCGTTTGCTGGACCATCTTTTGGTAATCTCCTACTTTTCCTTTTGGGGCTTCCCAGATGGCTCAGTGGTAAAGAAGCTGCCTGCACTGCAGGAGACACAGGAGACCCAGGTTTGATCCATGGGTTGGGAAGTTCCCCTGCAGGGGGGCATGGCAGCGCCCTACAGTGTTCTTACTCGGAGAATCCTATGGACAGAGGAGCCTCATGGGCTGCAGTCCATGGGATCTCAAAGAGTCAGATAAGACTGAAGCGACCGAGCACGGCACTTTTCCTTTAACGTCCTTTTCCTTTTCTTTAACACAGAGATGTGTTCTGGGGGGAAGAACTCTCTGAATTTGTTTGTTACCTCAAGGAGAAGGTGGTTCTGAATATGTCTACTTTTAAAGTCCTGTATGGCTCTGGGAGTTGGTGATGGACCGGGAAGCCTGGTGTGCTGCAGTCCATGGGGTTGCAGAGTCGGACATGACTGAGCAACTGAACTGAACTGGTATTGCTTGAACACCAAAATGAAAATAAAACAAAAGAAAGCAGCCTTGCTCAGAGTCTTTTAAAAGGCATTTTAATAGTTAATGAGATTTTGCCCCATACCCTCATGAGTTTCATTTAGTTCTGAAATAAAAATTTACGGCTGTTCTCTCAGCTGAGCTGATACTAGTTTAAGGGTGGAATTAAGTTCACACCTGCTCTAGCATAAAAAGCAGCCTCGATGTGACTTCTTGAAAATGTTCACAGAGCAGAATGAGAGAACCCAGCACCCCTACAATTCTAACCGCAGACTGGTGCTCTTTGCAAACACTAAGGACTCTGTTTCATCAGTCGGCTCTAATTTGCTGAGATTGTCCATTTCTAGCCCTCCCTCAGTTACCCACTTTCCTCAAGATAGGATGTGGCCGTGGAAACACAGTTGGTTTGCATAGGCAGTGGATCCACATTAACACTGTAAAGTATACGTATGGGAAAATCTTTGCATTTGCTAGGCCATTTAGCTGTTCAAGATATGGTCCGTTAGTCAGGCAAAGTACAATGGCTTTTCTGAGTGCTCTAGTTAAGGGGCAGGATGTGTAAAGCAGTGTACACTTAGGTGGATAATTAATAATTAGTGTAGGCTTGTAAGGCTGTAATATAATATATAAATTTCAGCACCTGTTAAAGTTTTATCAGAGCGGATCACCTTTCCTTACTAAGAGGGAGTATTCCTCCCTAGGGAAAAAGAAAGTGCCCCCGGTGCACGCAAAGATCTTAGTTAAGGGAGGGCTGGTTTTTACATAAAGGGCGATTTTCCAAGGTCATTGTGGTTAGGCAGCCTAGTTTAGTGGTCACCTTTAAATAGCATTCCTATACAGTTTTATGTGTGTTTGACTACAGATGACAAAACACGGTTTAGAAAACATGTTTGGGCGCATTCTAATATTTGGGGACTGTTGATTTGCCAGAGAAGCTATGTGTCCGACAGTTTGTACCTCTTTGAAAAGTAACCCGCCAGGCTCCTCTGTCCATGAGATTCCCGTTCCCTTTGCCAGGGGATCTTCCCGACCCAGGAATCAAACCCGAGTCTCCTGTGTCTCCTGCGTTGCAGGCAGAGTCTTCACCCAGTGAGCCATCAGGAAAGCCCTATATTTGGAGACTGTTGATTTGCCAGAGAAGCTACCCACTCTCACCCTGTCATCATCCCCTCTGCAAAACAATGAGGGCTGTTCATTTTATAATTTCCTGGCAAGTAAATATTCAGAGGGAGAGCTTTTTCTGGAGGCTAAGTTGGATGGAGTAGAGAAGATAAAACTTCGATCCCACATTCTGTTTTTGGCTTGGTTGTGTCGCAAGTGGTTTTGACACCTCATATCTTAGCTTTCTGGATTTTTAGATGGAGAAGAAGTTCTCCCTTAAGCAGGGAGGGAAAGGGCAAGTCACATATTTGTGAAAGCAAAGCAGAATATCTTACTGCTTTAAAAGTTGATCATCTTCTTGGTAAATAATATTCATGTGTTATCAGTATGTCTGCAATCATATGGTCCTCAGTGTATGTATTTTTTTAACCATCCATATAGATTTTATTTATACTCAAAGCCAATGATATGATAAACTGCAGCACTCAAATTAGCCTTTGGTTCATTCATTCATTCATCGAAAAAGTGCTTGTGGAAAATCTGTGTCATGCAGGCTCCTGTTAGGTACCTGAGAGCGACATGCTGCTTTTCTTGCTTTCAGCATGGCCCACAGTCTAAGTAAGGATTCAGATGGGTGTCAGGTCACAGAATTAGGGAGCTATTCAATATGTGCATGGGTGCTGTTGGATTATATATTTGGGATACCAACCATCAGCTACCTCGTAATAATGGCTGAGATGTCCTGGTGCTTACCGTATACCAGGCATCCACCTATAATTTACACTTATAATCTTGTTTCTTTCTTAGGCATTGTCATTGCCTTTTTTGGGGGGTGGTGCAGTTGAGGATCAGGGAGATGGAAGTACCTGTACTGTGTTGTGCAGTAAGAGGCAGAGCCCAGATTCAAAGCCCTTGTTCTGAACCACCCTGCACTGCCTCCCTTGTAGGGAACACGGCCAGAATTCCCTGAGGTGCAATAGCAGTTAAGCGTGTGTTCAGCTGCAACTAATGGGATACCTGATAATAGTAGGTTAGTCAAACAAAGATGACTTTTTCCATCACTTAAGAGGATGTCTGGAGGTGGAAGTTGCCTGTGTGAATTCAGCAACATCAGTGTTGCCATCTTTCCTTTCTGCCCTCCTTAACACGCTCATTTTAATCCTTCATCTTTTTCTCTCTTCTTGCATTTCTCACAAGACGTCTGCTAAGCCCCAGACACCATGTCAGAGTTCACAATAGGACATTGGAGAGGCAGAGATTAGAGTAACATCCATACCTAATTGTATCTCATTCCTTCAGGAGGAGGGGGAAAGCATCCCCAGAAACACGTGGGCTTTAGCAAGATTTTGCTAACAGCTTATTGTTCAAATCTCTAATAGACATTTACTCATAGCTGCAAGGGAAGCTGGGAAAGCAAACTTTTACAGTGTTAGTTGGCACCGGGATTCAGGCAGGCAAGAGAGAAGGGCATTGGGCATGGTCATTGGATGAATCAATATGAATTTTATTGTATTATAAGTGATAATGCCTGAGCTGATAGGGCCATCTTGGATGAGTTGGAACCATCCAGGTATAAAGTAAATTGTCAGGTGAGAGAAAGGCAGGCGTGTACGAGCTAGAGGATGTCATGGGAAACGCGGAATGAAGAGGCTTCCGAAGACTGAGACATAATTCCATAAGGTCCACAGAGGAAGCAATGACAGGGAAACTGGGTTAGAACCCTCACTTCAAAAAAAAATGAAGAGTCTTTTTTGAATGGTAGGGGAAGGAACCTGGATTATCAATGAAGTATGTAGTGAACTATTCAAGGGTTGCTTTTCAGTAGTGGAATAACTGATTGATTTGTGGTTTTGTGGTTCAGTCTAGCCACAGTGTGAATAGGAAGCAACGGGACAGACAGGGAGATTGCTCAGGAGGTGATTAAAGCAATTCCAGGAGGAAATGATGAGAAAATGGACTGAATCAGGAACAATGAGGATGAAGAGGAGGATATGAATTTGAGCAATATTAAATGGAAGGAAATGGCTGGGCTTGGTAACTGATGGATAAGGGAGGAGTCATCCTTGGCTTGATGTCTGGCTTGGGGCAGCTGGGGGGATGGTGGTATCATTCATTGAGATGTGGATTATGAGAAGAGAAGTAGGTTATTGGGGATTAAGATGGTAAGTGCAGTTTGGGAGGTAATGAATTTTTGAGATATCTGTGGGTGAATTGACTTGTGATTCTGGGTGGGGATTGCAGATTTGGCCTACAGTTTTCCATATTTTGGTAGTTGAAGTCATGGGAAGGGATCCATTACCAGAGAGAGGGGAAAGGGAACCTATTTTCTAATTAATCGTTTTGCTTTCTAAAGAACTTAAGTTGAAGAGGACAATGCATCCATCTCATCTTTATCTCCCATAAAAACTTGATATCTTTAAGAAAACTGGGTCATTCTTGATTTGATCACACAGTCATTTCAGTGTTATATTTAATCATTCATCTCTAACATGCTGTTCATAAATTCTTTGTTCCTTCTTCCCTCCCATCCTCTCTCCCGCCTCCTCTTCTTCCTTTCTCCCTCCCTCCCTTCCTTTCTTCTCTCCCTCCCTTGCCTCTTTCTTTCTTCCATGAAGACAGGTTGGATTGAACCTTGTTTCAGAACATTCATTTACCCACCATTTGGGAAGACATCACAGATTCTTAGAAGTGGAACTTAGAGCTTTCCTTGTGTGCTTTCAGATTTACATCAGCTTCCTTCCCAATATAGGAATCTTTCTAGATGAAGCCCTAGGAAAGTTGTTGGCACAATGACAGGCTGGGTAATGCATCAATGGATGGACCCCAGCAGGCATTCCTTCCGCTGCGTCGGCGCTCAGCGCTCCCTGCGTTGGGGAAGCCACTTCTGACAACGGCAGTTCATTGCACTGTGACAGCTGTGACTTTCAGAAAGTTCTCAATTTTGTAGCTATCAGCCTGGAATACTAGTTTTCTCTTCTGAAGCTACCTGGGATTGTGTCTTTTCTCTCTTTCCCCACGTTTCCCATGATGATAAGTCTTGCTTCCTCCCAAAGTGTCACTGGGAAACAGGCAGCATTATCACAGAGATTTAACCACACCTTGTATTCTTGGTCACTGCCCTCTGGGTGTGTTTCACTTAGTCTCTCCCTCTCCACGTGGTGAATCCAGCAGCGAGTTCGTCAGCAGTGAGTCTGCTTTCGTTTTTCATGTTACTGCAGCCTGAGGTTTCACTTACACACTCATGTTTTGGCATTGATTGGAAATTGAGCTCCCAGTCCACTCAAATTATGAAATATTTTTAACATCAACTGCTTTACAACAGGTTTTCCACTTCCTTGTGTAGAATGGGACTTTGTATTAATCCTCACTCATTAGATTCTTCTTGTTGGTTTTGATCTGCCAGTGTGCCGTCTGCCCACATTTTCACTCTCTCCAGCCAAGAACCTGGATTGTGTGATGTGAAGCAGCGTTCACTCTTGGGCTTAATCCTGACTCTACCTAATCTTCCACTGAGTTCCCTCACTTATGTGTTGAGGATAATTAATGAGAGCCATTTCTGTAATTGTGGATCCTTGTCTTTACTGTCAATATTCTGCCCTCTGGAGAGAAGCCTTAAGACAAATAGTTCAATGACTGCTGGAAGAAGCAAATTCAGTTCTGCAGTTGTGGGATCTACCAAGTTTACCAGGTGATAAATAGGATATAAAGTTGCAGTTGGCTGATCATTATTAACTGGCTACCTTATTGGGCTAACAAATAACAAAAACCTTAAGATTCCCTGAACAAAAAGTCCTAAGCGTCCACCACCTACATCTGATGTTAAGACGAAAAATGACAAGATGAGCTAAATGTTGATGGTAGATGCAGAAGGTTAAATGAATATTTGGATTAACAATGAAGATAAATTGAGAGGTATTATTTCCTTTAGAGGGAGTTTTCCAGAGGATGCCTTTAAATTGAGACTATGAAAATTAGACTCAAGACAACTTTTCAGGAACACAGTTCCTGTGACAAACAAGATCCCTGGAGAGCCCTGTGTGCACTCCCAGAGTGCTAAAGAACAGAATCCTACTGCAGGATAATAATCTGATAGCTGGATATACTCAGAGAGAGGGGATGGATTCAGTTCAGTCGCTCAGTCATGTCCAACTCTTTATGACCCCTTGAACTGCAGCACGCCAGGCCTCCCTGTCCATCACCATCTCCCGGAGTTTACCCAAACCCATGTCCATTGAGTCAGTGTTGCCATCCAACTATCTCATCCTCTGTTGTCCTTTCTCAGCATCAGGGTCTTTTCAAATGAGTCAGCTCTTTGCATCAGGTGGCCAAAGTATTGGAGTTTCAGCTTCAACATCATTCCTTCCAATGAACACCCAGGACTGATCTCCTTTAGGATTGACTGGTTGGATCTCCTTGCAGTCCAAGGGACACCCAAGAGTCTTCTCCAACACCACAGTTCAAAAGCATCAATTCTTCTGCACTCAGCTTTCTTTATAGTCTAATTCTCACATCCATATATGACTACTGGAAAAACCATAGCCTTGACTAGATGGACCTTTGTTGACAAAGTAATGTCTCTGCTTTTTAATACGCTGTCTAGGTTGGTTATAACTTTCCTTCCAAGGAGTAAGTGTCTTTTAATTTCATGGCTGCAACACCATCTGCAGTGATTTTGGATTAGCATCCAGCAATTTGTTTTATAAATGAGCAGTGGAACTGTATACAAGGTCTAGGTTGACCTGAACCTAGGTCAGGTTAGGTCAGCCTGACTTGATTTCATAATAAATGTTGTAATGGTGACAAGTCTTCAGGGATGCACTTAGTACACTGTTTGCAATTGTGGACTTCTTTGTGGACAAACCATTCTTTGGATTCCTTTGTTTGGTCACGTCTATGAGAAGTATGAATGTTTCATCACCAAAAGTCAACCCATCTTGGTTCATCACACCAGTGTGTAGGACTTCTTTAGCTTTAAGACCTCAAAGTCCTTCTGTGTACCTGGCTTCTGTTTTGGTCATTCTGTGTGGATTTTGATCTAGTGCCATTGGAAGGGGCTTTCCTGGTGGTGTTAGTGGTAAAGAACCCAGCTGCCAATGCAGGGGATGTAACAGACGCAGGTTCGATCCCTGGGCTGGGAAGTTCCCCTGCAGGAGGGCAGGGCAACCCACTCCAGTATTCTTACCTGGAGAATCCCATAGACAGAGGAACCTAGCTGGCTACAGTCCATAGGATCGCCAAGAGTTGGACACGACTGAAGCAATGTAGCACACACACACACCACTGGAAGTCTGGCCATTTTGAGAGCGAAACTTTGAGCTTTCATTGTGTCTGATTACTTGTACAACCTGAGAGGTTCTTCTGTTTGTTAGGAAACACTCAAATTTTCTCTGTCACTTTTAAAAGCCATCTTGACCTCCTGCATAGTATTTATGCTTTGGCAACCATTGCCAATGCTGTGTTTCAAAAGAGTCAAGACTTGGAGCTATTGCTTCTAAGAAGCTGATGGGGCTATAGAATTTATTCAGCTACTACTCTTTTCTAAACCAAAGTAAGGTTATATTTTTCACTTTCATAGACAGACAAATTGGTCTTTAAAATAAAACCTACTTCCCCTTTTCTTTCTTCTTCAAATAATCTGGAGCAAAAAGCTTATTGGTTTTCTGTACAACTGCCTTGTTTTAAAAATCAAATTGAAGACCAACTTGATTCTGCCTGCAGAGCAGAGCTATCTGCCTTTTTAGAAAATCTGGATGGTTAAATTGGAAGCACGTTCTGCACATGGTTTAGCAGTTAGTAGCCTGGAAAATGACCCAATAGCCAAGATAGTTTTTTTTTTTTTTTTAATTTTCATTGTAAGTGCTTGTTTAAAGTTTAAGCCTGTAATTGACTGTTTTGCACATTGTTCATTGTTAATTCTTTTCAGGCTGTTATAGTTTGTAAATACATTGCCTGCTAAGTTGTGTCAGTGTAGGAACATTAGTGCTATAAGAAAATCCAGTTAAATGTGGTGCTTAAAATCATTACCAATTAGACTGGTTCAGCATGCTTTCTTAGTGATCCTAGGAAAGTCACTTTATATTTGTGCAGATTTCTGCTTATTTAAAATAGGTATAACTATACACACACATGCATATTTTAAGTTGAAGGGCAGCATTGAAGTTCAAACCATGCAACTATGTTGTAGCTTGCTGAAGAGTTTCTGCTGTTTGGTGGCTACATTACTCAGTGCTTTTCTTTGGCTCCCTCCATCTGTTCCATGTCGGAGGGGCAAAAATCCTTCTATTTTTCAGTTTTACTATATTTGTCGGCTGGTATCTCCCAGGAAGCTCAGACTGTTTTCTTTTGCATAGTTTATATTTGAGAAATGATTTTTAATACACATATTGCTTGAAGTTTATTCCATTTAGATGGATATGCTAATCAAATCAGGGATTTCCTGTATTCTTTCAGTAATTTTTTAGTTTAGAAGAACTAGATATCACTTGAAATTACAGGTACAAACTAATACTGGCTGATAATTAAAGGTTACGAAAATTGCAGTGGAAAAGGAGTTAAATTGTGCCTATCAGGTGGCAAGGGCCACTAGAATATGGACATGATGGAAAATAACGAGGTGGATAAAATGCAATTTATCTCAACATGGTATAGAAAGAAAAATTGTGGTGGGATATGTACTGGATGTAGCTTAAGCTGTTTATCATTATGTACAAGTGGAAACTTACATGAAACTCCTCTTGATTAAGTTTTATGTGAAACAAAGGGTGTGATTGGAAGTGTAGAATTAAAGAGTATTTTCAGAGCATGATGATAATCCAGCCGAGGCTTCAGCAAGTCCGTGGTCAAACTAGAGAAGAGAAAGAAAAAGTGAGGAAGCGTCATTTGGTGTGATGCAGATTTGTGACAGAAGTAGTGGTTTGGACCTAATGGATTGTTGCACTAGATGTGGTCATCAGACGATGCTCTTCAGAGCAAATATTACCTGAACCATTGACTTAAACACTGAAATACGCAGGAGATGTGTAGGCAGACCTGTAGCCTTTCTGTCCCTTGAAACCCAATTTAACAGTCAGCCTTGAACTTTAGATGCTATAAAAGCAGAAGGAGAAAAAGAGGAGGATAAGTAGTGAAAGAGAGAGTGGGAAAAGGCATGCATATTCAGAGATACGATTCAGTAAGTAGATGCTCCAAAGTTAATACTATGTAAAAATAAAGACACTCTAATAATATTCCTACTATCAGGCTAACAGGATCAGAAACTAAAGAGCACAAAGCAATTATTTATTAAGAAAGGCAGAGATGACATTGAGTGTTGTAGAGGAGGAGACTGCCATGATTACAGGAAGATGTTAAGAATATAAAAAAAATTCCCAAATTAAGAGTGGAAAAAAGGAAGAGAGATTACCTATGAGATGATGATAAATAATAATGAGTTACTTCTGAGAGCACCCACAGAACAGGAGGTCTGAAAAGTGGTTTGTCAAGCCTCGAAGAGATAGAAAGGGTAATTTATTGACAGGCAGTGGAGACACTGCTAAAAAATAAATGAATTTTTCACCTCACTGTTCACAAAGGAGGATGGGGGACAGATGCCAGAAACAGACATAAATTTCCCAGGGGAGAATAAAGAAAAACAAAAAAAAGCAGGATCCTGCCAAAACTGGTGATCAGGGGTTGAGAAGGGAAACTAATAAAACCCCTAAAGCTTAGCAGCAGTCACCTCAAAGTCTAGAAAAAGTTATAGAATGGAGAAGAAGCTGATTAACTCTGTTTCTTAGAATGGTTGGAGGTAATTTTGAAGGTTTGTATTATCGAGTTAATCCATTAGACCTTTGAAATTTACCCTTCAAGGAAATAAGCTAGTTGGCTATACAAAATTTAACTTAGGTCTTGGAATAACCAAGACCTCTTTTTTGTCCCTTAAGTCCTCAGTTTTTTGTTTTGTTTTTTTTTTCTTTTTAGTTACCCTGCTTTGCTCAGTTTTTAATATTTAAGTGTTTGTTAAGTGTTTATTGAACCTTATTATTGTTTCTAGAGAATTCTTTGAGCCATTGATTGGGCCAGGGTTTATTGGATACTTCTTAGTGCCAGGCAGTGTTAGCTCCTGGAACACGGTACTGAAAAAAACAGACATGCTCTTAGGGTCTGTGAAGTCACTGCATTCTCACTCCTGTAAAGTGGAAAGGTAAAGAAAGGTCCTTGATTTCACGTTGCTGTCATTCCTGGTCTTCCTGTTGACTGGCTTCTTGATGGAGAATGTCTGAAGAAGAACAGCCTCTCTCCTGGCCTGTCTGATGGCTGTGCTGGGTTGTCCCCAGTGCGGGCACCCACTTCCTTTCCTAGATCTCAGAGGTGGATCTTGTCCGAAGCTCACTCATCTCCCTGGCGCTCCAAACCAGACTCTTTGTTTTGGCTCCCTACCAGCGGCCCAAGCACAAATTAGGAATCCTTGACCTCCTCTGCCGTTTTGGGATTCAGAATGTTCTTGCCTTGGGCAGGTGAGAAGCTGTACTTTCAAATGTACTTTTTCCCCCTTTCTCCATTTTCCCCTGCTTCTGCATTTTGCCCCTGAGGTGTACTCACCTCCCATCCCCGCTGACAGTCGTCCCCCTGGACCACCTCTTTCCCTGCTCTTTGCCTTTG
Organism: Bos javanicus; assembly: GCF_032452875.1. NCBI lineage: Eukaryota > Metazoa > Chordata > Mammalia > Artiodactyla > Bovidae > Bos > Bos javanicus. The sequence goes on along the minus strand of NC_083891.1, from coordinate 54,787,103 downwards.
TAAGTCAAGACCTTCCCATTTTTCTTCCCAGAATTTATCTTTCTTTGCTTTGTGTTCAGAGTACTTGAAGCCACTCATTCAGCAAGTACTGTTGTGAGGAGGGCTTCGCTGTCGTCATTTATTCCCACATTTCGGTAATGCTTTAGTGGCTACCTAAGAACAGGATGGGAGAGATGTTTCAGAGACATGGTTTCTGAGCCTGTAGGAGAGAGACAGAGAAACTTCATCTACTGCACAGCTTTGCCCTACAGGTCCTTGTTCCCATGGCCAAAATCTTCCAGGTAGAAGTCATCTCCCATGCCACCCTTTCGATCAGGACTGTGGTGGTGGATGTTGGTTCGAACAGCTCCTCTGAGCTCTTGATTCTCATGTGTAATCTGAGTGTCTCTAAAAGCTGGTAGACGTGAGTTCGTCCCTGAACTCACTTAGCTGCATCACTGTTTCTTTTGGTGTATGCTCATCTTTTCGATAGAGCCAGTTCGGTTTAGTTGGTTCTTTCCCTGGGAACAGCTCATTCTCTGGGGATGTTAGCATTGGGTGAATCTGCCGTCTTGTTGAGCAGGGGACTGACATGCATGCAACAACTGTATACGTAGCAATGCCAACCCCGCCTGCAAGTACTCTGTTCCTAATGAGAGAGTAGAAGCAAGAGCAGGGCGCAGAGAACGCCACAAAGAAGCTTTGGTACCTCTTGGCCTGTATTTACTTTGAATGTTATTTTGTCCCACTGTTCCTTCATGTCCTTGTGTATCTGATACGAAAGTATATCTTGGGCTTCCCTGGTGGCTCAGTGGTAATGTGTCTGCCTGCCAGAGCTGGAGACACGGGTTCAGTCCCTGATCCAGGAAGATCCCACATGACGTGAAGCAGCTAAGCCCATGAGCCACAACTACTGAGCCCCTGCTCTGGAGCCTGGGAGCTGCAGCTCCTGAGCCCCTGCTCTAGAGCCCGGGAGCTGCAGCTCCTGAAGCCCGTGCGCTCTGCAGCCCATGCTCCACAACGAGAGAAACCCTGCAACAAGAAGCCCTCACACCACAAATAGAGATTAATCCCCCCTTGCAGAAACTAAAGGAAAGCCTGAGCAGCAGCAAAGACCCAACACAGCCCCCCAAAAATTTTATGTTAAAAAAAAGAAAATTTACCGTAAGCCTGTTTTCTTTCTTTGCAAATTATAACCTTCATTGGAACCAAAGCTGCAGAGGAGCTCAGATGGAAGCCCTGCAGTCTTGAGAAGGGCTTGTGGAATAATGGACTAGGCTTGGGGTCACGGTGGGGCCATTAATGGCCCGTGGCACCCGAACCCCATCAGGAAATAGGACCGTTATCTTGTAGATCTTCATCCTTGCCAAGCATCTGAACATCTGGTCCGGTCACATAATATAGATGCCTGGGCTGCGTCTACAGACGTTCTGTATTTGGAGGACTGGGCTGGGCTCCAAACATCTAATGTGGTGACTCTGCTGCCCTGCCAGGTTGAGGAATCTCTGACCTGCACATCGCTGCAAAGAACTGTCACTTTCATTTTCAAAACTGTTCATTTTCCTTGAACCGAGTACTTATTTTTAAATCCTTCTATTTCTTTTTCACTCAGTAAAAGTGAGTCATCACCTACTTAGCACCTATTTACCATCAAGATATTTTTATGCCCTAAATTAATAACTTTTTCAGGTCAAAGAAGATGGATAATTTTTGATGTGTTAAAATTGTGCATACTCCCAGAAAGGGCCAAAATGAACTCCTTTTTTTTTTTTTTAATTTTAGTTGTCCTTCAAATCGATAGGATTGCTCTGAGGGCCTTCAAGGTTTGCCTCTATGATAATGATTTAAATGGCAGACATTCATTATGTAGATTCACAATTAAACATCATGTATATGTGGTGGCAGTGATTTTCCTTGCAAGAAAAATGTTAACGGATTTTAACTAATTTAGAGGAAAGACAAGCCAAATTAGAAGAAAGTCGGCACTATAAATATTTCAAAAAGAACATCCATTTATTATTTTTTATAATATACAGCAAAGACTAAATGACACTGAAGAAGGAAGCTTTGCCTTATGCAGAACAATTAGGGAAATAGCTAAGAACGTGATGAAATTAGCCTCAGAATTGGTTGAAATATGTTCTTCTCAAGTACTTGGGTGATTTTGTTATACTTTGTAATATTATCTCTGCCATCTTGTATGACTTATGGTGTATAATATTTTTTTAAGGCTACCTGTCCAATAAAAGAAACAAACCCAAGTTGCTGTAGTTTGATGAGTTATTGTTGATTTTTTCCCCCAGAATCTCTGGAATGGTGTGGTGGCTAACAGGGATATTTTGTTGTCTCTTCTATCTCTTTTAGAATGATAGAGCTGTTTTTGTTTGATTGGGGTGTTTGACACACATGTGGAGCTTTGGTTATGCTATGGGATGAAGATCTGACCCCTGACTGCTTAGAGCTGTAGACTCAAAGCCTGCGCCTGTGAGACTCTCCCAGCTAACACGTTAGCCGCTGTTGTACATACACTCTTGTGCTTCAGTCGGATTCTGTGTGTTTTCTTTAATAAAATTAAAATGCAGAGGGAAAGCCAGTTAAAGACTTCTACATCTTATAATACGTGTCTCAGAGTTAAAGAAAATGTATGGAATTTTGGTATTTGTTTCTACACGTATCATAGTATATATTCCCTTTCACCATCAAAATTATTAATGCCCACTTTATTTAGAATATTTGGCAAGTTGAAAATATAACCTTTAGAGAGAATTAAAGTTCTTATATTTGAATGAATAAAGTAGTTAAGTCATTAATCATGTTAAATTATTTCTCAGGATATTAATAATCATTGCTTTATCTGTGAACTTCTTTTCTAATCACAGAATCTTAATTGGTGAAGTTTTATTTGGAGGCATATCCCACTGTTAATAGGCCCCAAATACCTATAACCTATGGAAAGAGTCAACAAATATAGTGAGTGATTGGATTTTAAATTACTTTGCTTGTTAGCTTATTTGATTTGTATCATATATACTAATATATATGCATCAGTTGCTCTGGTTAGAGAGGTGCTTCTATGGCTCTTTCATATTATTAGTGTTCAATCTTTAAGTCATTCATTAATTCACTCATCACATTTATTGAGCGTGCGTTTCATGGCAAATACTTGGCATGTGTTGGGACTGTAGATATACCCTTGCACACTGCATACTTGGAGTTATTCCATATAGTGGAAAACACAAGAATTAAACAGGCCGAGAGAAATACAGGGTCCTATGGGAGCTCCTAGCAGGGAGGGGCAGAGCCTAGAGGAAGCTCACCTGTTCACCTGTTCAGGTCAGAAGGAGACATTTGGGCAGAGAAAATGATGTGGGAACAAAAGGGAGGCTTGTTGGTGGCCTCCGGAGTGACACCTGCAGAAGGTCAGAAGGGAGACAGTTGGACATCTCTCTCGACCATGGAAGAGGTGGGCTATGAGGTAAAGTTTCTCTGTGTCCAGCTTCTGAAGGGCCTTCCAAACCATATTCAGCCTGTGTCATTCGTTCAGCAAATAGGTGCCAGGCACTTGTGATACAGCTGGAAGCAAAGCAGAAACTACCCCCTACCCTCGTGGAGCTTTTATTCAAGTGGAGAGAGACAAAGGCTAGACGCATAGCTGGTGGTTTTGAAAATGGGCCAGAAGCATGTGTGGCCCAAATGGCCACAGTCTCAGCATTTGCCAGCGTCATCGAGCCAAATCCAAGGCTGTTTGATAAAAATAACTTTGCAGTCATCTCCAGGTCTGGTCTGATGACTGCAAAGAGATATATTGTTAACTCCGAGGATTTACAGGAAAAGTTGAAGGTGATTTATAATTTATATTTATGATCACTCTCCCCTTGCCAGGTATTGGGCTAAGCAGAGAACATACCATTCTTGAGGGCAAGTCCTGAAGTTCATTGTGATTACTGTTTCTAGTACATCAGATCGATGTTCCTGAAGACTACAGGACTTTCCTGGAATGTCAGATGAGAATATTTGAGGGCTGATCAGAACGCGTTACCAGAGCCAGGATTCTTCCTTGGAGCATTTGACAGTATCACTAAATAAAAATTGCTTGATTTTTTTTTTTTTTTTACTACGGAAACCAAAAAAATTTCTGCATAATAATTGAAACTGGACATTTGCTAGTCACTCAAGATTAAGTATTAAATGTAAGTAAGTTTTATTATGATGAACACTATTTTGGTGAAATTTAACAGAAAGGCAGAAAGATACCAGAAGTCAGTGTGTAGCCAGAGAAATGGAGTTAAGCAGAATGAATAAAGAAAGTCTGATTTGAATTTGCTGTATAGTTGCAAGCACAGTGAATAAAACTGTTCAATGTGTGAGAGGTATTTGAAAAAAATTAGTGTAGTCTGGCAATCTTAGCCTAATTTATTTCCTTTAGAATAAAAGTTGTAAGTGGGTAGGAAAAATGTTTTGAAACGTTGGCTTATAAAGAACTGGAAAACTACTCAAGGGTAACATTTCCTGAAGAGGAAACGACTCTGTCAGCATCGTGCACTTAGATGACCGGGCACATAAGGGACACACGCACAGCAAAAGGTGAAGAGGGAAGAGGTTAGAAAACGAGGAGTCTTGCTCGAGCTAAAATATAAGAGCAAAAAATCCTCGGGAACCAAGGTGATACATTTTTCCTCTTAGCATAACACAAATACGCGCAGTTGAAAATGTGTGGTTGGTTGAAACAGCATGGATGTTGTCGTCAGCAGCGCACACCGTGGGATGTACTTGGAGAAACACTGAATCTCACGCTTCTTCATTCTTTGTCCATGCCAGCAAAGGCGTGCGTTTTCAGAACAGTCCAGATTCAGGTCCCGCCTTTGTACCTGTGATACAAGCATGCAGCTTCCTTGACACGTAAGAGCAAATTAAATCCATGCTCCATCAGCACTAAATTCTAAATAATGACCGTGACCTTTTTCCAACAATGTCCATAACGCTTATTTGCTAATGTCCGTAAATGTTCATCAATATCCTAATGTGGCCACAATAGCCGCTCGTTATTATGCAACAATAACGTGTAAGTTATTGCCCTTACTGTGCAACAGACTCCGTGCAGTTGTTTGCAGATGTTATCTCACAGTGTCCCTTTGTGAAAAGTACTTATCGTCCTCACTCTACAAAGGAGGGAAGTGAAGGATAGAGAGTTTGAAATGATCCGGACAAAGGCCCCATCCTAGTTGGTTAGTGGTATGACCATGATTTGCACACCATCCTGCCAGTCTCTGAAGCACATATTCTAACCAGTAGACCCAGCTGCTTCCCTGGACAGTACAGGTGGATGTGACCAGGTCAAAAGTATTCCAAGTAGGAACTTCCCTGGTGGCCCAGTGGTTGAGAATCCATCTTCTAGTGTCGGGGGACATGGGTTCAATCCCTGGTAGGGGAACAAGGATCCCACATGCCTTGGTGCCTCTAAGTGCGTGCGCCACAACAAGAGAAAAAAAAACCTGTGTGCCATAAAGAAGACTCAGCACAGTCAAAACAAAAAGTATTCCAAGTAATTGTGAGATACCCAAAGCCAGAGACCACGAAAATGAGTGCTGTACGTTTTTAAAAACATTTCAGCACAATGTTAAACCGTAATAAGAAAGAAAAGAACCTTACAAGAAGAACAATTAAGGGTCGCAAAAGTCAAGGGAAAACATCATCATTTTTTAATAAGGGATGAGTGAGACTGATGAGTGTAGGACCTGTTGCTTTATGAGGATCAGCACCTGCATCTGGTAAGGACTTGGGTTTGCCAAGTGCACGGCTGGCCTGGAATTAGACTCCCCTGTGGAATTCAGGTCAGCGTTTACACCCAAGTAGTTTACGATCTTTGACAAATTTAAGCAAAAATACTATGAAAGCACTTAGGAAGCATGTAGAGAAACAGAACCCAAGCAGAATCAGAGTAACAAAAGCTCTCAAGGGGGAGGCAGGAGGGAGTAGTGGTGGAGTCCTTGAATTTTTGGAAGATCGTGTCTAAGAAATGAGTGTTTGATTTGAGGTAGTTGATCATAGAATACCTGCCACTCCACTTGAACTGACGGCTGTTTCTCCTCACATCTAAGAAGAAAACGTGGCCCTTCTTCATTCTCTTGATAACCCTCAGCGTTTGCATCTTTCAGCTTATCTTAACTTGCTTATCCTGGAATCTTGTTCCAGAAATATTTCTTGTCCTGTCTTCTTTCATCTTCTCTTTCCTTCCTGACTCCTTTTCCTTCTTCATATAAAAGTGCAAATGAATCTTTCATTCTCTGGCAGCAGTTGGCAAAGGGCGTTCATAGACCACATACCCCAAGTCTCAGATTGGGACCCACTTCCGTCTGTGAGTCAGCACCTCGATAGCATGTAGTTGAAGAGCCTTTTTGAAACTGTCTAATCTCAAAGGTAGTTTGACATCTAAGATAGCACAGCTTCAAATTCCGTATTTTTTTTGCTAGCATCATCTTTTTTTGTCTTTTGAAACCCACCTCCCTGGACATCCACAATGTCAAAATTCATGAACTCTCTCTCTTTCTCATTTTTTCCTTTATGACCTGTTTCCCTCTTTTATCTGTATAAGCATGGGAAGAGCTTGAAATTTGGGCTTAGAATGGGCTGAATTAGCTGAATTCCAGCTTCATGGCTTAGTGACTACGTGAGATTGTACCCCTCAATTTCTCTCTGGTCTTGGAGGTTGGTATGGCCAACAGTTGGCGATTTTTATTTGTTTTTGCTTTAAGAGTCTGCCTCTCCCAGTGCCCTGGTGGAGAACTTGGGAATTACACTGTTAGCTGGGTTTGTGGCTGCTGCATGGGAGCTACACAGTGAACTGCCTTCCCCACACACCCATGATTCTGTCCGGCAACAAATCATGGGCAAGTTTGGCATGGCAAGTCCTAGAAGAGAGAAATCCCCTCTGGTGAGCCAGAAAATGCAACAGGATCTGTCTGAGATTGCTAGAGATAGGTGTGCGATCCACTTTACCCTCTGCCAGAAAAAGATTTTTCCTTGACAGCTGGAAAGATCAAAGGGCTGAAACCATGGCTATGGGGAGATGAATGGTGTAATATTAATATTATGTGAATTATATAGCTTGTGACAGTCAAGGTCACCGTGTCTAATTTCCTCTATCTGGGAACCCCCAGCCAGCCATGCATAGAGAGGAATTCTAGTCACAGGAGTCTTTAACTCCAAGGGGATGGGTCGCCATTACCCTCCTGTGGACAGCTGAGACATTCAAGCATTAATACTCTGTGATGGAGCATGTCAAAAAACAGGGGAATCTGCAGGCTTTGGGACTGGGAGCTCAATGACCTGGATTGAGGAGGACTAACTGATGAACCAGGCAGGATGATTCTTGGGTTTTTCAAGAATCATCCTGGAAGAGACGGATGTCTCCTCTTGAGTGGGAGCAATGTGAGGGTCTGGTATGTCGGCCTCACCAAGGAAGAATCCCATCTTTAGTCCTAAGCAAGGGTGTGGCGTACAGTCATCCGTGTTACACAGAAATATCATAGGAGTTGCAGCTTCAGGACTTTCAAAGGAAGGATGGAGAAGACTCCCATGAGATGTCTGACTGGTGTTATGTATAGTTCAGGACTTGGGTCAAAGAGCTTCAGCCCCCATGCGAAGTTATTTCATTTGGGACAGCCTTGGCAAGGATTCATTTCATTATATGCTTTCTGTGGGCCTTTTGGGTTCTTGTTTTCTTATTTTGACTATGAATGTATTTACTGATTTCTAAAATTTAAAAAAATGATGTATTTGGCTGCATTGGCTCTTGGGGGTGGTACATGGGATCTTCGTTGTCGTGCATGAATTCCGTTTGTGGCACACAGACTTTGGTGCTCTGCAGCATGCGGATCTTAGTTCCCTGACCAGGGAGCAAACCTGAGTCCCTGCATTGCAAGGTGAATTCTTGATCACTGGACCACTAGGGAAGTCCCTATTTACCGATTTTTAAAATCTCCACCTTTGTAGCTTTTCATTGATGAAATATGTTTAATATCCTTATTTTTTTTACAGTTCCTTTAAAATTAGCTTTTAGCTTTGTCCATGAACATTTCTTTTCCGTGTGTTTTCTACTTTCTTATTGTCTTTTTTTTTTTTTTTTTATTAAGGTGTTGCTCCATGCATTCCCTTCTTCCTCTGGGTAGACCTCGCATTGATTTACCAAAATAGCTCTCCAGTATGAATCAGGAGGCTCACAGGGTATAATCTTAGAGGTTATATGGCTCAGACTAAGGGAACAAGATTGTTTCTTGACACCAAACATTATTCATCCTCTTAATTTGGAGCCTTGTAGCTTGAAATCCATGGTCTGTGATGAAATGAAGGCAATTTCTCTGAGCCTTACTACTCTCATCACAGAAATGAAGATGATATCTACCTCAGAGCCTTGTAATGAAGATTAAATGAGATGTATGCACCAGCACAGGAGCAAGAAATAGGCAATTCTTAATAAATGTAATTTCATTTCTTCTGCAATTCCTGTAAAACTCCAGGGAACATTAGTAAATGTCTAGGTGTAAAAAAAAAAAAAAGATCCTGAGTTTGGTTAAATTTGAGATACTTTTAAGCCATTCCAGTGAAGGTATCGAGTAGGCAGTTGGAGTTACGGATGTAAAACTCAGAAAAAGTCTGAGCAGGAAGTCTTCAGTTCAAGGGGTCTTCAACATGTAGGTGCAAGTTAAAGAGAGACAGTTGTGTAGAGTCTCAAGTAACTAGGAAACCTAGGGCATCACTACTGAAGGATTGGCAACATTTAAAGTCTTTTGGGAGAGAATGAAATAAAACCCCCAGGAGCAGGAGAAAAGGGAAGGGTGTTGTTTTGGAAGCCATGACATACATGTTTTTAAGAAGATGGGGATAAGAGTCTCTTCTTGACCTTGAAGGAAGATGAAAACTGGACATTGTCTGTTGGGTTTAACTGCTTTGTGGTCATGTGTGTTGGGTTTAACAGCTGCCAAGTGTTTTCTTGGAAGAATCATAGGGTCGAGAGACTCCACTCACTATTCCCACAGAACTAAGTTATCTTCCCTGTGACCTGGCCAAGTGTTCATCTTTTATACTTATAATGTGATTTCTTTTTATGGTTTATAATGATAGTCGTTTGTACTTAGCCTCATTCTCATAATGAATTATCAGTTTCCTGAAAACGGAGGTCATGCACAGCACCATATAAAATACACGTAGTAAGTATTTAATAGTTCAGCCTCAGAATCACGGGTTCTGCCAGAACAAGGCATGTGTCTTTGTCTGTTCATCCATCCATCCATTCATTCATTCACTGAAGAGTGCTTTATTTACCAACTCCATACCACGTGCCAAGCACTGTTTTAGGCCATACGAATATAATGGTGAACAAAAAGTATTCCTTATATGCATGAAACTTACACTGTGGTGGCGACATGATAAAGAATAAATAAATACACGTTCTGAGTGCCTTTAACATCTTATTTGTTCCTCACAACAAGCACATGACATTGATATTATACTCGTTTTATTTTTATTTTTTTAATGAGAAATAACTTGCCAGGGTCATTTGTTCATTAGAGGTGGATCTGGGATTTAAACAGGCATTTTGACTCCCAAATTCATACTGTTAATCACTCCACTGCACTGCAAAATGTTTGGCACAGAGTAAACTATTATTATTGTTGTTCACACTAATGCAGCCATGAAATTAAAAGACGCTTACTCCTTGGAAGGAAAGTTATGACCAACCTAGATAGCATATTGAAAAGCAGAGACATTACTTTGCCAACAAGGGTCCGTCTAGTCAAGGCTATGGTTTTTCCAGTGGTCATGTATGGATGTGAGAGTTGGACTGTGAAGAAAGCTGAGCGCCAAAGAATTGATGCTTTTGAAGTGTGGTGTTGGAGAAGACTCTTGAGAGTCCCTTGGACTGCAAGGAGATCCAACCAGTCCGTCCTAAAGATCAGCCCTGGGTGTTCTTTGGAAGGAATGATGCTGAAGCTGAAACTCCAGTACTTTGGCCACCTGATGCGAAGAGTTGACTCATTGGGAAAGACTCTGATGCTGGGAGGGATTGGAGGCAGGAGGAAAAGGGGACAGCAGAGGATGAGATGGCTGGATGGCATCACCGACTTGATGGACGTAAGTTTGAGTGAACTCCCGGAGTTGGTGATGGACAGGGAGGCCTGGCGTGCTGCGATTCATGGGGTCGCAAAGAGTTGGACATGACTGAGCGACTGAACTGAACTGAATGTTATTAATAGTAATTATTCCTCAGCCTAGGGATCTTTTATCCCAGTTCAGATAAGGAAAACAGATCCCACATAGTTATTGACAAAACTAAACATAGAAGCCGTGTCTCCATGGTCTCAATCTGATGTTTTCCCCTTATACAATACCTCTTCTTTAAGGGAGGGCGTCTGGAGGGTGAAGAGGTGGAAGGATGGCAGGATGAAGGAGTGGGCAAAGAGAAAGGAGGATGTGTGGGAGAGATGGAGGAAGGAATTCATTCTGTTTGATTTGGGATTTTTGATGCTAACAAACTGTGTCTAATTTTTCAAGATTTCCCCCTATATTCTCAAGAGGGTATATGCTTAAACTAAGCATATTTCCATGCAAAATAATCATATTCCATTTCATAGACTGAAAAAACAAAATATTGGAGCTAAGAGACCCTACCCACTTTTAAGACTATATTTTGGAAAAGATATTGTTACTGCCATTTATATTGTGAAGGCATTGATTGGAAGGCACACTGGAAACTCTGTTTACCAGCAGCCAAGTCTTTGAGGAGTGTGTGTAAGTGCGTGTGTTTGTGCACGTGTGCATGATGTATATAGGAGTACATACTTATTTTATAAAATCCTGGTGGTGTTGAATTTACTTTGTGTATATATTTTGGGGGAGAGGATTCTGAAATATTTTGGGGGGTTGGGAAAGTTTTTGTACTTACATGCAAGGCTGCTCTACTATCAAGCACCGTATTTAAGCATCACAAATATACACTAAGCAAGGACAGATGCACAAGGAATTTAAGCAGAGTTTTTCTAAATGGCAAATAATTAGAGGGGAACAGATGCCTATGGGCAGCAAAGGATGAAATGAGGTACCAGGAATTTTAAAAGGGAGATGGAAATACATATGTAGAATGCAGTTGCTCTCAAGGATGTTCAAGCCTAGAGGCTGTTCTTTCCCAAAGTTCTCTGTTTTTGTGGGTTTTGACATGAAATTTCGTTCTCTCTTTACCTATATTCCCCAAAGAAATAGATCATGCTAATCATTCCAAAGTGGAACAGATTTTCTTTGGAACCTCAGTTTTGGATGACTTTGCGGGCTGCATCTCTTTCTTCTCTCTCCCCAGGGCCGTGTCCTTTCACAGGACTGCCAGGATATGACATTTCTCAGTGTCACTCCTCATTATTTATTTTTTATACCTCATCTACTTCCAAAAGGGTTTTTTAGCTAGCCTACCAATAAAAGATGCCTATGAAAGTGATTTTCCTTTTTCCTTGATGAGCCTATAAGAATGGGCATGCCCTCTTTTGGAACAGCCGGGCTGTGCAGTGGGTTGCGTCCATCTGAGAACTCTTCTGCATAGTCTGGAGGTCGAAAAGGAAACAGATCTTCAAGAATAAAGTAGAGAAGAACATGAGACATTTCCCACCTTCCTGCAGAGTGGTGGTTTAAAACAGCAGGGATGCCGAGCGGAGCCATTCAGCGACCAAGCAAAGCTGAGCCGTAGCACCTGATCATTATCCTTCAGGTTGGAGATTTACCTGTTGTGCTCATTGTAACAAAAGAAATGAAATCTCTGTAATTATATTGGAAGGGGGAGGAGATCATGTTTTAGTTCCTTTGATCTCCAGCTAGAATAGGCTCGGCTTTTGGAAATTTAATTTGAAAGAATCCAACGTACACATCTGCTTTTTGTACTGCAATTTCTATTGAGCTTGAAAATAGAAATTTATTAATGCAAATGTGTAGAGTCTGTTCCTTGAGGAAAAAAAAATACACATTCAAAATACAAGGTGATCCTTTCTACAGAGCTGTGGAAGATTTTAATAAAGACGTTCTCTGTGTTTCTTCTAGAGTTCTGGGGTGAAGTTCTTTGTTAACAAGGACTAAGCATTGGAATTATAGGATGAATTGGGGAACAGAAAGATTCATGATTACTTCAATATTTAAAAGTTTCCAAAGGACAAATGAGATGGTTAAGAGATGAGAAGTAGACTGAATCCTAAAAAACAAACAAAAAAACCCAAAGCAAGTGCATCACCAAACCATTTTGAGAACATGTTTGAATTGATGGTAGGGCCCGTGCTAAGAGACAAAGCTTTCATTTCAACGAATCCAATATGCCTAGTGTTCTGGAAAATTGCCTTTGCCTGTAACCAGAATGGCATGCAGATTTTTAGGTAGGACACTTTCTCACCCAACTTAGCCCTTACTCTCTATTTTATTTTTGTACCATTACATGAAGCTGCACATAAATGACACTTGACTTAATCCTTAGAGTGGCTGGATTGCATCGTCTATTTTGATTAACTTTTTCTTGTTCTCAGTGTAAATTTTCCATAAAGCCTAAAATGTCATAGGCATTTTGGGACATAAATCCCTTAGGCTGTTTTGCGGTCATATTGTTGTCCTTTGTAGGGTTTGAGTGCTTCCCTAAACTCCTTCTCGTCTCCAAATGGGCAAAATAAATTATAAACTGTTGAGAACATTCAATCACTGGATGAGCAGTCATCTCAGAAAACTGAGCAAAGTGTCCTTTTTCAGTTCTTTGAGTAAATGGGGCTGATTCCTTATAATATTTGTGCTCTATCAACATATCTCAAAAACTTGGTTGTAAATTATCTAGGCTTAAGAAGGAGTTCATGATTAAAGACTGTCTTGAATTAATAAAACCAGTCTTTCTTTTTCTGGGGTGATGTAGTGAGATTTTTTTTCAAAGGTGGGCCTCAGTCCATTCTCTTGGTTACTTGTTACCTTCTTTCCCATGGAGTTTGTGTGCGTGTGTGTGTGTTGAGGAATGGAAAGCTGAAAGCCACATAAAATTAGGCAGGGAATTAGGAATTTTGAGTTTAAAACAGGGAGCATATCCTCAACTTGTCATATCTGAGTTGGTTTTTCAGTTGTGTTGCCAGGATAGCCCATGACCCTTGCAAATGTACAGTTTAATTTGGGTTCAGTGATTCCTGGGTGAGTCTGTGACATAGGACTCCAAAGGCCATGACAATGATTTAAGACACAACATGTTAGGACACAGTTGGCTCCCTGGAAGCTTCTCATTGACGAGGAATTTACCTGAACCCATTTTGGGGGAGGGTACCATGGAAAGTATGGCTCGCCACTTCCAATGAATTAATTTCTAACATTTCCATCGAGTGGTGACTTTGCGCAGCTACCCACATCTTCCTTCCTCAGAGGCAAGAAACTCCCAAACAGAATTTCTGTGTCTAATGGCAGACAGTTGGGGTGCTGCAACCAAGCAGTCACCCTTAAAAATTAATGAGCTTAATGATGGTTTGAAGAAGTGATGGTGATGGTGGTCGGGGAGGGAGGGGCCGCGGGGATGGCAGAAGGAGGCAGGCTGGACTCGTCACAAGTGACAGTATCGGAGCCCCTGCCCTTCTCCCCGCTCCCCATCCCCCTTCACACCCCCACCGCCCCCCAGTCGCCAGCCCTTCCATCCTCCTCTCTTCACAGGAGCCGGAGCAGATAGAAAGACAGGGCGATTATGAAGACGTCAGTTGGAGCGGAGGCAGGCGAGAGGGGCGCAGCGCTCCAGATGAGGTCCGGGGGGAGCCGAGGAGGGTCACTCATGGACGACCGTGTGTGTGTGTCTGACAGACTGTGAAATGGTGCGTTGTTGCACGGCTGCGCTGCACCTGGGCCCTTCATCTGTGATTGATTGGTTTGGTCATGTGTAATGGTCCCATCTGCTCTGTGTTGTTTTTCTTTTTTTACTTATAAACACCGTTCCCAGCGGCTGAGAGAGGATGAGCTATGTTTTGTCATCTTCACTTACACTTTAGCTCAAAAAAGTGGTCAAGTAGGTAAGCTCTAAAGTCTGTCCAAGTGTCGTAGCAGCAAGTCCGGATTTCCCCCTTGGCTTGGGGAGGTGTGTGTGTGTGTGTGTGTGTGGTGTGTGTGTGGTGTGTGTGTGTTGTATGCATGCGCATGTGTGTGCGCCCTCATGCGCACGCGTGTGTGCCTGGAGTTTGCATACTGCCTGTTAATATCTGAATAGTTCATGAACCACGGAAGACCAAAAAATCGCAGAAATGATTTGCACAAGTCTGTGACTCTTACTGCAACGAGTTTTTTTTTTTCCCCCTGTTTCTTTTTTTTTTTTTTTCTGTAACGGAGCCAATACTTAATTAAAACCGCTGACATCATGGTGTTATAATTAAGCGTGGCATTAATTAAGCTGGAATAACGATTTTTTTTTTATTAAGAGCTGCTTCTATTGTATAAGACTGTTACCGCTAAAACCAAAAAAATTTAAAGCAAAAATGAATTCTCTCTATATGAGCCCTTTTCAACTTCCCCAAAGTCCGGCTTTAGGACTGTCGTCATCAGAGCTGTGTGTGCATGTGTGTGTCTCTGTGTGTGTCTGTGTGTTGGGTGGTGTTGGGATGGGGGGAGAGTGGAAGTGAAATTTGTTTTTTTTCACCCAAAAATGCTGATCGGCTCCTGGCATTCTGATGGCTAATTATGCATCGGAGAGCTTCGACAGCTGCATTCATCATCATAAAATGTAATAATTAATGACATTCCAACAAAGAAAAATATGCAAATGAGGACTCATTAGCATTTTCATATTCAGCTTTGATAATGCTTTTGCTGACAAGGTTGTAATTAATGAAAATTCATGTCGCAGTCAGGAGATTGGATCGGTTTCATTCCGCTCACAATTCCCAAATGCTTGCATTATGGAAAATCGGCAGCTCTGCCAACTTTTCAGGGAAGAAAAAAACACACACACACACTAAAAGCACCAGATGCAAATTAATGGTAGGGAGTCTTTAACTCTTTAAACCACCCCCTAAATTTCCATCATAGGAAACATAGGATGAGTTTCAGCCTGAGAACTGGATTCTTTTTTTTTTTTTTTTTTAATAACAGCCACGAAAGTACTTTTATTTGGGACTCAAGTATGAGAATTTCTGGCAAACTTTTTTTTAATATTAAAGATAAAAACCCCTCTACCTTTCCCTTCTTTTCTCTTTCAAGACTATTTAAATTTACATAGTAAAACATGTTAGGACAGCCAAGCCCCAGCATGCTGTGTTCTGTCCTCTGGCTGGCAAATTTACACCATGACAGTTCATTCATCCTCTTCCTTTTTGGAGACACCTCTTCATGTATTTGTGCTTCGATCTTCTGGTGCCTCCTTCCGTGTAAGCTACCCATAAAGTCGAAAGAAAAGCAAGTATTCTATTTCTCTATCCAGGGTAAGTTGTTTCTTGTGTTTTTTTTTTTTTTTTCCTTTTTTGGATGATGTGTCCCCCTCCGCCCCCAACCCGTGCTTTTTCTTTTTAATCTGTTCCATTTGTGGTTTAATGTAAGAGTTGGGGAATGCGCCCGTAATTCTCTCACTCAACACTTCTGGTTTAGTGTTGGGCCTCAGATATAATTTTAAGAGACACTGTACAATCCAAATGGATACCCAGAAACCCCAGGACAGAGATATCGACAGGCATTCAGCACAGAGAGCTATTAATTTATAAACCCTCTGTGTGCTGCTTTCAAAATGTGTGACTGGAGGTTGGCAAATAACCATTTGGTGCCAACCTAGTACCATGTTTTGTTAGACCAGCCTAAACTTAAACCAAAAGTTCTCTCTCACCCTTAACATTAGAAAGAAAAAACCTAGAACTCTTGACAGGATGTCAAGATTTGATCTTTAGGTTAAAAAATGATCATTACTAAGTTGAATCTTTCTGCTGAGGCAGATGTTTATCAAAAAAAAAAAAACAAAACAACAAAGGTTTGTATAAGGATTAAGAATAGAGGGGAATGAAAACGTATGCCTTTAAAAATTGTCAAATATATAAGTGCTTTGACTCTCAAATGATATAACTCCAGGCAGTTTCTAAGATGCAGTTTCCTGTTTATTTAAAGTTAAGTTCTAATTCCCCAACTTGCTAGCCCAGCGTAAAGAAAGAATATAAATACGCCTTGTTAGGAGAAGATAGAAACTTTGATATGCTAGATTTTATTTTTTGGAGTATCTCAGTGAAATGGAAAGTATCATGAGTTATTTAATGAGAATTTGAATGTAATTTCTTTCCTATGATTTAATCGAGAGGCTAGATTTTTAGTCCTTATTTATCTTTTAGAGATCCAAGAAACAGAATTTTATTGCACTCTTGCTGTTTCCAACTTTCGTTTTGTCACAGCTTGTACATGAATGTGTGTGTGTACACACATGTTGTGTAAACGTGTGTGTCAGTAGCTGGAGATTATGGTGAGTGTCCTTTTTCTTTTGAAATCTATTGTGTTAAAATAGCAGGCAGAAGAAGGGTTTTTTCCTTTTAGTTTACTTCTTTTTTATGCGGGCAAACTGCCCATCCAGATGGTAGAATTTCACCTGTAAGCAATCTGAAACGATAGGTTAATTCTGACATTTTATAGAGCTTTTTTATTTTCTTTTCATATAGTACAACTGAGTGCAGAGTAACTACTCAAAATGATGCTTCCTTTCCCCCCACTTTTTCTTTTAAAGCGCTTCCTGCTGTGATTGGTTCTTTTTCTCCCCCAGATCTGTATTTGGGGCTCAATTAAAATCTGTGGCTTTTGGAACTTTGTTGCTGTTGTCAAACCCACATCAGATGAAATCTTTGACCACTTCTAGTGTCTGTAAATGAGGAAGTGGTGGGAGAAGTGAAGGAACAAGTGTCGACCAGCAGGTTAGTGATGGAGAAACAGATCCCTTTAATTGGAGAAGCTCAACGTTCCACTGGCTTTGATAAATTCACTGTTAGGCTTCTCCTCCCACCAAATTTACAACTTCTACCTTCCTCAGTAATGCCCAGCCTGGTGTTAGCAACCGAATCCTGAGATTTGGTTCTGTTTTCAGTGTGGCTAGCCTCTGGTGGTTCTGTGTCTGAGCAGACTGGAGATGCTTTGAAATGATTTGTTGACCTGTTATCAAGGAATCCCATTATTTCTCAAAGCTGGTTTGGGGGGTGTTTACGCAGTGGAACATGAAAGGGAAAGGGAGTATTGGAGATTGTTTTCACTGATAGTAATTGTAATCGTACTGTATTTACAAGTTAGCTTTGAATGCTGTTCTTTTGTTTTCATTTCTAGAAAAATCTTTCATTTGCAGAAGTAGTTTCTTGAGTTATTTATATAATAAAGATGGCTCTAGGGACATCTTCTTCCCTGGCTTATTCCCTTGAGAGAACACTTCTGAAAGTATTAATACTCCCCTAAAACTATACCTGTTCAGATGTAGGACCCTGGTCATGGTACTCTTGCTTTGCTCTTTCTGTTTCCTGTTTTGCAGATGTTAATTCCTTTGGGTATTTTTTTTTTTTTTTCAAATGATGAGATTTTCACTGTCCATGTGCAAAGCCACATTTCCTGGAGTTATTGAACTCTGAAATAGGAAACCTGTGGGAGATCTGTTTTACCCTCCCCAGAAGCTATTGCTTCAGTCAAGGAGAATGACTGCCCCATGACTGAGAATTTTCAAGGAGTTGTTTCACTAAAGCAGCCACAGGTATTGCAACAAAATCCACATTTGTTTGTGGCCAGTGAAGCCAGGGTTCCTGGCAGGATTCTCATCCAGTTGCTTCTCATATTTCCCTTGCAAACTTTCCCATTGGTTGGGGTCTGTGGAGAAATTTCAGTGGCTGGCTGGTGGAAATGTTTGGGAGAACATTTGCGTATCAAAGCAGCCTAGATATTTGCAAAAAAAAAAAAAAAGAGAGAAAGAAAATATTTGAGGGAAAAATGAATCCACTTAGGATTAGGAAGTAAGTGCTTTAAACATTTTAAAAACATTTGTGATTTCCAAGAGTATGTTATTCATGAGCCAGGGCCTAACCTGACTTTTAGGGGTCATGCCCAAATTCATATTTTTAAAAAGCTTGTAAGATAATGACATTTTGCTTTGGGGTATAGATCGGTACCTCTGTGTGGTATAAAAATTCCCCCCAAATTTAAGGGCACAAAAAAATCCAAAATTTGTTTATGATTTAGTGAACCTGTAAGACAAAGGATGAAGGGAAAGAGCCTCATTCTTTTCCTCCTTTATATATTTCCCCCCGTAAAAGACAAGTGAATTGGCGTGGTGTGATGTGCAGTTCTGCTGGAGTCCATAGCTCTCTCTTAATGGTGATGATTTGAATATCAGGTCTTTCTGCTTTTTTCTTGGTAAAGGGTTTAATGTGGACGTATTGGTGTTCAGATGATTAAAGTTTTAACTCCATTACACTGATAGGTTGGAAACAGTACATATAAAAGTCAACGTAGCCAATTTTCCCATTTGTTAACAATGTAGGGGTTGAGCGTTGACAATTACTGCACTTAAAAGCCCCCTGGATCAGGTGTTATTTTACCATCTGGACATTTTAATTAGTAATAAAAATGTGAATCTGGAGACACGGAAATAGGATCTACAGTACACGATGGCCCGGTGCACTTTGTTGGTGTTGAGGTGTGCGTGGCTGCATTTTGTGTGTGTGTGTGCGCGTATGTAAGTGTAGTTGTGTTTGAGTAGGTGTTCATTCCTCCTAGGAAACCCAAGCATGGAGATTCTGGTGTCTTTTTCATACTGGTACTATCACAATACCAGAGAAATTGGCCACTTTTCTTGAATAAGAAGTAAGAATGTATAGTAAATGTACTTCAATTCCTAAGTAATCCTTGCCTGTATCTTTTTAACAGTGGTCATGCTTGCTCACGTATGGGGAGGTACCCGCAGTACACTGTGACATTAGAGGTAGGCTTAGGCAAAAGATGTGGTTCCTCCATCATGTAGCTGTGTGCCCTAAGACAAATAAATTAACCTGAGTCTGCCTTTTTTCTCACATATAGAATGAAAATATTATGATACAGTTAATGATACTTACTTATGACGAAGCTTATAAGATCATGTATGTGAAAGCACTTGGTAAAATAAAAAGAGCTGTGACAATTGATTTTTAATACAGCTTGCCAGTCATAATCCACATAACCATCTTCATGATTTAATAAATTGTTTCATATTAAAATATAAATGAGATACAAATATAAGTGTACCATAACAAATAATAAATTTAGGACCACCAGATAATGTGTTTTATAATTTTATACATGAAGAAAAGTGACCCATTTTTATAAAGTTTCTGGATATGCTCTTTGAAATAATATTATTCTTAATTAAGGCCGAAGTGGGTACATTTGAGAGAAATAGTGACCCTCTGGAGAAATGGCGAGTGAAAATAGTTTAGGGAAATGAGACTTACTGTCTTCTTCAGAAAGCTGCATCCATGTTTCTCTTAATCATTATGAATTTCGTGTTTGCAAAGCAGTGCGAATACGTAAACGATAGCCATTATATTGTTTAGAAAAAACCCACCCATTACAGTTTATACACACACAACACGCACCATATTATATGTAAATTTGCTCGCGAAGTTGTTAGCCCCAGGAAGTGAGGGTGTTGATAAAATTGCTGTGTGACACTGGACCAGATGAGTTTGGACATTTATGTAGAAAGCTTTTCCTGTTTTTATTACAGGTTCACTTCTCTTCCTGAGAATTCTTAAGAAAAGATTTGTTTTCCTTACTGAAGATAATGGAATACTATGGTCTAATGATGCTATTTTGGTCATTTCATTAATTTCATCTTCTTCTCCCTTAATGCATACCTTGATTATAATACAAATTATATTTACATTACATTGTTTCTAACAACAAATGTTTATTTTTATAGACAACCTGATTGTAATCAACATCTTAGAAAGCATCTAAGACCTGCCTCTGGAACATGGAATTAGCAGAAGTATGCCGACTTGCTTTTTGGGGAAGTGTTAGGAGGAGCTCGGTCTAACTGAGGCAGTCTCAGTTCATTAGTCTGGTAAACATTAAGTAAACCACAGAGGAAACCGAAACACGCTTGTGGAGTTATGACTACAGCTTTTCAGATTTTTTGGACTTAAAAATGGAAACCGGCTTCATTTAATGTTATCTCAGATTCATGTCCCGTTTCAATGACCAGTTTCGTTGACATCTAATCTAGTGAACAGAGCGGCTCTATGTATTATTTGTCTGGAAAGTTTTGAAATGAATCTACAGGTCCTCCTCTGTGAAACTTCCTGTGACGAGAATGGCCCCGTGTGCCTTTTCGAGTTCAGCACTGACAGTCAGGAGATGAGAACAAAATCATGGGGCTCCTTTAAAAATGATCCCAGGAACGGGATTCAGCTACACATTGGGGGGACAGCATTTAAAATTTATTAAAAAAATAAAGTGATTCAAAGTAAGGTCTGTAGCCAAACTCCTTAATTGTGATGCATTTGCTGAGTTCCCCTCTTCCGTCGCCGGGCCTGCTCTGATGCCATATGGCCGACCATGGAACATTTAACTTGTCAGATATAATGGATTGTCCTGGAAGCAGATTTTTGCTTTGAGCATTCGGCTCCTTTCTTGCATTTCACTCTCAGCTCCAGGCTGCAGGATGAAGGATTGTGGTGGAAATGCAAAGAAGAGACACACAGTTGATTCCCCTTAAGAGAGTGACCTATATGCCACGAAATTTTACCCACGTAAAGAGGCATTATCCCCGTCACTGGCCTTAGCAGGCTGCATGTCAGAATCATTTAAATTTGCCTGGACTTAACAGATTGTGTAAACATTTCAGAATTGAGTGCTTAGGAATAATAAACCATCATCATTATAACTTATGCAAAACCGGTGCAGCCATATCAGCCAAAGGATAAGTATTATTTATCATGACCTACATGTAACCTAAACCACCTGGTTGGTAGAGGGTGTAAATTAAGTTCAACTCAAATCTACCAAGAATGCTTGAAAAAAAAAATCAACCTGATGGCGACGTTACGTGGATTCATTGTTTTTGTTTGCTGCTGAGTGAGGTGAGGTTGAAATGATCTTTTAGGTGGATGGACAAGTAGCAGTTCATTATCCTACTAAGCTTTCCATCTTGAAACTTAAGTGCAGACCTTCTGTTTATTCTAATGTGCTTGAAATGAAAGATTGGACATCCTGATTATTTAACTTTTATTTGTAAATGTAAAAAATACAGTATCTGATGTTGGTTTTAATTTGTTGCTTTCATGAGGTAATTCATATTATTTTTCAGTTCGTGATACTACTTCTGAAATCAAAAGCTCGAAAAGATTTAGGAAGAGTCTGTGACTTTAAGGAATAAACCAAGTGCTCTTTCTACATGTATGTGTTCATACATAACTGCGAGGTACTCTTCTGGGGTAATCTACTGTAACTCCAAGGCTAATATTATAATACAGAGACCCAGAATAGACAACTTAAAAATAATCAGTCAAGCACAAACCAGTGGGGAAATAAGTAACTTATGTGTCACAATTTAACTATAAAATGGTACATATTTGATTGCTCTAGGGTTACAAAAATCAATAGATTTGCATATGACACATGGAATTACTCTAAAAGAAACTGTTGGCAAAGGGTAATTTAATATAAAAACCTATGTGTTTATGTATTAGAAATTCAATATTTAATTTACTCCTACAAATTCATGTTTTCTAGATAATTCTTCATATACATCTATAAACACTACGGTGGCCTTGAAAACTAACAAAACTTCACTTGTATACAAAGAATTCTTTATTTTTAATGAACACCTTTCCATGAAGCTGTTAAGAAATGTTGAAGTCAGTACTGAATAATAAAGTATACTTGTGTGTATTTCTTACTGATCCTAAACTGAGCATGTTAGTTTTAGCGATTTCATGATAGGATGATGTCCCTCCTTCCTGTATTCAAATTTTGGTCGGATTTAGTCTGAGATGAGTTTGGGTGGTACCTGGCCAGAGCCAGCTCTTGTTGGGGCTGTGCGCCCTCTGCTGGCTACTTAGATTGGCACTGACTGGTATGGAAGGGTTCTTAATTTCTTTTACTTTTCAAGGTTGGTTTTTTGTTGTTTTTTGTTTTGTTTTGGTATTTTTTATACAATCAGATATTTGTAGTGATTATAAAGTTGTAGGTTAATACTGAGTATGGCAGTTAATTATTAAGAAATGAAGGGATTTTTTTGTTTGTTTGTTTGCTTGGGGTTTTGGGGGGAGTTTCCTTTTGCTAAATATGAGACTCTTGACAGCTCAAATAACATGTGAAGTATACACCACTCTTGAGTTATTAGGTGGTTGTTTTCAGATGACCATTAATCATTTTCCTGTTGCTTTCCTAACTCCTCCTTGCCTGATTCCACTCAAGAAGAATTCTTGTTTACTAAGTTGGGCATGGACTTTAAAAGGATAGATCATTGAAATTTTGAAACGCAACTCCTTGTATATAGCTAATGCCTGGTAGAGAACCCCTTGGTAGGCTTAACTGGTTTTACTTGCTTTGTGAAGGAAAATGAGTCTGTATTTACATCCTAATGTTTTATGAAGACGTTTTTGGTGTCCTTGCAGACCAAATTAGCTGTTCTCCCTGGCAGACATTGAGAAGAATCAGAGTTTGAGTGGAGCCTTTTCTGTTTTGTTTGGCTGCTTTTGGTTGCTGTTTCTAGAGTGTAGGATGCTAAAGGAGCAGGTTACTGACGCTGTCAGGTTGCAAGACTGACGTATGTATACGAGGGCGGTTACAGAGGGAACCTCTCACCTCTGTGCTATGACTTAGGTGGAGACTTGGTAGTAAAGGCCAAAGCTCTGTATAATGAATAGGTCTTTAAAATAGCAGCAGTTATTGTTGATAAGTTTCCATCAACTTCTTTATAAAAATTAACTGTGTGTAAGTGATTTCTACATTATCTCTGAAATGCCTTGAGTCCATTACGTGATGATTCCGTGGCGAGAATTTTTTAGCTCTCTCCAGTTCCTTTGTCTTTGCAGATTTCTCTAATTCATAATAAACAAATTCCATCAAAACTCCCCAACCAGCTCCCCAGCATATGGAATGATCGGAGAACTAGAGCTAGAGAAGTGGGGAAATGTCTTCTAAGTTATTTCCAGTTTTCCAGCTTTCCAATTTTAGGCATCCGTTACCTTAAAATTTATTATGGGTAAATCATAAAGGTGTAAGGTATTATTTATTTTGATTTACTTAACATTGTCAAATAGCTGCAGACGGCATTCCCACAGATATCCGTTTCCCGCTAAATTAGTTCTAACGGCGTATCCTGTTGCCTGCCCCCACGCTGAGGTTGCGTTCGGTGGTCTCTGTGCTTCTCAGTATTCCCACTGTACCCCTGACGACAGATGTTACTGGGGTTCCTCCCTGGCTTCTCACCCATCTACTCTATTTTGTAAATAAACATTTACTCTTTAAAAATAATTTTTATTGAAGTATAGTTGATGTATACTGTTGTGTTAGTTTCAGCTGTGCAGCAAGGTGAATCAGTTGTACAGATGCCTATGTCCCCCCTTGTAGATTCTGTTCCCATATAGGCCGTTACACAATTTGAGTCAAGTTCCTGAGGACAGTGTCCATCATTAACGTACCATCAGCCAACATGTGCTGGTTATACACAGGCACCCAACAATATTTATTCCTGAATCTTATGTTTTTTGGGCCTCTTTCAGGTTCAGAGGACCATTTTTGCAAGCTTCAGAATTGAAAATTGCTGTCTGTAAACATCTGTTCCCCATGGTGGATTTTATTTTCTTGCATGTTTTGCTAGGATGCGGTCACTGTTGTGACTACGCCCCTTCTCTCTCCTTCCTCCGTTCCTCCTTCTCCCTCATCCTCCCTTCCTCTGCCTCTCCCCTTCCTTCCTGTGGCCCCCGCCTTCCTCTCTTGATTTAGTCATGCTCATATATTCAGTAATTGGGAGGTTTTCCTTAAACGCTATAGTGTGGGGCTCAGTGGTTTGTGTAATTTTGTTTGTGAACCATCACCTTCCTTTAACAAGGGAGTTGGACTCGAGGAGTTTGGTCCTGTTTCCCTCCCAGCTTGTTTGTAATGGGGCCATTCTTTTAAAGTTGATCTTGAAGGGCAGGCTCAATGGTTAGCAGTCTTTCTCCTCTTTATCTGCTCCGTGAATGCCCTGAATTGTATTTTGAATTATGGGCTATTTCACCACAATTTCTCAGTAGTGTATATTTAGGGAATATGAACTCTGTAAGTCTAAGACTAGAGAAATGTTGTCTAATATAGATGCATCTATGAATGACACTCAGATTCTCTTCTATTTGGGGTTAAAAATGCTACTTATATCCATATATGAGTATTATACTTACATATATACATGTAAGTATAATACTTATTTTATTGTACATATGTAAAGCTGTATTTAAAATTTTCATGAACCCCCCACCTCCTGTATTTTTGTGCATTCTTGAGTTTCATATCAAATGTGTGTTGCTTCTTTTAAGAGATGACAGTGGTTATATTCTAATTGTTAGTTGTGAGCTCAGCTTGAAAAGTGAGGCCATCCCCTACATGAGATGGCGCTAAAATATGTGATTTCCCTAGATACACACTTTATAATGAACATAATACTACATCTTTCTTCTGTTTTCTGTGCTGGCGTGCCTAATTCAGAGTTTGGTCATTATTATTTTGAACAGTTGATGTTAGTGAGACTTCCCTGATGACTCAGACAGTAAAGAGTCTTCCTGCAATGCGGGAGACCCAGGTTCAATCCCTGGGTCAGGAATATGCCCTGGAGAAGGAAATGGCAACCAACTCCAGTATTCTTGCCTGAAAAAATCCCATGGACAGAGAAGCCTGGCAGGCTATAGTCCTTGGGATCACAAAGAGTTGGGCATGACTGAGCGACTAACACACACACACACACACTCGTGAGACTCTTTTAGAACATCAGTTTACTGGGCGGTACATAATGTATCGCTAAAAGCAGATTGCAAGGTAGAACGTAACTACTGATTTTCTTAAAATTTGCTGATAAATTCCAAATAATTGAGCGGGGCAACAGAGTCTTACTTATAGGGTGTTGTCTCTGCTGCGTTTGGTCAGAAATGTCATCAGTCCCCTCCAGAGGAATCAGAAGACCAGATTCTCTCCCCCAGCAAGGACTCCATGCTTCCGTAGAGCACGAACATGCCGAATTCGTGGGTGGGAGCGTCCTTTTAGGTTAAGAAGCCAAGTCGGGTTCCCTGAGTTGATCCTTGGAGTCTAAAGGTGACTTCTTCCTTAGGGCAGGAAGGGGGACAAGGTACTTGCAGAGCCGTGGCCACTGGGGCTGACTGAAGAGGGATGTCCTTTTACCTCCAGGACACTTGTGTCTTGGAATCCTGTTGTGTGTGAGAGCTGTCTATGTGGTAATGTGAGATGCATTTCTTTAAAACAACTAGTCTTCATGAGTGGAGATGAACAAACATAGAGGCCTAATACGCTGTCAGAAAAAAAGTTTCTCCAGCTTGCAGAATGTAACTGAAAGAGTCTTGGCGATCAACTCTTGTTGATCAACTTTTGTTTCAAAATCCAGTTAAACAGGTTAGATTAGATGTTATCTCCCAGGTTTATTGGAGTTTCATCTGATGTAATCTTAAAGATCGAATCAGTTCACCTAAATTGGTTATTCTTACCCCAACCTGTTAGACTAACCAGTGAAATTTTATTGTTTGTTTTTTTTTAAATAGATATTCTGTACTCTGTTCCACTGATTGCAAGTCCCCTGGGGTGGAGAACCCAGGTATCTGTTTTAAGAAAAGACCTCTGACAGTTCTTATGGCTGGCAGGGTGTCTGAGCCATAGAACTGATTTGAGGGGCTTGATTTCCTGCAACCCGATCCTGCATCTTCCTTTCCTTCTTAGATGACAGCAGAAACATTTTGTTTCTGATGCCTTCAATGTGTATTGCGAGCTTGACCTTGGCTTTCATTTTTCTATGCAAAATGATTACATGTTGTCAAATAAAAAGCAAAACTTCAGATGTATATGATGTTTCATCGGAAGCCCCACAGAGCCCTTCATTGACTTGGTTATGCCCAGACACCATAGACACTTAACTGCAATAAAAATAAGAAATAGGGCAGGCAGAACAATTGAGATCTTATTCACATCAAGCCAGTGGTAAGTTACTCGTTAGAAGTAAGTTGAGTGATTCCAGGGTTACTGTTAGTCCTTCAGGCCCCTAGGGGACCCTTGTACAAATTGCTGATTCAGAAAATCATTACTCCGGTGACTCAAGTGGCACTTTAGTGGCCTTAAAGAGTTATTCGACACACCTCCCCAAACAGCTAAGTTATCCCCATGATTATGTTGATTAATTGCACACTGTGGAATTAGTGTTATTTTCAATAAAAGATTTTCTGGCATTGGGAAAAGAAAGGATAAAACTCACGTGCTTTCAGTTGATAATGTGTGCACTTCTCCTAAGCGTGAGGGAGGGGATGATCCCAGCTGTTGTCCGGGGTGGGCCAAATAATCTAAGACAGTACTTTTCATTTTGCATCGAAAAGGGGCTTTTTGGTGTCCCAGAGGATGGTCACTCAAAATGTGACCCGTTCTAACATTTTCATTCATCAAAGGACTGGAGAATGCTTCTTCAACCTACTACGAATTGCGGAGAGGGCTGTGCTACATAGTGAGAAAAAGCCGAGTGGAATCATCTCTGTTACCACAGCAGCTATGGGTAATAAAGGTGGCATATTGTAAAAACAGATTTCGGTACAGGAACTGGTTATTTAGGTTCTAGCTTTGTCTCTTAATATCTGTACAACCTCTTTTATTTGTTAGAAGTTGGTTGCCTTTTTTTGTTTTTTTTTTTTTTCCTTTTTGGCCACGGGACTTGTGGGATCTTAGTTCCCCGACCCGAGAATGAACCAGCGCCTTTGGCAGTGAAAGCACAGAGTTCTAACCACTGGATTACCAGGAAATTCCCCACCTTTTCTGAATTTTAGTGACTTCTGCTATAAACAGAGGGCTTCCCAGTTGAGTCAGTGGTAAAGAATCTACCTGCCAGTGCAGGAGACAGAGGAGATGAGGGTTTGATCCCTGGCTCAGGAAGATCTCCTGGAGGATGAAACAGCAACCCACTCCCGTATTTTTGCCTGGGAAATCCCATGGACAGAGGAGCCCAGGGGATTGTAGTCCATGGGGTCGCAAATAGTTGAATTTGACTGAGCGCACGCACGCACTGTGAACATGGGGTTAAAATGGCCATCTAAGGAACTCCTAGGGTCTTGTTGTCTTTACCTTATGTCCTATATAATGCTTTACAAATGTGAGGGCTTTAAGCAGAATTGAGTGTAGATACTGAACCATGTTTAGAACCCCCCAAATGAAGAGTTTTGGTGAGGCCTCAAGATGCTCTTAAGTATATCTGGAATTTTGGTACACCCACTGTTTTGAAGGCGCTGTCTAGATGAGATGAGGTGAAGCAACGACAGAAGGCAGCTAAAAACTCATCATTTTCCAAGGTCAGAGCTCTAGTTACTACCGAGTGTTCTGTTTTGATGAAAGGAAGGACTGCAGTTAGTCTTTCCTGGGAAAGTGATTTGGTCCCCGTTTCTCATCATCCTTTGCTGCAAACTGTGTGCCTCGTCACTTTTCCTCTGAATTTTCTTTCTGTTCTCAGTTTAGGATGAAGTGGAGGAAGAGAATTTTCTAGACTATGGAATGACTATTTTATCAGCTGAAATTGAGTTGTAACTCTTTTAGCATGAAATTTATTATATTTGGATTAAAAAAAAAGGCCTCCTGGTATAGTAGGAGTTCTTTCTACAGGAAAGAACCAGTGGTCTTCTCTGTATTTTAGAAATAAGGAAAATAATGTCAGTTTCTGGTTTCTTGTAAACCCAGACTGTCACCTCCAAGCTCGGATCAGGGAAAATTAAGATTGACTGGCTAGTGAGAACCACGAAGGTGTATATTCATGGAAGCATCACAACAAGACACAAGTATTTTTAGGTCAATTAAAATAAAATTCAAATTTTAACCTTGTAACCCAGGGCATTCTTTTAAATGTTAAGTTTTTAAAAAGAGTGGTTTCTCAGATTCCTCAGGATTTGTGTCAGTAGGCAAAAAGACAAGAGCAGGTATGTGTATTCAAATGGATTTAGGAAAGATTGCATGTCAATGGTAACAGTTTGGATGTGTTGGATTAAATAAAATGTATGATTAAAATTAAAAAGTTAAGTGAAGTTAAAAAAGATATTAACTGAAATTAAAGGTCTTCATTGCAGGATTTTTTCAGAGGATTTCCCCTGCTAAGATACAGTGTAAATTTCTGGGGGTCAAGAGGGATATATAGGTAGCTTCTAACATTTCCTGGGCTTTTAAATTTGCCTCCTTTTTGTTTTTCGGAGCCTGTTGTGGGGCTGTTATTCCACAGAAGACACTAGTGCGTATCTTGCCTTGTCCTATACTATGACTGTATTTTGACTTTGACTCTTCTCGTCTTCATTGGTTTGAACTCATGTTCTTCACAAGTGACATGTGTAGAGATGCCGTTTGCGGCCGTTTTTGTCAGTTGCTTCCAGTTGTTGTGGAGATGGTTACAGATTTTTTCATGAAGTCACAGGTTCTGGTGCACATTATTTGCACAGCTATTAAGTACCTAGAGACCTTTTAGGAATAAAACACCATGTAAATGTAAATTATCACCACCTCTAAGACACTTTCATTAATTTCATATCAAATTCATGAGTGTTTTGAGCTCTGGGATTTAAGTCTTCAGAATTGGGCTTCTCATGTATTTGTAGTTTTTTTTTTTTCTCCCCGAGTTTAAATTCCAGCAGCACAGAATAGTATGAATAGTCCAGCCTTGGGAATCCAACTGCCAGGGTTTGAATCCTGGGTCTAAGAGTTGCTGCCTTTGTGAGCTTGGGCAGTTTTCCGTTTCTCAATTTTCTCATCTGTAAAGTGGTGTTTATATTACGTGCCTCACAGGGTTGGTTCTTGTGTAGATTGAATGAATGTCTACATAACCTCTTTGCGTAGTGGGGATACGTGACAAGAACTCGGGTATCGTGTGGACAAGAGAGAAAAAGGTAGGCGTGGGAAAGATGAAAGAACTGTAAATTATAAATAACCTCATGTATATTTTTGGAACCAGTCTTCCGGTTATTGTTTAATGAAATACTCTTTTCAGTATGCCTCCCACCCCCAGATGATAAGGTAACCAAGGATGGGCTGAGGGCAGGGACAGAGATTTAATCCAACTCAAACAGGGTTGTGATGAGCTCCTTAGTCTGGTGACGGAGAACAAAGGGCTGGCTCTTCAGTTCCCAGAATGAGGATTAGCAATGGAATAACCTTGCTGGGTATTGTCCTACAACATCAGGTCACTTTTTTTTTGTTTTTGTTTTTTTAAATCAAGGCTTTTCATAGGATGATGTGTTCCAGCATATAGTGCATCTTGTTCGGTTGTTGGTGAAATACTTACCATTTATATGTAATATTAAAAGTGGCCTTATAAGAATGAAAAGCTAGAAACCCAAACACAACCTATTGTTATCCTACGGGTCAACCACCCGTGGGCTCATCTGAGTCACGGCTTATCTCCAGAAATCATATCATGGATAAGTTGTTCTTGCCTGTCTCTCACTCCCTCCAAGTGGATTAGAACTAATGTTTAGGTGTAGTAATCTGCCAAAGGGGGTACTTCTTAGATGTGTCCTTGTGAATTATTGAATTTATGATACCAGTTTTTTCCTTCATGTAACACTTTCATTCTCAGTCATTTCCTATGGCATTTGCTTACAATGGGATACCACGAATAGATTGTAAGGAAAATTATGAGTCAAATGGAAAATTATGTAAGAATATAAAAGTATTAGATTTTGAATTATATAGCTATTTGTTCATCATACTCCCCCCCACATTAAATTTTTTTTCTCTATCCTTCATGAGGCAGCAAGATAAAGAACAGTTGAATAAATCAGCAAAAGGATTGGTCTTTAAAAATAAATGGAAACAGCTTATATTTTCTGCTTATCTTTGAGTTTTTCAAGGGCAACAGAAAAAGCAAGTGACTCCTTTATTGATTGCCCATTGGTGTCATTTTTAATAATCAAATTTAAATATAGGTTTTTAACAGCTGATGGGTTCAATTTGGACAAAACACGTGTTGACTTTCCGGATTGTTTGCTCACTGTAGATGCCGACTTGTTCTAGAGAAGGGGCTGCCAGTTGAGCTCCTTTGTCTTTAGAAGGATTGATTGACGGATGTTGTGTCTGCTCATTTACAGCGTTTTTCTTGCTTAATTTAAAAAATTGTGACATAGCATTACATGTTCCTTGTATACATCGTTTTTGCAGAAGAAAGTTGTTTAGCCAATATGTCGACTTCGTTTATGAAATCCTCTCTTGTAGCTTTCATTCAGCGTTCAGTGTAGCCTATTAGGTCATATTATTCGTTTCATGCACGGCAAATCGTCACCAGCAGCAAAATTTAACATTTGGTCCTTTTAGGTATAAAAATGAATCAAATGCTTGACAAGATTTGTTTCTGGTGTATATTTCAGAGTCCCCCCCACCCCCTTGGTGGGCAGACGACAAATATTACTAACGGGTACTTTTAGTTTTTAAAATATGGACAACAGTACTCCATGCAGTAAAAGACTTGAGCGATTAATGCTACCCTTATGCCTCTTTTGAGTACTTTTAGCCATGGGGCTTGGCACTGCCACCATTGTCTTGGTGCCAAAAAATATCCGCAGCGGCTGTCGCATTCTAGTACTGGAGGGTTGTCTCGAAAATTCCGCAGTGAACGCGCCGGGTTTGTTCATCACTGCTATCTCTTTTAAATATTGGAAAAATAGAATCTTGAGCTCTTTCAAAGCTCCGTTGTGATCGTGGGGATGAGGGGGGAGGTCGGTGGCGAAGAATGGAGGAAAGAAGCCGTCCGCGCCAGCCAGTGGGTATAAGTGACAAAAATCCATGCCTGGCATAGAGTAAACACACATATTTAGGAGCTTTTGTGTTCACGAGCACAGATAGTTACTTAAGGATCCTACTCAAACATGTTATCAGTGCTCTTGAGAATTTTATTATCTGAAACAAATGTTCCTGAGCATTTTAAGCAGAAGACTGACATCAAGATCATAGCTGATTTTTAGTGGACAGTTTATACAAAATATGTATATATTTTTTTCTCCCTGGAAGTGAGGTGCCATTGTAAAATGGCTGCTTTTTGTCATTAGGAAATTAGTGGAGTAGATAAGATAGAATTGAGAAGGTGCTTGGGTTTACCCACAGTCCATGTCCTGATTGTTTTGCTCCCAAACAGGGATTTGAGCTCTAAGGACAGATTTATAGTTGATTTTGGAAACAAAAATATGCAATAAAGTTAAAGGTTTACACTATCAGAATGACATGCGTTCGCTCAGGATCTCTGGAGCGATCTATTTGATGGTAAAAGTGGATGCCACAGATGAAATCTTTACAAGGAATATAATCCTAAAAAAAAAAAAAAAAGGGAAAAAAAAGTGCACCTCCCAGCCTCCTGCTGGCCGCGCTGCCTCTTCGGTACCTCACAGACTTCGACAGAGTCCTGGACGGGTGCCCACTGATGTCATGGAAACACTCAAATTACTGAGAATGATTCATGTCTATGCTGGTCTCTTGTCCTCCCCCACACAAACAGGAGTAGATTTTTAACCCTGACAACTTGTAATTTGCAGTGGGTTTATTTTTGTATCTGGATAAATATTTTTTAACAAGCAAAATTAAGATTAAGCAGTCTGTATCTGATATGATAGTAAAGAATGCTGGGTCCGTGTAGCCAAGAGCACTTTGGGGACTCTGCGCTGCCTGTGTCCCTTCTCGGCTCTTCCCCCTCCTCTGCTCTCTGCCCACCCCTGTGCTTTCTAGTCCGCTCTCCTCCCTTCATTTTCCTCTTTTCCTCTCTCTTCTCTCCCCTGTTTATTTATTCACATTCTCTTTCTCTCTCACATCCTTACTATTTGCATGGACCCCCTCTCTTCCTTTAAAAGAATGAAAGGAATGGACCTAACTTTATATGTGTGTGTGTGTGTGTGTGTGTGTGTGTGTGTATGTGTATATATATATGTGTGTGTGTGTGTGTGTGAATTGAGACAAGTTCTGGTAGGCAGATTCATTTCTCCAGGTCTATATGCAGGAGTCAAGTTGGGAAATAATGCCAGGAGGTGAAATTCTGTAGGAGATAGCTTCGGTAACTCCTTCTAGAGAAAGATCGCCTTTCTTCCTTCCAATTTCTGGAAGTCACCAGAACAGGACACTAGATACTCAGTTTCCTCGGAAGTCAGAGTAAATTCTATCTTATCTATGTCTCTTTCTGTCTCTCTGCTTGTCTGCATGTCTACCTGCCTCTCCACTTGTCTTTCTAGTTGCTAAACAAGTGGATATTATGTCAAAGTGAATCATGTCCTGGTTGTATTAAAGCTTTGTCGATGTGAGAGCTTAAGGAAGGACAGACTTCATTTGATAACTCATAAAGATCGAGTTGGTTTTTTTCTGTTAGTAATATGTATAAAGAGAAGTTAAAGACTATAAGTAGCTTCCATCTGACACAGAAGAATAAATAGGTCTTTATGACCATTTATACTTCTAAAACAGGCAGATGAATCTCTTCTTCAGTGTAAAATCCTCATACAATGAAAGTTATTCTCTTAGACCTCCCAGGACTGAATCTGTGAGTTGGTATCCTGTTTCATTGGACGGAAATTGATATGGTCATTGATTTTCTGCTTTGCACTGAATACTTTGCCAGAAGTTGGGTGGTGGGAGTGTGTCCCCAAGTTTGAGATCGATTGGAGTCAGTGGAAAAGTTAATAATGATGGGGAAGAGGGTTGATGTTAAGACTCAGGTTTGGCTTCCTTCACAAATCATCTTCTGTTTTATGTCTATAGTGACTTACATACCGGGTGAGCTTTTGACTAGTTTTAAGATTTATCAAAGGCACATTCCTTGTGTGGTGTCAAAAAGACATGCCCTCATAGCATTGTCCTTGAACCCAAAGATTACAGTTGAACACTGCTGCTTGTAACGTTTATGTTAACTTGAGTCAAGGGGGAAAATCATGGGTGTTGTAAACTCCGAAGGATCCATCTAGCCTCTCAAAATACTAGTTTTGAATTTTCTCATTGGAAGAAAGAATAGTATAGTCCTGGGTAAAGAGGACAGTGTACCTTAAGCTCTAGTCTCAAGGGAAGAGCGTATCCTTCTGTCCTGGACAGGGTGGGGTTTGTGTTGTGGGCGGGACAAGCCCTTTTGAATGTCCTAGTGTGGACTGTTCTCTGTAACAATTCTTTATTTGTCGCTAGGTATGTTCTACTGGTTGGATCTCTTGAAAGGTGTTTTCATTGTTTTCCTGACGATTAAGGCTCAACATACTTTTTAAAAGAAACAAATGAGCTGCCTTGATTTTTACCCTTAGATATGGCTCTGTACATCTCTGTAGAGGAGTCAACAGATAAAAAATTGGAGTGTTAGAATCAGAACAAGACACTGATGTTCCATTACCCCGTTTTCTGCTGGGTCTACTGGTAGAACCTGAAGTTGGCCTCGGAGTGGGCAATTTTTCAACAGTCCTCTTTCCCAAATGTAAATTCCATCATCATCTTGATCATGACGGTCTTTACTCCTGGGAAAGGGAGTTTAAATAAGAGAGAGAGAGGAAGAGAGACCCAGAATTTTGAATAGTTTCTTTGCTTTATTCACCATCTGGAGAGTCCTGATTGATTAGCTTTGGCCTCACCATTAAGTGTCAATGTAATCAATGGGAATGACTAGGCTAGGGTCATTACATAGATAATGTGCCTGCTGTGTAAATAAAAATGAAATTGTTTAAATTTTGTGAGCGAGAAAGAAAGTGAAAATAAGGAATGACAATTTGTTTGTTAGAGAAAGTGGAGGCCATTGGAATGACAGTTTTTGGAAGTGTGGAGCAGTTTGGCTAAGAATAGGAATGAAGGGTATTTTTTTCCAGTTTAGCATAGCCAGCGTGGGGAAGTGTTATTCCCTGCCTTGCTTGCATACATTGCCAGTAGTGCCTACTTTTCGTATGTAAACATCGGGGAAGAGAAGTGGATGTCTGTTACCTGAAGGAGATTTTTTTTTTTTTTTAAGGAAAAACACAATTTACACTTTTTTGTTGTTGTTGTTTCTCTTGGCAGGTAAAACAGAAAGGGGCTCCTACTCATCTTATGGGAGAGAATCGAATTTACAGGGTTGCCACCAGGTAAGTGAGAGTCTCTCTTCGGGGAAGGGTTGAGAGGATGAGCCTGGTGAATCAGTGTGTTTTGTAAATTAGGTGATGCATTTGAGGCTGGGGCACTGAGGCACCGAAAACCTTCCGATGCCTGACTCTTTCACAAAGTAATGAAATGACACCGAGCGCAGAGTCATAAACACCCCATCGTATCAGCAATGTATTCACTGGCTTGTTGTTATTTTTTTTCATCCATCAGCCGGTACCAGTGGCACTGTTTGCAAACCAGCGATGTCGGGGAAAGTGGTTCTATCAAAAGAGTTTATTTGCAATTAAGAACTTGAGAATTTCTTACACTGGAAGTGCTTCGTGCAGCCATGTGTCAGATCCTGGGTTTTGGGTGGCTACTGCCCTAAATTATAGTTTTCATAGGGGCTGTAGGATGTTGTGTGAAAACAGGGTTGTATTGAGGGATAAAAATGTCTGTGAAAATATGATTTGTTGTCCCTTTTTGTTTCTGAATTGTTTTTGGCTGAAAGTCAAGGCCAGCAGGCTAACAGCAAAGCCGTCTCAAGGGAGGCATGCGTGAGCTAGAAAAATAAGAGTACTTTAATTAAATAATAAAATGCCAGTGTCATACAAAGGTATAGCGTGTGTGTGTGTGTGTCTCTGGGCTTTGTGCATTTGCATACTTTCAACTCTCCAGAGAAAGCCCAGTTCTAAAAATACTATCCATAGCCAAAAGTGTAAGCTTTGTTTCAAGACAATTGAGTTTTTACAGACGCTTTCTTTTTAATTTCAGTATCGGTACTAATCACATGTTTCATATCTTTTTCTTTTTTTCCTTGAAAGATTTAGACTTTCTTTTTCTAAGGGCATTGCTTTCTCACTTTGGAAAACTCTTGATAGAATTTAATGCTTCTCTTTCAGATTCAAAGCTTTCTAGCGTTACATTATTCATCCAAACAGAAATGAAGTTCTTTTTGTGCTGGGAGGGGAGTGCTTGTTCTCCTGCACCCTCTCACCCTCCCGTCTTCTTTAGTGATGGGGGAAGAAAAAATTTCATTTTGCTTTTTTTTGAACAAGCTGTTTCATGGATCCTGGAAAATGTAAGCAGACAGTTTTAGTCATTAAGTAGAGCCTGCTTGAGGAGGTGGCCTTTAGGTATCCGTCATAGGTTCCGAAAGGTGGAATTCTGGTGGAGTCCTGTGTGTGTGTGTGTGTGTGTGTGTGTGTTTTCCTTCTGGAGAGATTTGCATTTTTAAAGTTTACTTCTTTGGCCCAGCCACCCGTTCAGTCATACTCGGCATCTGAGAGGTTTGCTGTGATGAGGTGAACGGTGCTGGTTTAAGATCTCCCTGCTGCACACGCTGCAGAGTACAGTTGACGGCAGTTTGTTTGGAAAGAATTCTGCAGGAAAGAAATTTACAGCCATTCCAGCGCGACGGAAACATCTTTGGAATGTGAGTGCAAATGTGCCGGGGTAGATAGCTCGGGCAGAGAGCCTCGGAGCGCGAGTCTCTGGTGTAAAGCTCTCAATTCCCGCAGAAGAGCCTGTTCCTGTGTATCTGGTTTCTGAGGGTCAAAGCAGAGGTCGTTTGAGTTTTGGGGAGAAGAAAGTTGACAACATCCTTCCTTTTCACAGATGGTCATGGCAGAGGTCTCTGTTTTCGCCCGGCCTCTTTTTCTGGTCAACGAGAGAATAGACTTCCTCGCCCCTGTATCCTTTCTTCCTAATAGGAATTGGCGTGATTCCTCCCAGACACAAAGATTTCCTCTGCTGAGTAAGCGCGAGGCCCCTTAACTTGTGAAAGCGTCACTCAGCCCGCGTGAGTCTGTCAGTGTGTGTGTGCCGGGACACAGACCCTCCCTCGGTTTGTGGGCAATACTGCCCTCGGGTGCGACTGAAGTTCGTTTTTTTGGGCAAACGCAAGGTGAGAAGTGGCAAGGGGCAGAGGGTGGATCAGAGGTGGACAGACTGGTGTGTGATGGCTGAATGTCTGGCCTGGGGAATGTCTCCTTCTGAGACGTTCATGTCCAGGAGAATTCTGTTGTATATAGGAGCGCGGCTGCATCCGCTTCTCTTTAAAAAAGTCTTCATAATCTAGCCGTGGAGTGTGGAGATTTCTTTCGTTCTGATTTGTGCTTCCTGGTTGTGAGTCTCGCAAGGACCGACTCTCTGTGCTCAGCTTGGGCTCAGCAGTGGCCATAAACGGTGTTGATCACTTAAGGAGAAAGCAAAGAGCACAATTTTGGAAATTCCCCAATTGAGGAAATCGGGGTTGGAGAGGGAGAGGGTGGCATATTTATGAATTTCTGCTTTTGGTGAAATTTGAGAATAGAACAGACCCTAGTGTGTCTTCCGGTGAAAATGAGTTTCTCTTGAGCCGAATTGCTTTTTGAATTCCTGTTCTCCAACACCAGCTATGCAAACCCCAAAGAAAGGCAGACTCTCCGTGTGTTGGGCTTCAAGTCTAAATAGCAGATCACAGCTGAAACGATTCCCCACTGTGTGGCAAGGTGAGTGACTTGTGGAGAGGGAGCTTGTTGTTTTCTCCTGCTTAGAGAGGTGCTGGATGGAAATCCTTTAACTGATATGCCCCGAGGAGCTCCCCAAACTGCTTTGTCGTATTGTAACCCTGCATCCTGTGGACTTACTGGAATAAGCACTGTTATAGATGAACATACTTCTTCAGTTCCAGCAGCCTTTTGTTTGGTCATCCTGTGGACTTACAGGAATAAGCACTGCTATAGATGAACATCCTTCTTCAGTTCTGGTAGCCTTTTGTTTTGTGCAGAGAAATAGCAGTGGTAAGCAACAGGTAGCCAACTGCTGTCTTGGAGAAATAAATCGTTATTATTTCGAGATGTGTGTTGTTTCAGAGTGCATCAGGTTAATATATACATATGTATATATATGTGTAGGTATATATCCGTTATGTGTCTCTTGAGGGTGTACCACTGACAGTGATAGAATGGGACTTGTAAAAAGTGGGCGTTTTAGCCGAGACACAAAAGCTGGCAGGTTCTTTATTAGCGATTAAATTGTTTTCATTAAAAATAGTAGTGGGATAATATGAATTCATGAATGCATTTTCACCGAAAATGATCAGAAATGAAGTCGGTAACTTCTCAGCCTTTTGAAATTGTACAGAACATAAACCCATAGAAATCAAAGCGGCCAAACGGACTTTTTTTAGTTCTAACTAAATATGGCAAAACTAATTTCAATCAAATTGGGGTACGGAAATTACACCCAGGCTTAAAATGTTTTTGCCAAATTGCAACCTCATACTACTTTTTTTTTTGAACTGAAAAAGAAAATGTAATTTATAATGGAAAGTCTGACAGAAACAAAATGAGAGGGAGTAAAGTCGTTTGCAGGATAGTCTGATCTTCATACGATAGCCTATAGCTAGTACCTAATGGACATCACTGTGCATGACGAAAGGAAAAAATGTCATTTGCTTTCGGCCTCTCTTGCTGCTTTGAATAAGATGTTTGGTGATTGCAAACCTTTTTTTTTTTTTTTTAATCTTCCTGAGATCTTTTTTTTAATGAGGGTGGTGATGTCAACACAAATACTTGTTATTAAGGCAGAGGTTATCCCCTTAAATGGAAGTGGAGCATTGATTATTTGTTTTGTCTTTCTAGGAGATAGCCCAAGTCTAAAGCGATGGTTTTATTATTAATATCTTGTGGGCAAGGTTATGTGTGTGTGTGTGTGTGTGCATGCACGTGTGTGTGTGTGTGTGTGTGTGTGTGTGTGTGTGTGTGTGTGTGTGTGTGTAATATAAGGAAAGCTGGGCCCTATCTGAGACCAATTAAACTCAAATCTGAGCTGGGCCTTTGCGTTTCTGACAACTCCCCAGGTGATTCTAATGTGCAGCTAACTTTGATGATTTCCTAGAATGTTCTGTAGGAATCTACTGTGTTTAAAAGATTTGTGTTCAAAATCAAGTATAGCTGCTGACCCTAACAAAGCTTTTAGATTTCTTGCCTTAATTTGATTATTCAAGACATGGGACTATATTGCATATGTACTTTATTTAAAAGGCAGTGAAAATGAGGGGCATTCTGAACATCAGTAAGATGCCTTGAAATCTTCATACAAAATCCCACAACTGAATATGCGAGCCACTATCTTGTTTTCTCTAGTGAAGTCCAAGGCTCTAACCTTATCCACATTCTTTTTCTTTCTCAGCAGGTAATCAAATAGCACTGTGCTGATAAAGTTACTTGATGTTTCGTTCTTAAAGCCGATGGGATTTAAGAATTAGGCCTAACCTCAGATTGTTTTGTTGAGTTCCAGAAACTTTGCAGCTACAGAAGACATGGGTCTTCTCTGTATGTGATTTAGCGTGCTCATAGAGTCGTTTTAGATTCACTGAAATTAAACGTATATATTACACATTTAAGAATGGATTTTCTCATTTCAGTTCTTTTTATTTTTGATACGGAAAGGATCACAGTAAAAATAGAAAGGATATACACAGAAAAGACATGAGATCCTTTGTCTCTTCTTGTGAAAATGGCTTTTAGGTCTTGTGCAAGCAGAAATACATCTTGGTTTTTAACTTCACATTATGGTTAAATGTTTTATTATAGCATGCCCTCATCCGTAC
This sequence comes from Bos javanicus, assembly GCF_032452875.1. Lineage (NCBI taxonomy): Eukaryota > Metazoa > Chordata > Mammalia > Artiodactyla > Bovidae > Bos > Bos javanicus. The sequence goes on along the minus strand of NC_083891.1, from coordinate 54,748,243 downwards.
CTGGCTCTCTGCGCCCTTCCTAGGAATCTCTTCCATCCGTGTACTGTCTTGGCGCTCAGCTTTGCCTTCATGGTGCTTTTCGAATGTGCCCTTATTGATGTTTGTGGAATGGTGGTTTCCACCAGATTCTGTAAACTCCTGAAGTCAGGGGCCACGTTGGCCCCATCCGGCCCCGTGTGATCTCTGTATCTGGCACGGTGGGGATTGTGATGGCCTGAGGCTTATTTCCCTGGCATCACTTTTGGGGTCATTTTGAGAGGGTGAAATCTGAAGAGTCCTGTGTGAGCAGCGTTTTCCTGCTTCAGAAAACCAGAAAATCATATCCTCTCAAAGAAGATATGGGGCTCTTGGGAGCCCTTCCTTCGACCATGCTGTGCAGACTCTGGAAGACATAGAGGGTCAGATCCTGCAGAGTCACTTGTCTCTCATTTTCCTGGCCTGAGTCCTAGCCGGGTGGCCTCGTCTTTCCAGGTCTGAAGGTTCCCCAGGGAGGGAATTGGAGATGTTCTCGGTTTCCGGTGGCGGTGTTGTTGGAACCAAAGGTCAGACTCCAGGCCCATCCTTTATGAATGTGCCGGTGTGGGTGGTGGGGTAGAATATTGAAAATCACCACAGTGTCAGACATCTCAGGCACCAAGTCTGCAGGGTGATGGCATCTCCGCTCTGTGCCTAGCACTGGTTTTCGGGCTGCGTTTCCTTTGTCTGGGGGGCATTGCTGTGGGCATACCCTTCTCCCGACCGCCGTCCAGCATGCACCAGAGGGGAGAATGGAGCTATTTTTTTCATTGCATCGGTTAACAAATATTTATTGGCCTTTAAGTGAAGTGGTAGGTACAAAGGAGAAAAACAAAGGGAAGCTCTTGTATACTCTACCTTCAATCCCCACTGGTAGCTTTCTTGATATTAAGAGGAAGAATCAAACACCATTCATTAAATTTACAAAATTTTCTTTAATCCTACATAGTATAAATTTTCAGGTTCTCAGAAGAGTTAGAAAAATCGAACAATGAAAAGTATCTGTTTGGTTTGCTTTGTGCGCGTGCATATACATGCATGTATTTTTCAGTGCACCATTTTTAAGTGGCAGATCTCCTAAGATTTCACCCTTAGGTTTTTCATCACGTGTGTCTGAAAATTAAGAACACTCAAATAGTGTTATCACCTCTAAGATACTAACCAGAGTTTCCTAATCTAATTCCCAATCCTGATTCATATTTCTTTGATTGTCCCCATGAAAATATCTTTATTATCTCTTTCCCCCTCCAGCCCACCCCCAACACTGTGTTTATGCATGATATTTTGTTTTTGTGTCTCTTTAGAATTTCTTTTAAACTAGAGCAATTCCTGTAATTTTTTAAAAAGTGACATTTACCTTAACGAGAGCAGGCTGGTGGACTTGAAAAAGTGTCCCCTTCTTGAACTGTTGGGCTATTTCTCTGTGGTGCTGTTTGTTACTCGTCTTGCTTGCAAATTGAAAATTAGACTGAAAGGCTGTTTCAGATGGAAGTTAAACATTTTGGCCCGGAATATCTCGTAGATTATGTGCTTTATGCTGTGTTTTATCTGGAGGCATGTAATGTCAAGATGTGTTGCTGTTGGTGACACTAACATTACCAACTTGGTAGAATTAGAGACCCCCAAATCTGTCCATTGTAAAGAAACATTCCCCCTCTGTAATTAGCAAACAGTCTTTGTGTTGATTTTTTAGCACTGGGCATAGATCCCTGTGCCCGTGTTCCCTAACAATCTTTGACCTGATAGTTTTAGCACGTATTGAGGATACTTGCCTGAGTCAGAGGGTTTTGAACTAGTGATTAAAAAAAAAAAAACTCCATCATTCCTTCTATGTTGATAGCTGACAATGAAAGAGATTTCTTTGATTGTTCGTTTCAGTGCTGTCAGTTTCAGTGTTCGTACATAGAAAATATAGTGTTAATAATCCTTGTATTAAATATGGTTCCTTACCTGGAGAAGACTGGCAGTATTAAAGCATCCTTCAAATTTCTTAAGATATTTTGATAAGAAAAATAGGTTATGATTCAAGCTAATGGTTGGAAATGCTTCAATTGCATAAGGGAAGACATAATTATAGGCTGTATTTCCTTACACATAAACTCTAGTATACTTTTGCTATAATTTGGAACCTAGTGACAATCTGTGTGCCCCCAGCTATTAATCTTGCCATAAGCACCATTGTTTCTCTAAAATTCTCAGATTGCTCCTCTACATTGTAGTAATTGTCCTTAAAGATCTCACAGGGTCGACCGTCAGTGGCTGACCCACTGAGTCAAGTGGCTTACTGTGATGCCCAGTTAAGTTGCTCTGTCAAGGATCACTGAGACAGTGAATCCGTGTATCCATTCACAACCCAGACTTGGCTGATGAATGAAAGTCAAAGTGAGTGAATTTCTAAATGTTAGTTTGGGCTCATTCTAGAGGGAGCTGACAGGACTAATATTAGCTGCCAGTATAAGTTCCCAGGCTGATTTAATAATTAATAATTAAGAAAATGATGCTCAGAGAGGTAAAGCAAGCAGACCAAAGAGTCCCCCCAGCTAAGTGTGAGAGCCAGGCTTTGGACCCTGAAATGCCTGGTTTTAAAGCTAGTGCTTTTCTAAGTTGGGTTCCCTGCTGCCGGAGCTCATGGTGAGGTTTTTGGACTCAGTAATAGGTCTGTATGAGAGCCCATTGGAAAACCACTTTCAGTAGAGGGTAGAGAATCTGGATCTAATATACTGCCTAGAATGGAGGATCTTCTCAGGGTGAACTGGAGCCATAGTGGTGGGGAAGGCAGAGAGGAAGGCAGGGATCCTCACAGCCCAACCTTTTAAAAAAAAGAATGAAAAATGTACCACATGTGACTGTATAAATAATCTATTCTGTAATGCCCTCAAAATTAGCATGTGCAATTTCATTAAAACCAGTGAAGATTTCCTGTGACGAGGCTGGGGTAGAATATGCCAATTCACATTTTAGCAACAGCGTGAACACTTTCTTAAAAATGTATTTTTTTTGGATTATCTTTGGGCCTTCCTTTCTGTGCGGTGCAGGCAGAATATGGTTTGCTGCTTCACAAATTTGGATTCTTCGTAGATCAAGTTATTCTTCCCCCAATACGAGAACTATATAGAGTGAAATCTGGGAGCAATACCTTTTCCAGGCTCTTAAATGTGACCTAGTAATTTTTTGTGTGTGGCATTTAACTCGTGAAATATATAAAATGACAAATACATGTTAGAAACATACACAAGTTGTACAGACAGTTCAGGACAACCAGTGCATAAAAACCATTGAAATTGATTCGAGGTGGTTTATAAGACACCAAAAACATGAAGTCCTTCTATCCTAAATGAAACTTCACCAGATGAACTTCTCTTTTCTCATGGAAAGTATTTGGGGGCTTTTAATAACCTCTAGTAAGTAGGACTATAATTCATCTAACTTTTGATACATAAATAAGAGAGGGGATATCAATTAATGACTAAACAACTGACTTAATTGTTTTTAAATAATTGGTAAAATTTGTTATTGAAACATCTTCCCTGGTGGCTCAGACGGTAAAGCGTCTGCCTACAACGAGGGAGACCCGGGTTCGATCCCTGGGTCAGGAAGATCCTCTGAAGAAGGAAATGGCAACCCACTCCAGTACTCTTGCCTGGAAAATCCCATGGACGAAGGAACGTGTTGAAATATACCTGCCCATCCTATAGAAATCACTGTAGCCTTCTAGCTTCTTTCCATAAAAAAGACAGTAGACTCACAATTTAGCATTAGAGGAATTTTTCAATATGGAATGGGAGAACCATTTATTCCTTTGTGTGTGATATTTCTTGAAATGGTTTCATCACTAGGAAATTTTCCTGAAACTCTTAAAACTAAAACCCCAAGTTAAAATAGTGAGAACATTGCAAGTTACCAGCAAAACCCCATCATCTTTGTAGAAATAATTATTTAAGAAAGAAACAGGTGATGAGTCTGCTGCTGTGCCCGATGGAGGTAACTTGCTTAGAATTGAAGAACCCCATCCTTTGAAAAATTGTGTGTGTGTGTGTTCTCTTTGTTCGTTGTTGAGTCACTAAGTCGTGTCCGACTCTCTGCAACCCCCATGGACTGCAGCCCAACCAGGCTCTGATGTCCATGGAATTTGCAGGCAAGAACACTGGGGTGGGTTGCCATTTCCTTCTCTTTGTTTATGTAGGTTTCTTTACATTTTCACTCACAGATAAACAAAACTGAGCTTCCTAAAGCAAGTACCTATAATGTTAACTGTGTTATTTTTAATCTAACAGAAGTAGTTTCTTTCGAGGAGAAAACTGGCATGTGTACATAGTTGTATTTGCTTTAGCATTCCTAATACACAAATATTTTTTCACAGTTAAGTTAAAATCTGGTGGGATAGCATCTTTAGACTGGCCCTTCTCTAGATTTTGTTGGCTAGAATATATTATCACTGTTATATTGTTATGGTACTTAAGGAAATCTGTATAACCCTTGATTCCATTAACCTGTCTTTTTGAAAGACCTCTTCGGTAAAGGCTTTCTATGATGCTTTAAAAAAATACCAACTATGTCTTATTTTTAACCCACCTCAGAGTCACGTTTACATGAATTTGGGATGACAATTCAATGATATGAAAGCGATTAAGGAAGAACATCCCTAAGATTTTTCAAGCAGTGATCATCCTCCAGAGCTCTAGATGTGGGGGTCTCTGTGGGTCAGGGTTTTACCCGTGCATGCACACAAAATAATCCGAGCTCATTTGTACCACGGTAATGAACAGCAGGGCACTGAATCTTTTCAGTTTTATTGGTATTATATACAGTAAGTTATTAAATTTCATCTCTGTAATACACCTGCAGTAAAATAACAAAACATTGCTGCACTTAAGGAACATGTGTGTGGTACAGTGCCCTCCCCCATCATTTCACTGCCCCCCCAAAACAGCTGCTTACAGATTTCAAGATCCATTGTATATATTCCCTTGAGCCCACCTCTAATAATCGAGACACATCTGCCATTGCAGTATTATAGGCATATGTAGTTTTATTGAAAACTATACCTGTAAAAAAATTAAATAACTCCTACCTCAATTAAATTGGCAAGATACCTTTTGCAAAGATCATATTGCAGACCTCTTGAGACCCAGTGAGTTCATTTTATTCTTATATTACAAATCACTAAATATGTTATTTTTATTTTGCTAAGTAGCTAACTTTTCTCATACTCTGTTGATAAGTCACTTTCATTTTTTCTTAGTTTTGTTTTCCTTCTCCCCTCATCTTTACACACACACACACACATATAAAAGCTACAGGAAGGAAACATTGAGTCTGGCTACCACCAACACAGGATAAATAAGTCAAAAGGAAAGGACCCTAAAATATACCTCCAGTTCTGAAGTGACTATCAGATAGAAATAAAGGTTATAAAATCAGGATAAAATTCTTATCTTATGCTTTGATAGAGAGTTTTATAAGCCTCTCTGAGATCCATTTGATTATCCTAATAGAATAGGAAATAATATGAAGAGGGAATGAGTTAGTAGGTGATACAAAGCTTATATAGGTGGATTCGTATTGGATTAAATCCCTTACCTTAGCATTAATATTTTGTTGAAGATTGCATCAGTAGTGATGCCTATAAAATAATTTTTATTCAAACAGAAGTATTAGTAAAATATTCAGTGAAATCAACCAAGCATAACTTTCTTCTCACTTAAGGTATATAGGGTGTCAATATTTGTGTATTGTATGGTTATATAATAGTGAATATGAATAGTTATTCATTATGAGTTAATTATGCCACTCTTACAGCCATGTAAGATTAGCTAAGAAGAAGCGTTTGTAATTTGTTTCATGTTACAATGGAAAAGTCTGAAGATAAGATGCCAGCTATATAAATAGAAAGAAAACTATATACCTTTTTGAGAGAACATGAAGGTGACTTGACACAGTGTCATAGAAAGAATATTTTGTGTTCTTCAGAAGGACTGTATATGAAATGGACAGAGGGAGTAAGAGATGGGTCCCTGACCCAAAGTGAGTGTAGACTTAGAAGATATTCTCTGATGAGAGTTGAAAGGTGGATGTTTTCACAGGAGGAAGTCGCAAATAAATGTCAGTGACAGTTGCCATAGAGAAGATAGGAAATCGGGTTGCGTTACTGATCACCAGTTTGGTTTAAAAATAGTTGGATGTTTCAATGATGAATTTTCTTTTTTTTGATTGGTTAAGACCTACGGTCATTTGGTTTCACTTGGGGTTGCCTGGATCTGTGAGATTTTGCTCTGTCTGTGATCAACCAGGAAATTTCCTGTTCAGACTCATGGCGGTACAAGCCTGAGTACTAGAGTCACTGCTCAGATCTAAAACCCCAGGAGAATCAGAATTCAAGATCTTACAAGTATTTCAGCTTTTAAGTGTTTTTAGTAGAAAATTCATTATAAAATTCTAAGCAAATTTTTTGCACAAAGCTCACGCATGAGTTGGAGAACACAACTTCACTCAGGCTATACCACTTCTGTGAAAGTGAAAGTGAAGTCGCTCAGTCGTGTCCGACTCTTTGCAACCCCATGGACTGTAGCCCACCAGGCTCCTCGGTCCATGGGATTCTCCAGGCAAGAATACTGGAGTGGGTTGCCATTTCCTTCTCCAGGGGACCTTCCCGACCCAGGGATCGAACCCAGGTCTCCCGCATTGCAGGCAGACGCTTTTAACCTCTGAGCCACGAGGGAAGCGTCCCCGTCAACTGAACTTTCTTCCTTGGGTGTGATTCACTCCTGTGGAAAGATCCATTACCAGTACTGTTGAACTGTGAAGTCTGTCTGTCACTCTGAGCTCTGCAGTTCAGAACTGTCATGTGTAGAGTGACTGGTACAACACAACGTCAGCGGGGGTAAGAGGTTTGCTGTGGACGGTGACATGCGGCAAAGAGCAGTGTCAACAGCTGCTCCTCCTTGACATCGTCCCTCGAGGAGTCGGTCTGCATTTCTGCCATTTAACTGTCCCAGCCCAACAGGAGGCACTAATACAGACCAATTTCTCTCAGCCCTACTCCCACTTTACTACCAAGTAAGACTTGCTTGGATGTGTTCTCAGAGTGCAAACCTTGGGTGCCAATTTGTCAACGAGACGAGTACTTTAACGTTGGCATTTTGTATGTGAGGGAAGGGGTTACCCTTTGATTTATTTCTAGGAGAACTTCCTTTTTGTTCCCTTTTGCAGAAAACACATCTGTCTTATCATTCTCGAACTTCACACTGTCTCCATTTCATAGTTACAGTTGGTCATTCAGGCATGTCCGACTCTCTGTGACCCCATGGACTGTAGCCTGCCAGGCTCCTCTGTCCATGGGATTTTCCAGGCAAGGATACTGGAGTGGGTTCCCATTTCCTTCCCCAGGGGATCTTCCCAACCCGGGGATGGAACCCAGGTCTCCTGCATTGCAGGCAGATTCTTTACTGTTATAGCCAGTAGGGAAGCCATTTCATACTTGATTACAAAGCATATTTATATTTCATTATATCCTAGGTGGCTGTACTACCACCTCACGTTTCATGGTGTGACTTTGGAGCTACTCACAGATGCCAGGATTGGAGGCTCCTGTGGAATTTCATCCAAAATGTCTCCCTTAGTTACCTGGTTGCAAATAATTTTATCAGTGCTCTAGATTATTTGTACATACTGTTCTAGAAATAGAACACATACATCCTAGGTCAACTCTGGACAATCAGCCAGCAAGTGGAGCACCTCAGAACATCCAACAATAGTTACTCCACCACCCCTTCATTTGGGTGTTTAATAAAGGTTTTATGTAATAGCACCATATCCCCTGCCCCCCAAGATCATGTTATCACTGTTCTTGGTAGAGGGTTTGAACTAATAACAGTTTAGTCACCTAACGTGAGGCTCTAACGTACGTTTTCACATTGATATTCTCACATCGGTTGAGATCTATTTTTCAGGGGGCTAGACTAAAATTTGGCCATTACTGATGAGGTAATTCACCTCAGGTATTGTACTTTTGACCATGGATTTTATTGGTGGAACTTCCTCTCAGGATTAGTCTTTCCATCTATGTCTGTTGGCTTGGCGACTGCGACTGCTCCCCAGTCACCCTCCTAGACTTCCTCCTTCATCCCCATAAACCCTCAGTTCTCAGATTTGATCGATTCTGCTTCCTGTACGCTGAGCCCACCCCTCCATTTCCCTCCGTCCCCACCTTCTTCTTCTCACAAGACTGCTGGAATGGTTGTCTCCAAAAATCCCCAAGGCAGTTACACCCTGGCCCAGCACCTCCCCATGCTTCAGGGAGCCAGCCTTAGCATGATGCATGGGCTCTAGAGAGCCTGGCCCCTGCCTTGGCCTTCAGCTTTGTCTTTCCCACTCACCACTGCTACCTGGTATTCCAGCCACACTGAGCCGCTCCGGGTTCCCTTGAGGGCTCGTCAGTGGTTCTCCCTGTCTTCACAAGGGCCTTTCCATTGGCCTGGGACATCTTCATCTTGCCCCTCGTTCCCCTTTTCTTATATTCCTTCACCGGATGACTCACACTCTCCGTCCAAGGCCCCGCTCACACACTCTTCCCTTCAGGGCCCTCGTGTTAGACTCAGGCCAGAACGAGGTGGCTCTCTCTGGGCCCAGGTAGCTTCTGACGCACTGCACTCTGCCAAGCCAGAGTTGCCACACTCTCCGCAGCCAGTGAGAACCGAGGACTGGGCCTGCCATCCCTCCCCAGTGCCTAACAGGGGACACGAGTGAGTGCTCCGGAGTCAGTGGATGGATGAGTCAATGGGGAAACGAACCAACCACAATAACGAGTTATGTAACTTGTGATGCCAGTGAGGGAAGATCTGTTTTTAATCCCCATTTTATTGATAATGAAGCAGAGATTCACAGCCTTTTTGTCACTATGAACAGTAAGTGGCAGAGAGGGGACCAGGGGACATGGTCCTTTGGCTCCAGACTTGTCATTTTCCCTACTGCTTCCTCATCCAGTTGTTGAAGCTTTTTGTGATAGCCATTAGTCCAGTCTCCTCATAGCTGGTTCTGGCTCTCTTCTCACTGTTAACTTACGTATTGTTTAACTTACTGCACTGGGACCACAAGTAGTAGGGAATACTGCATTAAAAAAAAATCTTTTGGCCATGCTGTACAACATATGGGATATTAGTTCCTGTGGCTCAGTCAGTAAAGAACCCACCTGCAATGTGGGAGACCTGAGTTCAATCCCTGGGTTGGGAAGATCCCCTGAAGGAGGGCTTGGCAACCCACACCAGCATTCTCGTCTGGAGAATCCCATGGACAGAGGAGCCTGGTGGGCTGCAGTCTGAGGGGTCGCAAAGCGTCAGACACGGCAGTTCCCTGACCAGGGACTGGACGTGACTGCTGCATTGGCAACGTGGAGTCTTAACCACTGGACTGCCAGGGAAATCCCAAGACTGCATTTCTAAAGATGGTATGATGGAGCCTGCAATCTATATGATCAAGATTGCTGTCTTTAGAGGGTCAAGACAGAATGTTTTGACTGTGTCCGGTGCACATTTCCTGCATCATCTGTTGCCTGTCAGCAGCTGCACCTCTCCTCCACTGCCGAGAGGACCGTGGTCACGCTGTAAAGAACTGTGGTCTGTCTGAGACTGGACAGGCCTTGAGGCTCAGGGGTGAATGTAATACCAGCTGTGGTTTTGTCGGTCAGGTTTCCTCTTCCTTCAGTCTTCCTGGTCCATCTTGCTTGATGGGGCGGAGGTGGGGGTGTTGGAACAGGGAAGATGGAACTGAGTTGAGCAATCATGATTGGCTTCTCTGTTTATTGCATGGGATTCTTTTCCTCATAAACTCAGTACAGGATATGAAAAAAATGATGATATGAGTTTTATCTCTCTGAATAATTTTGAAATGCAGAAGGATGGAATGTTAAAGTAACCAGATGTCACCTGGTTGCCCAAGGCCGCTTAGTAGGACATGAGAAACTAAAGCTCAGAGATGTTAAGAGACTTGTCAGCATCATTCAGCAGCCCCTGTTCACGTGAACCTCCGCACAGCAGTTAACACGCCAGTAGTATGCGACACTGACATTTTCTTAATACTTGATGTCTTTGTAGCCTCTTCCTTCCAAAGGCCACAGGGCTGCCCTGGACCATGATGTAATAGCCAGGAGTAGCCGGAAATACATCCTGAAGAAATTTCTAGAGGAGTGTCCCTTTGTTCAGCTACTACTGAATCGCATCGTCACGGAGCCAGAGGGTGTCATTTGCTTGTAAATACTGAGTTTTTGAAATGTCACTGTAACACTGGAAAAATGTTGTCTCAGAAGGTTGCCAAAGTGACAGAGTCTCGACATTGTAAATACCAGCCAACACAAGTGCTTGTAAATGACAGGAACGAAATATACTTGACTAAATCCATAATAATCACTGATAACGCTGTTTACCCTCAGTGACCAGGAGCTGTGAACTTGTATAAAAAGCACATGTGGGCAGATATCATTCATGTGTCGGAGCCTCTAACCATTCCAGCATGTTTTGATGGAAAAGCTCCCTAAATATGTAAAAGCTTTGCAGCAACTAAGAAGCAAGTGTGCAAGATAGGGTGTCTGGCAGCCCTAAGGGAACGGGAGAGAGGCTTTCCTATCTTCAGCAACCCAGGGGCTTGATAAGACGGCTGTTGTTCTGGTCAGAACCAAACCATGAGCCTGGCTGAGTGGGACAGTCACTGCTCTTATTTTCAATGGATGTGATTCCTGGAAGGTCCATCTGCCATAAGCAAGAGCTTACGTACACACCATGTTCTCTCGAGAGAAAGAAGATGCAGAATGAACTTAGAGATTAAAAGCCTCAGAGCAGCACAGGCAGGATTCCAGGAAAGCCTGAACTGGACTTGGCGCTTGAGAGGGGCAGTGAGGCTGTCCAACCTCCTTGCAGTCCTAATACCTCTAGAGCCTGGGCTCATCCTTAATAATAACTTCCTTTAGGGGAAATGACTGCCTTCTTCCCTCTTCTGCTCTAGCATAAAAATGGTGCCTGGGTATCAGAGGCTCCAGGAGGAGATGTCTAAGGTGGCAAGCCCGTGTTCCTCTGGGAGGTGGCTGCTTTTGCCGTTCCGGGCATCCCCACTGGTCCCCATCTTCCCAGGGAACAGTGGAGACTGCACGACAGAGGGCCGGACCCTCCCAGTATTTCAACTGGGGAAAGAGCTCTAGCTGGTGAAAGAGACAGGGGCGTGGCATGGTCCCAGAGGCCCCTCCCATCACTGCTCTGATGGGCAGGGTTTGCCTGGAATGACTGCCTTGGTTTTCATATGTATGCAAATACTTTCTCTTTTGCCAGACATACTCCTGAATTGTTGGATTCCTTTTTCATAGTAAGCATCACTTTCTTAACTAAAGATAAAAGGCTGAATTCAATATTAGAAATACTCAGTGCTGATGAAAATTGGGCAGAACTACAACATTGTATATCACAAATTGACATTTGACCCAAACGCTGTAGTGGTTCTGCTTCTTGACTATTTATGCTTATCTATTAGAGGGAATGGCTTTCTATCAGAAGGTGCCCATATTGGTATTAGCTGGAACAGTGGTGAAGAGTTTATAAGTGATCTGAGTGTTCAAGCCTGTGTGATGTTGGTGCATTTTGGTGTCCTAGAGTTGGGTCTACGTGGATGACAAGACAGCTTCCAAAGAGCGTGGGCGGTGGGAGGAGCTGGAGTGTCCCATGCCCTTGGGCCTCAGTGACTGGCTGACATCCTGGTGACATGGTCCTTCAACCCTGCCACGGGGATCCCCTGGGTGGGGGAACCCACTGTGCTGCTTCAGCTACCTGGCAGCTGGCGGGAGGCAGGGCCTGCCGGTTTGGCTGATAAACCGTAGGTGTTGGTGTGGGAGAGACAGTGGCCAGTCTCAGACTCTGTCCTGGCTCTGTTCCTACTTGTTGGTCACGATTGCAGATGGAGGTTGAATAGCTTCTCACATCTTTCTCAAAAAAAGACTGCTTTGTCTTCCAGGGATGAGGCAGTGGTCATGTGGATATTCCGCAGTGGAGCCGCCCTGTGGTGATGGAGTGATAGTTGTCATCCTGTCCAGGCTTTGGCAACCGTAGGGACCCTCCCGAGCTCTCAGAGCTGGAGCAGACCTGGGAAAGCCTTGAGCTCGGACTTTTTCTCTGATTCTCAAAAGACAAAGGACACGTGTCCCCACTATCTCCTCTTCCCACTTCTCCTTTTCACTCTTCAATGATCTCTTAAAAATGATTTTATAAAAACCTTTGGGGTTGTATTTTCAGCCCAGCAGGTGGATCGGTCTCTTGGTTGGGGGAGCTGAAAAAGTCAGAATGAAAGTGGTCAGGGCAGAGAGTGACTGTGGAAGTGCTCTGCTGCCTGAGCGGCCACTCCAGTGAGTTTGTGTTTTGTTAAACTCGTCTTTCTCTGAGACAGACTTCTGCTGTTTCGACTTCGGTGCTGCAGGTGGACAGCCACAGATTTGACGCTGTATCCGCTTTGGCTGTCTCCCCTTGTTTTTCTTCCTGATTCGCTGCTTCCAACCAGCTGTTCTTTCAGAATCCAAAGAGAAGTAAAAGCAGTGGGGGAGTGGGAGAGGAAGGTGGAGCGAGATGGAAGGAGCTAGGGAGAGTGGGAGGGGCATTCTTCCCTGTCCATGGTTTAGGATGCCTGCCAGGCCCGTCGGGCAGCTCCTCCGTGAATCCTGCATCTATTCGTGAGTGTAGAGGGTCTGTCTTGTTGTTTAGTCGCCCAGTCGTGTCCGACTCCTTCATGACCTCATAGACTGTGGCCCGCCAGGCTCCTCTGTCCATGACATTTCCCAGGCAAGAATCCTGGAGTGGCTTGCCATTTCCTTCTCCAGGGGAATCTTCTCGACTCAGGGGCTGAACCCACATCTCCTGCACTGGCCAGTATTCTTAATCGCTGAACCACCAGGGAAGGCCATCTTTGAGCTTAGGAGTTCACTAATTAAGAAAATCAGTGGAAGCTTTGAGGAGCTCACTTTTCCCTTCTCCGGGTCCCCTGAGTCTCTCTCTTCAGCGCTGCTTTCCCCAGGCACTCCACCCCTACTCCCACTTCTAATATTTAAGTATTTGTAAAAGCTCAGAATTCCAGCCTCCTCTACCAGGATCTAGCCCCAAATTGCCCCCTGGTGGCTGGAGGGGCAAACGACAGGATGGAGCATGGGGAAGAGGCCACGCGGATCCTCTTGTCCCTTGCCTGGTTACCTGCCATGGTATCTCTGTGTCCGTGTCGGTATGAGCCTGATCTGACTAGGTAAGTCTGTCTCTCTGCTGTATTTTGGATCATTCTGCTGCGGGGCTCCCTTTGCCTGTTCTTGTTTCCTACGTTCTTTTGGTTTGATGTGGGTTTCTACACATGTTGTATTGACCAGAGCCTTTCCAACCGTACTCAGCACACCCGAGTGGGTGAGGGAGAGAGACACACGGTGAGACTGAGAACAGGATAGTTGAAGGCGGTGCATGCTGTCACTTCATGGGCCGATCTGAGCAGCTCCACAAGGGCCGGGCTGATTAGCCAAGCGCGTGTCACCTCCGGGCCGCTCATCTGCCAGCCAAGAGCAAGCGTGTCACCTCCTTGACAGCTGTCTGTTGTCAGAAGGCCATCTTGTCTCCTTTTCATTTTGACCGAACACAGCAGAGACATCTGCAGAGTGCTGCAGCTCTGACGGGGTGCCCTGCCTGCCAGCCCTCAGACGCAGGAAGCAGCATAATGGAAGAGCTCAGAAAGGAACATTAACCCGTTGGCCATCTTGGTTTGGGATATTTTTGCCAAATATGTCTCTTGTTGAGGACAGTACTCCATCTAAGGGTGAGAGAAACATGAGATCCAATGTCTTGATGAACTGGGCTGGTACTGTATCCAATGTCTTGGTAGTGATTGGCCCATGGGATTTCAGTTGATCTGAGTTTATAGGATAGGGTGGAAAACTCATTATCAGAGTTAAACCCTGTGTTTCATGGTGAGGTTAGACAGAAGCAGAAGCATATCTTAATCCTAGGATCACAGCAGTAGTGTCTTCTTTGAAGGTCATAGTGGGACATTTGGCCTGTGTAACAACAGCAATGCCTGGAACATGTGTGGTTTGGGAGGAGGTGGTGTTCTTGTTCTTTCCAGACAAACCTGGTGCTGCCATGTTTGGTGGAGGTTCTGGAATCACCCTGAGATCATAGCCTCTCTATTTCATGGAATGTGGACTGCCTCTTGAGGGCATTTCCTATAAAACTTAGCGATATCAAGCTGGACTTTTGAGATAGGGAAAGATTTTAAGTTATTATACACAGTTCAGCACAGGAGTTAGAATGGTTTACTCTTTGCCTTGTGGAAGTGTCTTCCCATGAAGCTCTTTTTTTTGGCTGAGTCAGGCAGCATATGGGATCTTAGCTCCATGACCAGGGATTGAACCAGTGTGGCCTGCTTTGGAAGCGGGAGTACTAACCGCTATACCACCGGGGAGGTCCCTGTGAAGCTTTACTTGTTGGAGTGTCTCTCAGGACTGGTACTACATGCAGGGCTTGGTTGGGATTGAGTCACCCTGAGATGCTTCCTACATTCAGGAATGATTTAGTAGTGTCTTATGTTAAACAAGAGGAACATATTTCATTGCATTCATTTAAAAAATTTATTGAGAAAGGGACAATATGAGGAAATGTTGAATACATTGCTTTTACTCTTTTTTTTTGCTTTACAAAGTTCCCCTCATTCATTATATGCAACATAACGAACCTTTGTCGCTGAATCTGACTGAGAAGGAAGATCTCAGAAACCTTGAGAAATTGGTTTCAGACTCTCTCTGTCCCATTTGAAGGGCAGTATTAAAGAAAGGTAGCCTCATTAAATTAGTTGGAGGAAATTCAGACAAGTAGACAAAAAAGACTCCTCTGTGGAGTTGTCCTTCATAAACTAAGGTAGGAATAATTGAGCAGAATGTTTAGAATCTAGCAGCTAGTAGAATGGAGGTCAAATCACAGAGGTCTTATCCTGCCTCCAATGTATTTTAAGGCTTAGTTTGTACCTCTTGAAAATGAAGGCTCAGCTTAGGTGGTTTCTGAGACCCCCTTCTGGCTCCTGGTGTCTGTGGCTGTCAGAATAAGGAATGAGGGAGGGGAGTGCACACCGGTAGCCTTTAGACATTTCAGAAGTGTTTGACACATTCCCCAAACAGCGTGTGAAAGGCAGCAACTCTTTGTCCTTAAAAAGAATAAGAAACACAGAAAATACTCTAAAGAGATATATTTAGCTTCCATTAACTATTTTCTTCCTAATTTCTGTTTGGTACAAATGATAAATGATTTTCCTTAAAAAAAGTTTAGTGAACATGACGCGAGTGGGGAGAGAAGGTCGGGTCACATGGGACTCCTGACCCGCCTGCACTGTTACGGTTCTTCTTGCAGGCAGTTTTGTCCAAAATTCGGGGTCAAAAGCCTTATGCAACAGCAATCAATTGATTCTAAAACACTTTTTCTTTTTTCACATTTTAACATCTCCACAATTGATGGCATACCAATGTAACTGGCAGCTCTTTTTTTTTCTTGGTAGTAATGATAGTGAGATATCTTGGTACATCATTGGTAACAAGATGATGTATCTTGATATCTTGGTGGATAATGATGTATCTTAAACATTCACAGGCATGTTTGATGAAATAACAGTTCTAAGAGAAACAAACTATTTTTTTCTTTAACTAAAAATGGCTCAGCGGCTTCTTTACTTCATTGTTGACTAATGCTTTTCGATCACTTTGAAGAATCCAGATTATCTTAGGAAGGCAATTAATGGACAAAGTTTACCCTCCCAGGACCCTGCACTTAATGCACATTTGAGGAAGGAAAAAATGCATGCCAGTAAGTAGTTTTGGGGGCTTCCCTTGTGGCTCAGCTGGTAAAGAATCCAGCTGCAATGTGGGAGAACTGGGTTTGATCCCTGGGTTGGGATGATCCCCTGGAGAAGGGAAAGGCTTCCCACTCCAGTGTTCTGGCCTGGAGAATCCCATGGACTGCATAGTCCATGGTGTCGCGAAGAGTCGGACACGACTGAGCGACTTTGACTTTTCAAGTAGTTCTTGTGTAGAAGCAATATTCTAAAACTAATATAACAACTTTAACTCATTGGCCTTTATTATATTTTTCCCCAGAAATTCCTAGAATTTTCTTTCTAGAATTATTCGTTAACTTTAGTCAGAGATGCCAAATATCTTCTCCAAAGAAAGGTTAAGGGTCTTTGTTAATTTCAGGCTGAAATTATGAGTCGAAGTTGATCTGTAAATCCCTTAGACTTCAGTTTTCATTCACATACTTTTAGTGTTTGTTGAGCGTTACACTTGCATTTATCCAGGCAAAGATACTTTGCTACAGCTGTCTTTCTGCATGCTACACGTTTAAATTCATAGGCGATTTCATAAGGGACAGAAGTGAAACCTGTCATATACAACTGAATATACACCACCTGGTTGTTGTAGTACCACTGTTTCTTAGTAAACTCTGTGATGGCTTAGAGAGCTGAAGCAGAGGCTCAGAGGCTGCAAGTTTAGTGTAAAAACTGTCAAATACAGCTTATCTCATACTGACTTACTGAGGCCTTGACCTAGTTTTGTTTTTTCTCCAGACCTGAGTATTTTCACCTTTGAAGTAACAATCTGGATTTAGTTTTCCCTAAACAAACAAAAGCAAAAATCTGTGAGGTCTTTAAATTTGAACACAATTATAATACATTCCGCCTTAATTTCATACGTATTCACAAATAGTAAGTGACATTCTTAAATAACCCCTCACCTTATTTACTTCAAAACTGATGGAATGAGAAAAGAGTTAAATCTTAATGATTTTAGTCAATTAATGTGTGTTTTTTTTTTTAAATGGATATATTTTGTTTCAAATCCCTCTCAAAGAGATATCAAAAGTAATATAATGGTAACAATTTTAATTTTTAAAATTCTTTCACATCTGTATTTTTTCCAGTTTTAGTGATGTATAATTAATGAATAAAATTGTATGTATTTAAAGTACACAGCGTGATGATTTGATAAACATAGAGTTTGTGAAATATGTATCACAACTAAGTTAATTAACACAGCTATCAACTCACAGAGTTACCTTTCTGTGGTGAGAATGCTTAAGACCAACTCTTAGCAAATTTCCTTTTTAAAAAAATTTTAATTTTATATCAGAATTTAGTTGATTTACAAAATGTTGTTATCGTCTCAGGTGTACAACAGACTGATTCGGTGACGTGTATATGTGTATATGCTCTTCTCAGAGTCTTTTCCCACATAGTGTATAACAGGTCTCAAGTGTACGATGCAGCATGATTAACTCCAGGCACCATGCTGAACATTGGATTCTCGGAACCTATTCATTTCAGAACCGATTGTTGGTACCCTTTGATCAGCATCGTCCCGTTTCGCTTGTCCCCTCAGCCCATGAGCAACTATTCTGTTCTTTGTTCCTTAGAATTCTGCTTTTGTTTTTTAAGATTTTGTATATGAGTGATATCATACACTGTCTTTCTTTGTCTAGCTTATTTCTCTTAGCATGATGACTTCCATATTTATCCACATTGTCACAAATGGCGGGATTTCCTCCTTTTTATGACTGAGTAATACTCCATTGTAGACATATGCCACATTTTCTTCATTTGTCTGTTGATGGACTCTTAGTTTGTCTTGGCTGTTGTAAATGATGCTGTTATGAACATGGAAGTACAAGTATCTCTTTGAGATAGTAATTTTACTTTGAATCTCTGCCCAGAAGTGGCATTCCTGGATCATATGGTAAACCTTTTTTGTTAATTCTATTTTTAAATTGTTGAGGAGCCCTCATCTTCCTTTCAGTAGTGGCTGCACCCATTTGTGTTCCCACCAGCAGTGCATGGGGGTTGCCTCTTCTCCATATCTTTGCCAGCATGTGTTATCTCCTGTCTTCTTGATAATAGCCATCTTAGCAGGTGGGAGGTGATATTGCATTGTCATTTTGATTTGCATTTGTCTAGTGATGACTGGGCTTCCCTGGTGGTGCTGATGGTAAAAAACACGCTTGCCAGTGCAAGAGACATTAGAGACCCAGGTTCGATCCCTGGGTCCGGAAGATCCCCTGGAGGAGGGAATGGCAATGATGCCGAGCATCTTTTCATAGGAAAATGGCTGCTCAGGTGCTCTGCCCATTTTTTAATCACATTGGGTTTTGTTTTTGTTTTTTTGCTATTGACTGGTATGAGTCAGACATACTGACTCATACATATATGAGTCAAATATACTCCATAAAGTTTCAGCTTTATGGAGTAATAAGAGTGTTGAAATTGACCCTAAAGCTGAGTAAATGAAGTATTGCACAAATACAATACAACACTCATACAAATCAATATATTTTGGACCCTGTATATTTGGTTGACTTTTCATTTTGTTGATGTTTTCCTTTGCTGTGCAGACATTTTTTAGTTTGATGTTGTCCCAACTTGCTTATTTTAGCTTTCGTTCCCCTTGCTTTGCTTGTCGTATCCAAAAAATCATTACTAAGACCAGTGTCAAAAAGCCTTTCGCCTGTGTTTCTGGGAGTTTCATGGTTTTAAGTCTTACATTTAAGTCTAATCTATTTCAGGTCAGTGCGTGCTGCAGGATGGAGCCCAGTTTTCCTCTTTTGTGTGTGGGTATCTAGTTTCCCCCGTGTTATTTATTGAAGAGACTGTCCTTTCCCCATTATGGGTTCTTGGTGCCCTTGTCAAAAATTATTTGACTGTATGTGTGTTTATTTCTGTATAAATTACTTGATGCCTATGTGTGGGTTTATTTCTGGCTCTTAATTCTATTCCATTGTTCTGTGTGTCTGTTTTAATGCCAGCACCATGCTGTTTTGATTACTATAACTTTTGTAATACATTATGAAGTGAGGAAATAGCTTTGTTCTTTCTCATAATTGCTTTGACTATTCAGAATTTTTTATTTTACCATACCAATTTTAGGGTTAATGCCAATTTCTGTAATGATAAATGAGGGTAAAATGATTTAAAATCATCCTGGAGATCACATCAAAAATCAGGATTAATATTCAAATGCATAGCTGCATCATTTTAAATTTCCCATGTAGTTCCTTAAGTAATTTTGTCTTTAAGAGCTAAAAGTGCCTTACAAGCATCATGTGAAGAAGGAGAGCTAGTAATTACATGTTCGGGAATTCTGTAGGCTAGCTAATAAACCACCTAGAGCTTGACATGAGCCACAGTGAGAGTATTTACACTGTGGAAATACACCTCCTCCCAAGAGGCTGTATCAGCTCACCACTGCAAGGTTAAAGAAGCAGTACCTATGATACACTTGACCTATTTCTATTACTGTTGTTATTATTAATTCTTTTTCTTAAAGGTGAAGTTCCAGCTTTATGGAATAATAAGAGTGTTGAAATTGACCCTGAAGCTGAGTAAATGAAGTATTGCACAAAGAAAACCACAGTGCTCTTGGCTCCTGGGGAATGACTGCTCTTGAGGATTAGTCCTCCCCTCTTGTCCGGATCAGTTCCCTGGCTCTTCTCAAGCAGGCTTTCACACATGTCTTCTGCTTCCCAGGGATGCACTCCTCCTGTTCCTGGAGCTCTTTTCGCCTCCTCCATCCCTGCTCCCAGTTGTGATGTTACTACTGTCCACGACTTGGACTCTTCCTCCACGCTGCCGAGACCCCAGTTTCTTACTCCTTTGCACAGATACATCGTGTAATGCAGTGGTCCCCAACCTCTTTGGACCCAGAGATCTGTTTCGTGGAAAACAATTTTTCCAGGATTGGAGTGGGGAAACTGACGGATTCAGGATAATTGACACGTGTTACATTTTCTGTGCACTTTTTTCTATTATTATTACATCAGCTCCAGCTCAGACCATCAGGCATTAGATGCCGCTGCTTGGAGACCCCTGGTGTAAAGTGCCACCTGGTCAGCAACCTTGTTGAATTGGTAAGCTGTTCTTGTCCACTCCACATCGTGAAAATTGGATGCTTTGCCTCCCTTCCTACTGTTTCCCTCCTCACTGATCTTCCCCTACGGCCACCCTCCCAAGATGCTCTTCAGAAAAAGAGAAGAACTGCCTCACACTTTTCTATCCTTGTGTTTTGATATAAATAACCGTTACTGGTAAACTCAGTGAGAATTAGACTAAATATGTTATTTGAAAGGGGGAGGATCATCCAGTGAATAGAAATGAAGTAGATCAGGAATTGTTACACAACTGAGAACTTGACATCTTTTGTGAATAGAACATCGAGCTAATTTTAGTGCTAGTTAGTTTTGTAAGAGACGTCTTATTTTAAGTGTTCATTCAGAGGAACTCCTTGGTTCTCAAACTCAACTTTATTCAGAATTCCAGTTTCCTCACATCCCTCTGAAATGTTCCTTCTTGCGTGTTAACCTGTTCTTGCTCATACACTTGTGTGGATAACTAAGACTTACATTAAACCTTCTTCCCAGCAGGGAGACATTTTTAGTTGTTACTGTCGTTCAGTCGCTCAGTCGTGTCCGACTCTTTGAGACTCCCTGGACTGCAGCACGCCAGGCTTCCCTGTCCTTCACCATCTCCAGGAGCTTACAGTCAAACCCGTGTCCGTCAAGTCGGTGATGCCATCCAGCCATCTCATCCTCTGTTGTCTCCTTCTCCTCCTATTTTCAATCTTTCCCAGCATCAGGGTCTTTTCTAATGAGTTGGCTCTTCACATCAGGTAGCCAAATTATTCGAGCTTCAGCTTCAGCATCGGTACTTCCAATGGCTATTTAGGGTTGATTTTCTTTAGGATTGACTGGTTTGATCTCCTTGAAGTCCAAGGGACTCTCAAGTGTCTTCACCAATAGAGTGGATAATAAATATAGTTTTCATGTATAAGAGCAGGTGTATATTAGATAGTCCATTTTGATTGGTGTACTCCACTACCTGGAGGTCAGTGTCATGATCAAGGGATTTAATGGATAGGATGTAAAGTTGTTCAGTCAGTCTTCCATTAGCCAAAAAACTTTCTCCCTATCTGTGAAATGGCATTAATATTAGCACTTGCATTATAGGATTTTGTGAGGATTTGAATAATTTAATGGATATAAGATACTTAAAGTTTGGCCCATGGAATGCACTCAATAAATCTTATCTATTATGATTATAACACTGAAGGTCATTAGTCAAGCTACAACTTTTCTTTAACTTTTGGTAGATAAGAGTGGACAGTATCTTTGAATAAGTGATTGTTTTTAAAATCTGTGGGTCAGGTTTTCTTATGAAGCTTTTTATTTTGGTTTGACTCATAACTTTGATAACATTAAGTACTCTTTGCAGTTTCCTGTGGAGAAGGTAGACAGTTCTTTCTCCCTTTCTCTTTTAAATTCCAAAACCTGATTTCATAGCAGAAGAAAATAATGTAGCAAATAAGTATTTAATAAGTATTTGGATGATTTTTATTTCTCATCTATAAGTAAAATAAAGAAATAATCTTTGGAGAGCTACAAAGGAGCTGATGGCGGCCAGCATTTGGCTCTTTGTCCTCTGGAGGTGATGTATTAATATCTTTTCCCACAAACTAATACCAGGTTCAACACAGTATGGGATTTCCCTTGATTACAAATGTTAGCAGCATTTATGGGATCATTTCTGTCCATAGTCGGTGCCCCAAGAACATGCAGGTTTCCTCTGAAAAGAATGAGAGATGTGGCAGAGACATTGTTGAGTCCCACTCATTGGACAGTGACAACACGATGGCGTTTAAAGTCCTTGAAATAGTCGTGTTGGCCTGATCAGAGGCTACAGGCCTTCAGCAGCCTCTTTGACAACTTAATGGGATATACCCCAGTGGCTGCTCCTATCAGTTACATGTAAGCACGGCCGTTTAAAATAGAGTTTGTTCCTGCTTGTGCTTGACTCTGATTCATATTTTTCTTGATAATAATAGGATTAAGTGACTCATTTTATTCCCTATTCCGAGAAAAACATGCCCATTAGGTAGAGGGAGGCTTTAGAGATTAACCCCTTGAGTCGCTTGTTTTATGGTTATCTTCATGCTCAGTCGTTATGTCGTGCCTGACTCTTTGCAAGATCCTGTGGACTGTAGGCCTCCAGGCTCCTCTGTCCATGGGATTTCTCAGGCAAAAATACTGGAGTGGGCTGCCACTTCCTTCTCCAATAGGTATCCTATCATAAGGTAAAGGGAGACCAGGGCGGGGGCAGGAGTGATGGTGAGATAGTTTTGTGTTCTTAAATTGAAACAAGTGGTGCCATCTCACCAGTTTTTGGACATCTATCCTCAAACAAAGAAGGTGCTTAGTCTTTCTTACCTCCCATTGGGCACCCCTTTCTACATTTCTATAATGTCAAGCTCACCAATTGGATCAGAGGCTCGGGATCAATCATAACCTGTTGGTGGAGAATTGCTTAATTGAAAAGTATGGGTGGTTCCCCACTCCAGTACTCTTGCCTGGAAAATCCCATGAATGGAGGAGCCTGGTAGGCTGCAGTCCATGGGCTCGCTAAGAGTCGGACACGACTGAGCGACTTCACTTTCAGTTTTCACTTTCATGCATTGGAGAAGGAAATGGCAACCCACTCCAGTGTTCTTGCCTGGAGAATCCCAGGGACGGGGAGCCTGGTGGGCTGCCGTCTATGGGGTTGCACAGAGTCGGACACGGCTAAAGTGACTTAGACTCAGCAGCATGGGTGGTAAGATGAGATCTAAAGACCAGAGGCAGGCGGTTAACTCTGCAGGGGGAGCAGCTCTCCATCTTACAGTTTACTGACACCCAAAGTCTGCCTGGCCTTTCTTATTCAGCTGTGTTCATGGAAGGGCAGAGGTAGCGAGTCCTTGCTAAAATTCTCGCGGGAAAGCTGAACTCTTAAAAACAGTGGTTTTCCTAGCATCCATTAAAAAAAAAAAGCCTTGACGGACTATTTTGAGGTGAAAGCTCCATGCCATGTCTAATGTTAGATGTCAGGGGTGTGTTACTGAGGCATCCCGGCATAGCTTCCCCTCAGGTTTCAGAGATGTCTCTACACAGGTTGGGTGGACTGACTGTGAGATGGGAATGGGCGACGGCAAGTGAAGTCAGGGAAGGAGGGCTTGGCTGTGACACGGGAAGTGGAAAAGGGGGCGCCTCAACTGAAGGGCCATGTGGAAAAGCTCTGAAACTAAGTGGTTGAGAAATGGCACCTCTTTGGGTCCTTAGCCTGGAGCAGGAAATAAGTGATTGGCTTCCTGTTTGGGGAAAAGAAGTCAGACTCTGGATTCTGGGCCTGCTTCTCCTCTCACTAACACTTTATATCCTGGTTACAACATCCCAACAGTCACGCCTTCTTGCAAAATGCAATGATAAAACTGCATAGCATTTTCTTTCATGTCTTTAAAAGATATTATAAAAATAACATACGAGTGCTTTCTTAAAAATTCTCATACGAGTGTATTGAGTAAAATAGAAAAGGGATAAGTGCATTACATTTATAGATTAATTTGGACAGAATTAACTTAGTAATACTGTTTGTTGTTCAATTGCTAAGTTGTTTCCTGCTCTCTCCTGACCCCGTGGACCCCAGGCTCCTCCGTCCATGGGATTCTCCAGTCCAGAATACTGGAATGGGTTGCCATTTCCTCCTCCAGGGGATCTTCCAGACCCAGGGATCCAACCCGCGCTCCTGCATTGGCAGGCGGATTCTGAGCCACCAGGGAGGTCCAATTACAATATAGAGACTTGCTATTTAGAAAACTACACTGTCTCCCACCACCCAATTATAAAGATTTACTTGTGTGGCTTTGGCAGAGTTTAATAATTTCAAAAAACGTCCTTGTTAATTTTATTAGTTTTTTAAACAGGATTCTTTTTCCATTACAGTTTTTAATTGGTTAACTGTTGTATAGGAAAGTTGTCTTTTTTTTTTTTTGGTAAGTTGATCTTATAACCCATAGTATTACAGAACTTTTTTCACTAGCCTCTGATTTTTTTTTTTTCTGTTTGTTTGCTTTTATTTTGTTTTGTTGATTGAGATTTTCTGGGAAGCAAATCATTGGCAAATATTGACAGCATTGCCTCTTAGATTATTTCACTTGTGCAAGTATACTGGCAAAGACTCCCAGTAAATAGTTAAAAGAATAATGGGCATCAGGTACACCTTGCCTTTTCTGACTCGAGTAGAGAAACTTCTAGTGATTCATTACTAAATAGACTTCTAGCAGATTAAGAAAACTTTATTATAATCCATGACTTTTTAAGATAAATATGCCTGTGTGTGTTCAAACTAAAGCCATATAAAACTTCAAGTCAGACTAAAAGAATTCCTGATGAACCCTGCTTTTCAAGTTTATAAAAGAATTGTATGTTATATACATTTATGTTCTATTTAAATTTTAGTATAAATTGGGAAAGCAGGGTTTAATATAAAATGGAAAACAGGGTTTGTCCCAGAAATTTTGTGACTAAATTCAGTGTTATCCAGGGATTTTGTTTGTTTCCTGTTCCGCCTGGAGGGCAGCCTGTCGTTTTCTTTGTGTTACTTTGTCTGGTTGGTAAGTTGGCCTCTCACCTTTATGATGCACACGTGGAGGACTTCGGGACATTTTTCGACTTCCTTTTGTACCTTAAAATAAGCTTATGTAAGGCAGAACTTTTTAACATTTGGGAGAAATTGCCTGGAGCTGGTTCTTTGGAAGTGAATTTTTGACTAATTTTTCAGTTTCTAACTCTGTGTGTCAATTGGGATCATTTTTATTATCCTAGGAAGCATCTGCTTTCCAGACTTCATAATTTATTGCATTAAGTTATACATAGTTATTTTTAGATTGAAAAGCACCTTATAAGTATCCAAGATTTATGTCCAGATATAGTTTGTAATCTTGTTGATTTGTGTTTTCTCTTTTTCTTTCTATATTTCCTTCTCTCAGATTTACCCCAGGTTTGTCTTTTCAAAGAACTTTCTTTTGGTTTTATTGATAATCTACATTTTATTTCATTTTCATTTCATACATATTTTAATACCTTGTGTTTTTAGTAATACTGTTTTTTTTACTAGCTTTTTAAATTGTATGCCTAGTTCACTTAATTTTTATTTTTATATACTGAATATGCAGTTTGGGGCCATAATTTTTCATTTGACTACTGCTTGGGCTGCATCTCATAGACTTTTTAGTATATTACTGTCATTTTCATTGATTTCTTTAAGTGTCGTTTTAAAACTGCTTTAATACAGTGTTTTTTGTGGTGGTCATGTGACTGCCGTTTTAAATTTCCTACTTTATTGCATTTCAAATGGGGAAATGGCATGGATATTTCCTAATCCAGGGTGATTCAGTGAGATTTTCCTTGTGGCTTTATCTTCTATCAGTTTTTAAGCATTCCCAATGCATTTGAAAAGAATGAATATTCTGAGTTTTCTCTGTTTCCATATAGTAAGCAGTCTTACTTATTTTTAGTCTACTTGCTAAAACTTCTGAGAGATTTTTTTCTAGGCTACCACTTTGATGATGCATTTGTCAATTTCTCATGTATCCATACTTTTAAAATAACCCTCAAAGTATGTTATAAATAGACATTAGAGGCTCATGAATATTTAATATTTTTGGTGGCCTGGAGTTTCATCAATGTGAAACATATATGCTTTTTTTCCTTTTTATTAATTTTGCCTCAGTTTGACTTTCTACTGAATCATGTTGCTATCTGTGCTTTCTTCCTGTGGATTTTATCCTGCATGTATTCTCTTACTTTTCACATTCTCTTTGTTTTATTCTTAGTGCCCTGTTGTATACAGAGTTTAGCTTTACATTTCTCTAGCCCCTGTGTCAGCCACTGTATCTTAATTGAGGAGCACAGTCTCAAAATGAGCACAACAAAATAAGGCTACATTTATAGTTTCCTATGTCGTAGTTCCATTTGTAGTGATCTTATTCTTGCCATGTTAACTTTTCTATCTGTCAAGTTTTCCTATTTAATTTCTATCCTTTGCTGGCTTGACCACCTCCCCTGGTGGCTCAGATGGTAAAGAATCTGCCTTGCCATGCAGGAGACCTGGGTTCGATCCCCAGGGTGGGAAGATCTTCTGGAGAAGGGAATGGCAACCCACTCCAGTATTCTGGCCTGGAGACTCCCGTGGTGTCACAAAAAGAGTCAGACATGACTGAGCAGCTAAGTCTTGGCTTGGTCACACTGCCTTTGTATTCTTTCATTGCTGCCTCCCTCCCCCACCCCAATATAAGATTTACACTTTTTTTTTTTCTCTCGTAAAAATTACTCTTTCAGCTCACAGTTTTAAACTGTGTTTTCTGTTAAAGTCTCAAGTTGGTTATTGTCTACATATTCCCTGAACAAGATAAGAGTGAATCTTAGCACATTTTTAATTCCCTGCTTTCTACTTCTGCCCATTTCTTATACCTTCCAATTTGAGATCAGTTTACTTCCCTCTAGATTTTTCCATTTTTATTGCATCAGCAACTACATGGACTCTTCTTTTGGGTTTCCTTGTCACAGCTACTGTTTCTTCTGGACCATGCTATTTCTTTCATTTTTATTATTGTCTTTGTGATTAAACATTCTTCTGTAATTCTTTCAGAAGTGTGGGAACATAAATTATCAGAGTTCTTGCATTTTCTATATTGTCCTGTTTTAATCAACATTTGGAATGCAATTTGGCTACTTATGAAACTGAAGTTCTAAAGTCATTGCCCCCCCCTTTCTGTGTCATTTTTGCCCTGGTTTGCCCAGTAGCTCACTACCACATTTAATTAATCACTCAGTTAATCATTGATTATTGCATCAGACTCCTCGACAGCTCCATTGTTGGGCTGGCCCTGGTATTCAAGCATCCTTGACTTAGCTCTGTTTCTTTGCAGTGTTCTTCTGTCAATCCATCTAATGTTATCTTTCAATATCTTTTTTATTTTTCAGCACTTATTGGTATGTCTAGCTCTTGTAAATTCATACGCATGTGCACACACACACACACACGAGCATTTAAGAGGTGTGGAGTTGGAGGGAGAGTAGAAACGTATATTCAATCTGTAATCCAAATCCAGCCTCCCTACATAGAACTTTGAAAAAAATTTTTTATTATGATATAGAACACAACATAAATTTTTACTATAATTTAGTAAGATAAACTTTGCCATCTTAATCATTTCTGGTTGTATAGTTCAGTAGTGGTAAAAAGGATGTTTTTTTTACATTAAGAGGCAACCAGTCTCTAGAACTGTTTTGTCTTGCAAAGCTGAGCCTCTTTACCCATGAAACAGTAATTCCTCATTCTCCCTCCTCCCCAGCACCTGGAAACCACCATTCTACTTACTGTCTGTATGAACTTGACTACTCTCAGTTCAGTTCAGTCGCTCAGTCATGTCTGACTCTTCGCAACCCCATAAATTGCAGCTCGCCAGGCCTCCCTGTCCATCACCAACCCCCGGAGTTCACTCAGACTCACGTCCATCGAGTCAGTGATGCCATCCAGCCATCTCATCCTCTGTCGTCCCCTTCTCCTCCTGCCCCCAATCCCTCCCAGCATCAGAGTCTTTTCCACTGAGTCAACTCTTCGCATGAGGTGGCCAAAGTACTGGAGTTTCAGCTTTCACATCATTCCTTCCAAAGAAATCCCAGGGCTGATCTGCTTCACAATGGACTGGTTGGATCTCCTTGCAGTCCAAGGGACTCTCAAGAGTCTTCTCCAACCCCACAGTTCAAAAGCATCAATTCTTTGGCACTCAGCGTTCTTCACAGTCCAGCTGTCACATCCATACATGACGACTGGAAAAACCATAGACTTGACTAGACCAACCTTTGTTGGCAAAGTAATGTCTCTGCTTTTGAATATGCTATCTAGGTTGGTCATAACTTTTCTTCCAAGGAGTAAGCGTCTTTTAATTTCATGGCTGCAGTCACCATCTGCAGTGATTTTGGGAGCCCCAAAAAATAAAGTCTATAGGTACCTATTATAAGTGGAATCATAGCATATTTATCTTCTTTCTCTTAGCCTGAAGTCCTCAAGGCTCATCTATGTGGTAGCATGTGTTGGAATTTTTTTTCCTTTATAAGGCTGAATAATATTCCACTGCATATAGATACCATGTTAGTTTAATTATTCATTCACTGATGGAAACACTTGGGTTGCTTTCATTTCCTGGCTGTTGTGCTATGAAAAAGATAGGCCTGCTTAGAATTGTATACATTCTAAATGTTTTTAAATACAGTAAAGAATGGGAAGCTGATATTATCCTCATTTTATAAGTTAGAAAACTGAAAAACTGTCGGTTATTCTCATTTATTTATCCATTAAGTATTAGTCACTCAGTCATGTCTGACTCTTTGTGACCCTGTGGACTGTAGCCCGCCAGGCTCCTCTGTCCATGGGACTCTCCAGGCAAGAATACTGGAGTATTTCCTTCTCCAGGGAATCTTCTCTACCCAGGGATATAACCTTGGTCTCCCAAATTGCAGGAAGATTCTTTACCATCTGAGCCTCTAGGGAAGCCTGTTATTTATCCATTGCTGCTGCCGCTAAGTCGCTTCAGTCGTGTCCGACTCTGTGCAACCCCATAGACGGCAGCCCACCAGGCTCCCCCATCCCTGGGATTCTCCAGCTAAGAACACTGGAGTGGGTTGCCATTTCCTTCTCCAATGCATGAAAGTGAAAAGTGAAAGTGAAGTCGCTTAGTCATGTCAAGACTCATAGCGACCCCATGGACTGCAGCCCACCAGGCTCCTCCATCCATGGGATTTTCCAGGCAAGAGTACTGGAGTGGGGTGCCATCGCCTTCTCCATTTATCCATTAACCTGGTTATTAAATTTGTACTGACTATCAGCTATGTGTAAGGAGTACTAGGTGCCAAAGGCACAATGACCCGATTTCCGGGACCTTATAGAGGGTGGAGGCAGGTGGGTAACAACACCTCCTGGGAATCCTAGCTTCACCCTCCGGTGATCTTCAGCAACGTGTGTGCTGGAGCCTGGGCGAGGTGCAGAAGGGAGAAAGAACAGAGTCATCTCTGTATCAGAACGACGCTTGAGGAGAGACATCCCAGCTGGAGTGTTGTTAGCTGTGCTGTGCATGTAGGCTTGGACTTCTCTGGTGGCTCAGTGGGAGAGGGTCTGCCTGCTAAGGCAGGAGATGCGGGTTCGATCCCTGGGGCAGGAAGATCCCCTGGAGAAGGAAATGGCAACCCACTTTAGTATTCTTGCCTGGAGAATTCCATGGATAGAGAAGCCTGGCGGACTACAGTCCTTGGGGTTGCAAAGCGTTGGACACAACTGAGCGACTAAACAACAGCAACATCTTGACATGTGTTGCCTGCTCTGTTCCCACCATCTACTACAGTTCTGCTGCTGCTGCTGCTGCTGCTGCTGCTGCTGCTGCTGCTGCTGCTGCTGCTAAGTCGTCTCAGTCATGTCCAACTCTGTGTGACCCCATAGACAGCAGCCCACCAGGCTCCCCGTCCCTGGGATTCTCCAGGCAAGAACACTGGAGTGGGTTGCCATTTCCTTCTCCAATGCGTGAAAGTGAAAAGTGAAAGTGAAGTCGCTTAGTCATGTCAAGACTCATAGCGACCCCATGGACTGCAGCCCACCAGGCTCCTCCATCCATGGGATTTTCCAGGCAAGAGTACTGGAGTGGGGTGCCATCGCCTTCTCCTGGCACTTCATAGGAAAACAAAATAGGAGTGAACAAAGTTTTCTTGACTCCTGCTGGCACTCTCTCCTCTAATGGACTGCCTCACTGAGCTGCATGTAACAGTGGTCTATGGGTGTCTTTTCCTCCTGCCTCCAAACTAACAAGAACATAAACAGTTATCATCTCTATTCCACAAATGCAAAGACTGGGGTGAGGGGAAGTTAAGTTTCTTGTCTAAGGAGACTTGGATCCTGGTCTCTCTACCTCACCCTAAAGCGAGACCCTTCATGGCTCTTTGCCTGCCTCATCCAAATTATTTTGGCCTCTGTTTTCAAATTCATTCTTTCTTTCTAAACCTAATATTCCTATGGAGACCAAGTATCCAAAACTCAGAAAAGAAGTGTAACTTTCAGCCTCCTAACAAAGGTATTAAAAAGCAGAGAGTAGCCAAAGTGGAGGTAAACACCACAGCTCAGAGGACCTCTGTGATACCAAAATAATGGTCAGTCATATATGCCTAAAACTTGACACTGCCCTTCTATGCAGCTTATTCACTTGAAATCACATCAGTCATTCAGGTTTGATTCAAAACAAGTCATGTCACTGAAAATGTTTCTATACAGTGCAAAGATTATAAGGGAAAAGGAACCGTTTCCCGGCCCCCACCCCACCGACCAACCCACGGGTTTATGCATGCTGAGTCGATTCAGTTGTGTCTGACTCTTTGTAACCCCGTGTACTGTAGCCCGCCAGGCTCCTCTGTCCGTGGGAATCTCCAGGCAAGAATACTGGAGGGGGCTGCCATGTCCTCCTCCAGGGGATCTTCTCCTACCCAGGGGTCAAACCCACGTCTGCTGCAGCTCCTTCATTGCAGGCAGATTCTTTATTGCTGAGCCACCAGGGAAGCCCCACACAGGTATACAGCATTTTGCAAAACATCTCAGATTATTCATACAAAAAAAAAAACATTTTGCAGTTTAGCCCTTACATGCTTACATTAAAAAAAAATTCTTCTGCTGTGTTTATTATTTGCCTACCTAGTAACTGGCCTTTAGTTAATATTCCTGTTGCCTGATCCACAGCTTTTAGCTGATCTTCTTTTTCTGCAAATTGATAGATAATATTCCTCTCAAGATTTTCTCCGCCCCCCTTCACGTTCGGAGAGGCCTGAAGAGGTCTCTGAGCTCTGAGTTCGCCGGGCTGTTGTCATTTGGACTGCATACGCATTCACAGTGCCCTGCGATCCTTGTTGGAGATAATGATGGGCATGGCGAGAGACTAGCGCTGAATAAAGAGGACTTCCTCAAGTATTGATGAAGCTTTTTGCAGTTTTTCCCAGTTGATTGAATGCTGCGCTCTAAGAACCTAAAGTTGGAATGGGGATCAGAACTTGCTTGCTCTTGTCCTTGAGTAATAGTGCACTCCTCCGGTCAGCCTGGTTTTCCAGGACACAGGATGACCAGGACAGGATGCAAGCTCAGGGCGAGAAGCAACATGGTTGCTGTGATCCACTTCAGGGGGCCTAAAAAAAGCTTTGATGTTCAGAGAGCTAAAAATGCACAGCGTTTTTTTCTCCTGCAGATTGACAGGTTGATGTTTGAACAGTAGCCAAATAAACCCAGTTTAGCGAACGACTGAATTTTGACTTTTATAAACACTTAATGAATACATTTTTATCTATGTCAGCTTTAAAAAAAATCCAGCTGTTGGCATTTGCTCCCCCATACCTTTTTTTTTTTAACCTTAATGCCAAAATTAGAGTATTTAAATATTTTAGAATTTCATGGTAAGCACCTGTGCAGGTGTGAGGGCCGCACGGACGCCTGGAGGGGAGGGTGCGAGGTGGGCTGTCCTGTGTGCCTGCTGGGGATGTGTGTTCCCTCGTGAGGGTTGTGTGTTCTGCCTGCCTGTTCTTGGACCCCAGTCACTTCCGCTTCCACCTTGCCGAGGAACGGAGCATCGAGGCACAGGGACAGAAGGACAAAGTTGTGAACCGGTCCTCAGATCAGCTGGGACTTCTGCTTCTTTCTCTGACCAACTGCTTGTCCTTTATCTAGTGTCTCCCAGGGCTTGGTGTCAGATTTAACAATTCTGTGCCTCTATGGAGGTAACTGAGTCTAAATCTTGGAGGAATCTCTAGATACTCACCCCAATGCCAATGTAAAGAAGGCACACTGAGTCTTAATCTCCTTTGTTACATTTAAAAACATGTAGAATTTGCTTTATTGATATGTTAAACCTCTGAGACTTTTTATTACGGAAATTTTCAAATACAGGAAAAACTAAAGAGAATTGCAAAGTGCCCTGCCATCCTTAAGTTTAAACAAATGCCATCATTTCCCAATCTTTTCATATAGCATTCCTTCCACTTTATGCTTCTAAAATATTTGAAAGCAAATCCCAGATAGTGTATTATTTCACCTATAAATATTTCAGGAGCATCTCTACCAAAAAAGTCCCCTCCTTTGCTTTTCATAGCCACATGCTGATATTACAGCTAGCAAAACTATCAATAATATTTTAATAACATACTGAGATGTTCCTTCGTTGTCTTGCAAATGTCTTTCTTACAGTTGGCAGGTTTGAACTGGAATCCAAACAAGGCCCACACATCGCATGTGGTTATTCTGTCTCTTTAAGTCTTTTTAAACTCTATAACTTTTCCCGTCTCTCCTGCTTTGACTGTTGACCGAGTCGTTTTTCATGTGTCGTGTTCCAACTCTGGGTTTGGCTGATTGCTTCCTCGTGGTGTCATTTATCATGTTATTCTGTTCTCCACGTTTCCTGTAAACTGGTAGTTGAATCTAAAGGTTTCATTGGATCTAGATTCCACTTTTACCTGAAGGATTGTCTTATATACATCATTTGGCCTCACATCAAGGTTTAGACAACATCTGGACATTTTCTTTCATGATGCTTTTATTGATTAGTGAATTCACATGCCGCCAGCCCGCTTCCCCATCCTAAGTTTCCCATCATCTGTCACCTGTTGGTTTTAGGATCTATTGATGAGTATCTCATTGGAGGTTATAAAATACTCAAGTCTAAATTAATGAACTTTCTTCTCTTTATTAGATCTTATCTGGAGTGTGATCATCTATAATTCATTCCTTTTGCATATTTTTATAGCTTTTTATCATATTTTGCATTCTCTCTTCTGCCTGAATGTATAGAATGCCTTGTAAACCTAACTTATTTCACTAGGTGAGTGTTTCTACTCTGCAAACTTGTTTATTTGTTCACATTTTCTTGCATATCCATAAATGAATCTTACGTTGCATTGTGATCTATCTTCAATGCTTAGACAGTTCTTGGAACGTGATAATGGTATTTACTGAAGGAGTAACTTTTGTGAGTGAAACACAGAACAGTAGGAGCCTAAAACTTGTTTGAACTGTGAAGAGTTTTTCAAATATGTCATCATTTCCCAAACCTCTTTAGCCAGGGTTGGTACTTTAGGCACAGGAACAGAAGTTGTAGGAGCCGTGTCTATGTTGGCCAAAGGCAGGAGGATGGCAGGTAGCTTTGTGGATGTTTGAATAGGGACAGTAAAAGAAAGGCAAAAAAGCAAAATGGCTGTCTGGGGAGGCCTTACAAATAGCTGTGAAAAGAAGAGAAGCGAAAAGCAAAGGAGAAAAGAAAAGATATAAACATCTGAATGCAGAGTTCCAAAGAATAGCAAGAAGAGCTAAGAAAGCCTTCTTCAGCGATCAATGCAAATAAATAGAGGAAAACAACAAAATGGAAAAGACTAGGGATCTCTTAAAGAAAATCAGAGATACCAAAGGAACATTTCATGCAAAGATGAGCTTGATAAAGGACAGAAATGGTATGGACCTAACAGAAGCAGAAGATATTAAGAAGAGATGGCAAGAATACACA
This sequence comes from Bos javanicus, assembly GCF_032452875.1. Classification (NCBI taxonomy): domain Eukaryota; kingdom Metazoa; phylum Chordata; class Mammalia; order Artiodactyla; family Bovidae; genus Bos; species Bos javanicus. The sequence goes on along the minus strand of NC_083891.1, from coordinate 54,714,759 downwards.
GAAGAACTGTACAAAAAAGATCTTCTTGACCCAGATAATCACGATGGTGTGATCACTGACCTAGAGCCAGACATCCTGGAATGTGAAGTCAAGTGGGCCTTAGAAAGCATCACTACGAACAAAACTAGTGGAGGTGATGGAATACCAGTTGAACTATTCCAAATCCTGAAAGATGATGCTGTGAAAGTGCTGCACTCAAGATGCCAGCAAATTTGGAAAACTCAGCAGTGGCCACAGGACTGGAAAAGGTCAGTTTTCATTCCAATCCCAAAGAAAGGCAATGCCAAAGAATGCTCAAACTACCACACAATTGCACTCATCTCACACGCTAGTAAAGTAATGCTCAAAATTCTCCAAGCCAGGCTTCAGCAATATGTGAACCGTGAACTTCCTGATGTTCAAGCTGGTTTTAGAAAAGGCAGAGGAACCAGAGATCACATTGCCAACATCCACTGGATCATAGAAAAAGCAAGTGAGTTCCAGAAAAACATCTATTTCTGCTTTATTGACTATGCCAAAGCCTTTGACTGTGTGGATCACCAGAAACTATGGAAAATTCTGAAAGAGATAGGAATACCAGACCACCTGACCTGCCTCTTGAGAAATTTGTATGCAGGTCAGGAAGCAACGGTTAGAACTGGACATGGAACAACAGACTGGCTCCAAATAGGAAAAGGAGTTCGTCAAGGCTGTATATTGTCACCCTGTTTATTTAACTTATATGCAGAGTACATCATGAGAAACGCTGGACTGGAAGAAACACAAACTGGAATCAAGATTGCTGGGAAAAATATCAATAACCTCAGATATGCAGATGACACCACCCTTATGGCAGAAAGTAAAGAAGAACTCAAAAGCCTCTTGATGAAAGTGATAGTGGAGAGTGAAAAAGTTGGCTTAAAGCTCAACATTCAGAAAATGAAGATCATGGCATCCGGTCTCACCACTTCATGGGAAATAGATGGGGAAACAGTGTCAGACTTTATTTTTCTGGGCTCCAAAATCACTGCAGATGGTGACTGCAGCCATGAAATTAAAAGACGCTTACTCCTTGGAAGAAAAGTTATGACCAACCTAGATAGCATATTCAAAAGCAGAGACATTACTTTGCCAACAAAGGTCCGTCTAGTCAAGGCTATGGTTTTTCCTGTGGTCATGTATGGATGTGAGAGTTGGACTGTGAAGAAGGCTGAGTGCCGAAGAATTGATGCTTTTGAACTGTGGGGTTGGAGAAGACTCTTGAGAGTCCCTTGGACTGCAAGGAGATCCAACCAGTCCATTCTGAAGGAGATCAGCCCTGGGATTTCTTTGGAAGGAATGATGCTAAAGCTGAAACTCCAGTACTTTGGCCACCTCATGCGAAGAGTTGACTCATTGGAAAAGACTCTGATGCTGGGAGGGATTGGGGGCAGGAGGAGAAAGAGACGACAGAGGATGAGATGGCTGGATGGCATCACTGACTCGATGGACGTGAGTCTGACTGAACTCCGGGGGTTGGTGATAGACAGGGAGGCCTGGTGTGCTGCAGTTCATGGGGTCGCAAAGAGTCAGACACGACTGAGTGACTGATCTGATCTGATCTGACAAATAAACAGATAAATGGAAATAGTTAAAATATGTATATATAAAAACATACATAATCACACAGCTCACAGCTGTGTGCCTATCCCAAGTTGCACTGACAATTTTAGAGCCGTATGCTTTAAAAGAAAAAAAAAAAAAAAAACTTTGGGAAGCTTGGCTGTGAATATGGAACATCCATTTCAGAGCAAAGATTCTGTCAGGTCCTGAGGGAAGTGGATGTTTTTCTCTATGACATGAGTGAAACCTGGATGGTTAAACTGTTTTTTATTTGGGGGTGCATAAAACTTGCTTCAGATATCTGTAAAAATTAAATATGTCCCTTTAAGTAAAAGTGAAAGTGTTAGTTGCTCAGTTGTGTCCGCTCGGTCCTCATGAACTGTAGCCTGCCAGGCTCCTCTGTCCATGGGCTTCTCCGGGCAAAAATACCAGAGTGGGTTGCCATTTCTTTCTACAGGGGATCTTCCCAACTCAGGGATCGAACCTGGGTCTCCTGCGTTGCAGGCGGATTCTTTACCATCTGAGCCAGTTAAATAGTTGATAAAACAACCAAAACTGTTATAGATATGATTAGTAGTTCTGAACATGATAATGTTCTCCAAGAAAAATAGAATTACCACATAGCAAAAAAATTACCACATACCACATAGAGTAAAGATCTATACTGTGTCCATGTACGAAATCAGGCATGTCCAGGTCCTTACGCTTAATTAACCTGAGCAGGCTAGGTGTGCATGTTCTCACGGTAGTGAAAGCCACTTACTTTAAATAGGCTTAGGTGTTGACGGCAAGCCCCCAAAGTAATTATAAGGTAATCACTGTAATAATTTTTTTCAAACCATACCTCAGGCAATTTAAAGGAACTTTTGTTGGCCGCAGTTCCTTAATTAGAACCCTGGGAGTCATAGATGATGTCTCAGAGTTCAGAAATTCTTTGCATTTTGGGAAGTTAATATGGTACATGTAACATTTACTGTGTAACCTGACATGGATTCTAGTGCAACATTCAGTAATGACATAGATGATCGTTTCTATAGCAAACACACCAGTGGTCAGAGATAGTAGGATTAAAAAGAAAAAAAGGATCATAGAATGTCTTCACATCAATTCAGGTCACAAAACTATAGAATGTTCCAGAACTTTTGAAATATCAGAATCGAAAACAAGGGATTGTGGACCTGTAAATAAGTAAATAAATGGGTCAATATCTACCTTTTCTGGAGGGAAAAAGTAAAAGCCAGACAACACATCCAGGAAACATCATTGTTAAAGGATTTTAAGCCCATCATATAAATGACTTGCTTCTTTCAGTTTATGTAAGATTTAGAAATTTAAAATAAAGAAGGCCTATCTATGTGGCTTTAAAAAAAAAAAAAAAACTGCTTTAAATAATTTTAGAAGTATCACCTCCCATCTAAAAAAGCTTAGACCTTCAGCCTGTTTGTCTCTGAACACCTGCTTAGCTGAAAGGCCTGCTGTTGCTGGGGGAGCCCCAGAGAGCTGACTCCTGTGTGAGAAAAACAGCCCTTCTCAGTGCACTTTGCTGCTGTGCTTCATGAAGTCCATGGCACTCTGAGGTTGTTCTTGGATGTGTGCGAGCTGAGTCGCTTCAGTTGTGTCCGACTCTTTGCAACCCCATGGACTGTAGCCCGCCAGGCCCCTCTGTCCGTACGATTCTCCAGGCAAGAACACTGGAATGGGTTGCCATGCCCTCCTCCAGGGGTTCTTCCCGACCCAGGGATGGAGCCCACGTCTCCTGTGTCTCCCGCACTGGCAGGTGGATTCTTTCCCACTGAGCCACCTGGGAGCCCAAGCTGGTTCTTGCTCTACTGCAGCAGGCACTTCCCAGCACCTCCGTGGGAAGAGATTCAGGTGCTCTGAAGGAGCTACGCTAGAAAAGTGGGAGATTCTGCACATTTGCTAATCGCAGGTTCTTCTCTAGATTTTGGTCATAAGCCTTAGTAACTTATAAAAAATGTCCTGACTGACAGGGAAAACGAAACTTGATTTAGCTTTCATACTTTTGAAAATCAGTCATAAGATCTTGTCCCTACTGTATTGACACCGAAAGGTTTGTTTTCAGTATTTTCTACAGAAAGCTCTCAAGTATCTATCTGATAAACCTCCATGGAAGCTTTCACCTGGACTGTGGATGCAGGAAAATAATCAGATTATTCTTTATCTTGCTGTAAACAAACTTCAAAAAAGATTTCTGAAATGCAGATAATCTTGGTCCTGCCTTTTCCTGCTACCTAGAATTATTTTGCAGAGCCCTGTGAAGTTGCTCAAGCATGTTATTTATAACATTTGTAAGCACTAGAGTTTGCCAAAATACTCTAATTTTGACTAAAGAATTACGGAGAAATTGTGGAGAATGGTTAAACCTGCAGATACTTTTTAGAATAACTGATCATACCCAGTAGGTACTAATTTTTAAAAACAAGCTTTGCTTCAAATGTAAGTGTACTACCTCATTCCATACGTATTCATTTATTTAACAAAACTACTGCTGGTTTTTTCTGAATGTTCATAAACAAAAAGTTGCCTTGGACATCTATGTCCACATATTTTTGTACACTTGTCCAATTATATCCTTAGGGTAAAATTCTAACACTGAAATTTCAAAGTCATGTGCTTTTAAAATCTTGCTGTATGTTTTAAATTGCCTCCCAGAGAGTTTCTACCAATTTACATTCTCATTAACTATATATAAAAGTGAACTTCCTCACTGGCAGCTGAAAATTTGTCTTATTGTAATTTGCCAAATATCTTTTCATATCTATTGCCAAATTTCAAATTTATTCTTTCTATAAAAGAATGGTTCATCTTCTTTGCCAATTGATTTCATTTTTTCTTAATACTATCTAAGAGCTTTTTATTTACTAAGGGTCTTTATTTCTCCTTTGAACTATTTGTTGCAAAGATTTTCCAGGTTTTTTTTTTTTTAACATCCAGTTTTTCTATATCTAATGTCATAGCTAGCAAACGTCTTCTCTACTTTAATATTTTTAAAGTTTTTATTTTATTCTGCTGCTTTTATGTTTTAGCCTTTGCATTGAAATACCTACAAAGTATAAAGCAAAGACCTACCTTTTTTTTTTTTTTTTGTCAAATGCTGGACAAATTTTTGGTTCCATGTATTGAATGCTTCTTTCTTTGTACCTGCAAAGTATAAAGCAAAGACCTACCTAATTTTTTTTTTTTTTTTTTTTGTCAAATGCTGGACAAATTTTTGGTTCCATGTATTGAATGCTTCTTTCTTTGTTGATTTTTAAATGACGCATTTATCATAAACGGTCCATATGTTTTTCCTCATTGCTGTGCCTGTCCTTTTGGCAGCAGTACCAAATTGTTTTAAAATATATATGTATATGTATATATAGTCGGTTTTCCGAACTTACTCTTTGTAAAAGTTTTCTTAGTTTTAATAATGATGCATTTATTTTTCCAGATGAAATTTAGAATCAATTTAGAATACTGTCTCCTCCCTCCTCCCCCACCACCGTTTTTTTCTCTGCTGAGCAGTTTGTTTGGATTTGCATTACAGTCCAGTTTCATTTTGAGTCATCAGATGATTTTTATGCATATACTTTTCTGTGAAATATTTGTGTGAAATGAATAAGATATTTGGTTCCTTGAAAAATTGTTATACGAGATGATCTTGGTCTTTAAGACATGTTTGTACTGCTGAATCGTGTCATGATTTTTGTGAAACTGGCTTGTGAACTAGTTCAGATAGTGTCATATGCTGAATATCTAAATATATTTCTAATGAAGAATTATGAGAAACCATAATAAAATAGACACCAGTTCTGCATCCTTGGAGAGAAAATGGAATAGAGCTAGATACAAATGCTCTATAATTACTATCAGGAAGTTTAAAAATTGCAGCCCTGTTCTAATTCTGTGAATTTTGCTGGTTGCTTAGTGTTAAAATAATCCTTTTTTTTCTCATGACGATTTCAGGCTGTTTTTGAAATGGGATGTGTCAATGTTGACTAAACTGAAGAAGTGGAGACTGGTTAGTTTACCCAAAGAAGAGCGTGCGGCACAAGTGAAATTTGAATGGGGTTTCGAAAGAGAGACGAGTGGCTGTTCCAGTGGAGAAGCGTTAGCGTGGCTCAGAGGTCAGGGCCAAGGAGCCATGTTTTTGAACAGACCTAAAGCTCTGGACGGAGAAGGCAATGGCACCCCACTCCAGTACTCTTGCCTGGAAAATCCCATGGACAGAGGAGCCTGGTGGGCTGCAGTCCGTGGGGTTGCGACGAGTCGGACACAACTGAGCAACCTCACTTTCACTTTTCATTTTCATGCATTGGAAAAGGAAATGGCAACCCACTCCAGTGTTCTTGCCTGGAGAATCCCAGGGACGGGAGAGCCTGGTGGGCTGCCGTCTATGGGGTCGCACAGAGTCGGACATGACTGAAGCGACTTAGCAGCAGCAAAGCTCTGGACCTGGCAGTGACTAGAGTTGAGAAGACAAGAGGAGGCAGTGGGGAAAGGCCCAGATTGCACGTGACTCTCACAATCCTTAGGCTGAGTTGAGAGGGAGATACAGATGAGGATGTGCTGTATCTCCAGTGCCTAGAACAGAGGCAACCTCAAACAGTGTGTGAAAGAGGAAAGACGAGACTGAGAGGTAGATTGGGGCTCAGTTAGATGTGGGGGTCACGAGATGAGTATTTGAAAGCTCTGAAGGATTCTCTGCTGAAAAATAGAAATGCTCTGGGCTTTAGAAACTTTCCAGTAGTAAAAAAAAAAAAAATCCACCTGCCAGTGCAGGAGATGCAGGTTCGATCCTTGGTTTGAGAAGATCCCTGGAGATGGAAATGGCAACCCACTCCAGTATTCTTGCCTCGAGAATCCCATGGACAGAGGAGCCAGGTGGACTAGAGTCCTTGGGGTCACAAAGAGTCGGACATGAGCGAGTGACTGAGCATGCATGCTTTAGAAAGCTGAACTCTGAGAGCAGTGTGTGAACATGCTGTGTGGGGCTGGGCTGAGGAGAGTGAGTGGGAAGCAGGCCTCACAGCACTGTGTGACATTTTCATCATGGCAGTATCATGAGAGCTTTGAGGATGTGTCCTGTCAAAGCGCTATAACTTTATCTTAGTAAATACTGGAGAGCATTGCCATTCCCTTCTCCAGGGGATCTTCCCAACCCAGGGATCGAATCTGGGTTTCCCACATTGCAGGCAGAGCCTTTACCTTCTGGGCCTCCAGGGAAGCCTCGTCTTAGTAAAGGAGTCCGCAAACTCTGGCTTGCAGCCAATCTGGCCCACAGCCCCTTCTTACAAATAAAGTTTTACTGGAACACAGCATCACCTGTTGAGTTGTGTATAATGTGTGGTTGATTTGGTGCCACAACAGGGGAGATGAGTAGTCGGAACAGAGATCACATGGCTGGCAAAGACTAGAAATATTTACTGTCTGGTCATATATTTACTGATCTTTGTCTTGGAATATTGTTCTTAATAGTTAGTGTTGCCATTCTGGAAAATTAATATAATTAGAAGAGCTCACACAAATTGTTGTGCACAGATAGTCTGAAAGAGGGGCAAGTGAAAGTGTCAGTCACTCAGTCGTGTCTGACTCTTTGCGACCCCATGGATTGTAACCCGCCAAGCTCCTCTGTCCATGGAATTCTCCAGGCAAGAATACTGGAGTGGGTTGCCATTTCCTTCTCCAGCATGGATAGTCTAAGAAAGATTAATTAGGTCATGTCACTTTCTATGAAGAAATATACCAAAACACTGTATCTTGTTGAAGCCCAGGTCTTCAGTCACTGCCTTGATGATCTTATTTATGTTTCTAATTCTGCCTCCATTTCTGTGGTCATTTTCATGTCCACCGGCTACATTGAACATCTACTCACTTCTGATTCTGTCTGGCCTCTCCTACTATCCATAGTCAAGAAATCAGAATACCAGTGCTGGATATCATGTTTAGATATACTTGCTACGTACTCAGGAAGAGGAATTTCTCAGCCAGCTGTTTAAAGTTCTCCCAGCTTGTTGCCTGTGTCCGTTCCCCAGAGTGCACGTCCTCTTCACAACTCTCCCAGTCCATGCCTCTTTTTCTCCCAGCTTGTTGCCTGTGTCCATTCCCCGGAGTGCACGTCCTCTTCACAACTCTCCCAGTCCATGCCTCTTTTTCTCTCTTTGTCTTTGTTTCCGTCTCCTACAGTGTCTTTTCTACTGGAGCCCTGTGGCATCGCGGAATCTTTAACTCATGGAGGCGCCTGAATTATTCCAGCTCTTCTGATTTCCCTCTAGAACCTGGCCTTCAGTTCAGTTCAGTTCAGTCACTCAGTTGTGTCCGACTCTTTGCGATCCCATGAGCTGCAGCACGCCAGGCCTGCCTGTCCACACCATCTCCCAGAGTTCACTCAGACTCAGGTCCATCGAGTCATTGATGCCATCCAGCCATCTCATCCTCTGTTGTCCCCTTCTCCTCCTGCCCCCAATCCCTCCCAGCATCAGAGTCTTTTCCAATGAGTCAACTCTTCGCATGAGGTGGCCAAAGTACTGGAGTTTCAGCTTTAGCATCATTCTTGGCCTTAGGGGTCAACTATTTGACAACTCGCCGTGTTTAAGGAAGTCCAGCCATTTTTCAGGGGCTTCCCAGGTGGCCAAGTGGTAAAGAATCTGCTTGCCAATGCAGGAGATTTAGATTTGATCCCTGGGTCGGGAAGGTGCCCTGGAGAAGGAAATGGCAACCCACTCCAGTGTTCTTGCCTGGAGAATTCCATGAGCAGAGGAGCCTGGTGGGCTGCAGTCCATGAGGTCGCAGAGAGTCGGACACGACTGACAACAACAAGCCATTTTTCAACCAAATCAATCACAGATTTTAAAAAATGTAAACCTTCATGTGTGTGTTTAGATGAACATACAACTGATTTCTTCAGCGACTTTACAAATTCTGACTCTTAAATACATTTTGAAGGACTGAGAGAGTAACTAGGAAGCATTGGAGGTTTTGTGGAAAAGCTGTGTTGATCCCTTTGCATATTAAGGGCCCTTTGCATATTAAATTTTAGTTTTTTTATGAAGCATTCATGAGGGTGGTGATACTCATAAAGGCAGTTCAGAGGCACAGGAGAAAAGTTAAGGACAAGACTGAACATAAAGGAGTTATATGTTTCCTAGGTTAGAGATAGAGAAGTTATCTTCATGGTGGGAACTTCTGAAGTCATGTAAGCAAAGCGTGTAATAACTTGCTTTGCTTCAGTATTTAGATAATGGATGACTCATTTAATCTGATTGGCACTTACTGAGGACATACTATGTACCCCGGGCTATTGTGCTAGATGCCAGAAATACAAAGATGATTGAGGCTCACTTTCTGCCCTTGAGGAACCCCCAGAGTGGAAGGAAGAAGTCAGATGCATAAACACTACTTGGCATTGATAATGTCACAGCGGGTGGATTTTTTCAGAGGAAGTGTGAGCTAACATCCAGAAGGAGGAGGCCTGAAATTCAAGAGGGGAAAAATGAGGGAAGACTGGGGAGAAAGGAAATGACACCAAACAAAAGGGATTGGAGCCTGTTAGAGAAGACAGTTGACCACAGTATGGAAATTGAGATTAAAGACAAGAAATTAAAATCAAGAGTTAAGACAAGAGGCTGTGGAAAAGCAAGGGCAGTGGGTGATCTCAGAAGAACTGAGATTTCAGGTGTTCAAGAGAGTGTGCTGTTTTATAGCCTCATCCTCCTTGTATAAATATGAATGAATAGGTATGTGTATTGCTTGTGGATAATACTATATCACATTTTAACTTAAATGATTATGTTATACAATATATTGTATTTATATAGAGTAGAATATTTTATATATAACATTTATTATATATTTAAATATACTATATAATACATACTTAATATATATAATTGTATATATACAATTAATTAAGGCTCAGGAAATGGTAGGAATTTTTCTAAGCACTTTAGATTATCTAAATGAATTCTTAAACAGGTTGTTATTTAGTCACTAAGTCGTGTCCAACTCTTTGGGACCCCATGGACTGTAGCCCACCAGGCTCCTCTGTCCATGGGATGCTCCAGGCAAGAATACTGGAGTGGGTTGCCATGTCCTTCTCCACGGGATCTTCCTGACCCAGGGATTGAACCTGCGTCTCCTGCATTGCAGGCGGATTCTTTACTGCTAAGCCACCCGGGAAGCCCTTTACAATAGGTAGTATTGTTACAATACCAGCGTTTTCCAGACGACACCGTTCAGGTTATATAGGGTAAATGGCACTCACACTCAGGCCTGCCCCACAGGAGTGAGTTTGGAGGAGCCTTTGGACTCAGTGTGAGAGATCTGATTTGTTGGTAAGATGAACTGAAAGGAAACAGATGGACTCTTTCATGACGGGGGTGAGAGCAGGAGAAAGAGACTACGCCGAACAGAGGGAGGCCGTGTGGGGTAGAGGCCAAGCACAGGCTTTTTTTTTTTTTAAGTTTATTTATTTATTATTTTTGGCCGCGCTGGGTCTTTTTTCTGTGCTGGCTTTTCTGTAGATGCGCCAAGTGTGGGCTGCCCTCTAGCTGCCATGCGCAAGCTTCTGATGGCGGTGGCTTCTCTTGTCGCGGAGCACAGGCTCTAGGCGTGCAGGCTCGGTAGTTGTGGCACACGGGCCCAGCCCCTCCTTGGCATGTGGGATCCTCCCGGAGCAGGGATTGCACCCAGCTGCCCTGCATTGGCAGACGGATTCTCAACCGCTGGACCCCTACCAGGGAAGCCCCAGGCATTGGCTTTGAGGTCAAGCCTAACTGGATTCCCATCCTGGCTCTGCCAGCCATGTGGCACTGATCAGGCCACATTTCCACCCCGAAAGTCGCCGGATGTCCAGAGGAACACCATCTTCTGGCTCGTTTGTACCTATGTAAAGGACCTGCAGTTGTTCCTGGATCATGGAGGACAGTTACGATAACTGCTGCTGCTGCTGCTGTCCCTGTTACCCCGACTGCCCCTCTTAGTCCACGTTCCTGTTCCTGCTTCCCCTCTTACTGCTATTACCACGACTGTTTCTGCTGCTATTATTATCTGTTCCTTTTTTTTCAAAACAACTTACTATTGGTTTACAGTGTTTTATCAGTTTCAGGTGTACAGAGAAGTGGTTCAGTTATACGTATATATGTTTATCTTTTTCAGATTCTTTTCCATCGTAGGTTATTACAAGACCGAATGTAGTTGTGTGTGCTATACAGTAGGAGCTTGTTATTTATCTAATTTGCATACAGTACTGTGTATCTGATAACCCAAACTCCTACTTTATACCTCCTCCTCTGCTGCTGCTGCTAAGTCGCTTCAGTCGTGTCCGACCCTGTGTGACCCCATAGACAGCAGCACACCAGGCTCCCCCATCCCTGGGATTCTCCAGGCAAGAACACTGGAGTGGGTTGCCATTTCCTTCTCCAATGCTTGAAAGTGAAGCCGCTCAGTCGTGTCTGACTTTTCGCAACCCCATGGACTGCAGCCTTCCGGGCTCCTCCGTCCATGGGATTTTCCAGGCAAGAGTACTGGAGTGGGGTGCCATTGCCTTCTCCCCCGACTCTGCTACTAGTACTATTATTGTTATTATTATGAGCAGCAACAGTAGTAGAACTAACGGAATAGATTTATGCTAAAACAACAAAACAAAACCCAGAAAGATTTAAGTCCTCGATTTGATGTAGCAACAATTCAACTCTGTTCATTTCAATATTTAGTGAGCCATTGCCAAGCAGATCTTAGTACGAGGCACGATGGGGAGTTAAAATAGGGATCAGCCATTGCCTCGTTTAACTGATACAAACTAATTTGACCTTCATGCCATATATTCCTGAAAGAGAACTTTAGCAGAGAAACTGTTAACGCACATCGGATGCAGACCCTCTTGAAGCAGGAGGCCACGTGGCCCTCCGGAAGGCTAGTCAGGACTTAATTTCACGATGACTTGGAGATTTCTTTATGCATTTTCTGCTTCTCCAGATAACCTCCATTTCCTCATGTCAGGCAGTAGGCTGTCATCTTATGTACAAGATTTAGATAGTTATCAGAATATTTTAGCAAATCCCATACCATTGGCTACTGAACTTTACTTTACAGGAGCACCTATTTGAGGTGCTGGTTAGTAAGCAGGATGAATGGAATTCTGGCCCATGTGTTCTGGAAAAACAGTCTCTACGTGAAAACTGGTTTTGTAGACTCTTGCTTAGAGGGAAAAGTATTTATAACAACCCTTGACATGGAACCTCTCCCGCCCAGTATGAAGAAGAATGACATCTGACAGTTTGCTCTTCCTTTATTTTACTAAAATAGCAACCTGGCCAAATATACTTTTCAGCACATTTATTATAGCCACATGTTTATATTTAGAGGAGAAGTGGTGCTAATTCCCTAGTATGTTAACAGGTCTTATTCAAATTTGTTCTATTTTTACTTTGGAACAAAATTGCTGAAGAGAAACATTTTAAGGCAAGTAGTGATTACAGCGTACTTATCAGATTATATATTAAATAAACTTCCTGAACTGAGAAAGTGCACAAACTGAAAAGCAGGTAGTTATCTTAAATTCTATATTGTTTATGTAAGATTTCTTCAAATCCACTTATGCTGTAGGTTATTCCTTGCTTTTGTGTTTTCTTTTTGCCAGATTTCAACTTTCTCACTAACAAATGTAATTCTCTTTTTAATATGTAGTAGATGACCCGAGATCTCAGGATGGAATTTCACAACCCAAAGAAATACCTCTTCACTTTATTGTATACAATAAATTATGTATTTTTTAAAATTTGAGAGGTAGTCAAACAGGTGAATGCATAAATCTTGTCAACCCTTGGGCAGTTGTAATTTCCATACCAAAATGCAGGAGTTTTTTACCTATTACTGTTATACATTAAGTAACAGTTACCATGGCAACCTTTGCATCATATTATAACATTTAAATATAAGGTATTGTGTTTTTACAGGAAAAGACAATACATTTGAATTTTGTTTTTTTGAATGTTTGGTAATATATAATCACTACTAAAAAGAAAAATTTTGTTCAAGGTCAAATTGAATTCTTTGTGAGTTATGCAAATTTCCAGCCAAAACCATGAAGTACATTCATTTATTTCTTGGGATGTCATGGGGGAAGCAAAGATTTTTTTTTTAATTGTATTTGAAAAATACCGCATAATACCATTTAGTACCTATAATTGACCTTACAAAGGGAAAACCAAAAATTGAACTGTATTTAATGTCATTCTTTAGTGACTAATGCAGTGGTAAGAATTTGAATGAACACATCACATGATTTATCAGGTTCTACTAAATATAATGCATTTGCTATTTTTGCGTACCCAGTTGGTTAATTGTGACTAGTTTTGATCTCACGTATAGTTGAATTAACTGAAGCAGTTTGCTTGTGCTTGCAAAAGAGCAAAATGAAATGAGCCGTTGACGTAATCCTTTTGGCAGTTCCAGGAAAATGGCCAGTTAAGCTGAAATTATCGAGATTGATTGTTGGCCAGTTTTTTTTTATTAAGTATGGAAGAAAACTAGCCATTTCTTGTTGCCAGCATAGCTCTAGGCCATGAGGATATCATCACTGTTTATATCAACTACCGTATTTAACTCTTATTCAGGTTTTTACTAGTGATTTTTCAAAACTACTATCTCATTTTCATCTGAAAGTGGTATAGGGGCTCTAACTGACATTCACAACTTTTGAGGCATCTTGTAAATGATAATCAGTGGATGGGAACACAGGGCCATGAACTGGAGGAAGGAGTAACCGTGTGCTGGACTCCGGCTCAACTGGACATTATGCGTGTGTTGCTTCATCTGCTCCTGATAATTCTGTTATAGAACTTTTATTATTCCCTTCTTACAAAGGAGGAAAACCCAGTTTAGAGCAGTCGCACAGCCACCTGTCAGGCGCATTGCTTGTATGCCTCTGAGCTAGAGTTCAACCTCTCTCTCTCACCTCAGAGTCCTCCATCTTTCCTTGCAAGGTTTGGATTCAACTAAACCGTTTGGATTCAGCTTCTGACTTGTTACAAGGGGCATTATACTTTCCAAGTAGAAATGACAAACATCGACCCAAGCCCTTAAAAGAAAATCTTTGCTAAAGAATAATTTCAATAATTTGCATTTCTCTCCAGCACAATAGCAGTCTGTTAAGTCCCTCATTACGAAAGTTGTCCTTGCCATTCTCCCTTTCCACGTTTCCCAAGTCCCCTTTGTTGAGCCCAAGCTAAGACCGAGATCAAGGTAAACCACCAGAGGCGCGTTCCTGGGCCTTCAGGTGCAAGGAGTAAAGGCTGTCCAGGACCTGACCTTCAGGTGCGTTCCTGGGCCTTCAGGTGCAAGGAGTAAAGGCTGTCCAGGACCTGACCTTCAGGTGCGTTCCTGGGCCTTCAGGTGTAAGGAGTAAAGGCTGTCCAGGACCTGACCTTCAGGTGCGTTCCTGGGCCTTCAGGTGTAAGGAGTAAAGGCTGTCCAGGACCTGACCTTCAGTTCTGAGCTTTGCAGTTCAGAAGTGGACAGGTGGAAATACAGTGTTCTTCATTGCCCTTTGGTGTAAGATATATTCTGGGGTTGTGGAGTAAGTGCCAACAGCAGCAAAATTATCACCCCCTCCTGCTACTGTAGAAAGTCAGCAATGGCCCTTCTGTGGTCAAAATGGCAAATTCAGCAGCAGCTATTTGACAGGGATTTGCAAAAACTTCCCCATGGCTGTTAGGAATCTTTATTCAGCAGTGTCTTCAAAAACCCGATTCTGTGCAGAATTAACTGTGTACAAATGACCTCAGTAGTGAATTTCCTTTTTAAGTCTTTTAAACAAATCTAATTTATAATTTTTTAATGTGAATTTTGCATTTGGCACTTCAGTCTCTTAGATCCATCTACATACATCCCTCATTTGTAAGTTTTGGAGTGGTTCAGAATTTTATTTCCGTATTAACGTAAAGTCTTCTAAAATTCCTGGCTATAAAGAGTCAGTTCACCATACAAAGCCACTATACATCACTTAGGTTTGTGATGAAAGAATGCAATTGCAGCTGTGTGAGTACTAGAATACCCAAACATGAATTAGACTCACAAGCATTTGGCAATAGTTCAGAAAAGGAGCTTAATCTGGTTTCATCTGAGACTGCTTTTCTCTGTTCTCTAGCATCCCCCCAAGATGTTGTGTCTGATATCGGATCACAACGCAATGGGAGTGACGCAAAGTCAGAGAAAGCCCTAAGAAACCAGGCGCACTTTTGATTTTCCCCAGAGATTTTTTTCCCCCTCTGACTTTTTTTTTCCCCTCTTCTCCAAATTTCAACTCTGAAATTCTCAAGGTCATTCACCTATTAGATGAATTAATTATAAGCCAAAAAAGCAGCATTCATCGTACTCTGATCTCACTCATATCTATAATTAAGGGTAAATATAATCTTCCTTTTTAGAAATGTACCACCCACCCATTACATTTAAAGTGCTGACTGAAATGAAATAATAGTTCAGTGCAAGATGATTTTAGTTTAACAAGAAAAAAGTTGATAATTTAAGCTTGAAGCAGTTAGTTCTATTTTTGATTACCATTCAGTTATAAATCTAATTTAAGATATATGCTGCCTTTCTGTTACCCACGTTTTAATTCATGGTTTGTCTTCTTGGTTGCATAAGCAAAGTTTGGTGGTTTATCAAGGATGTTAAAAAAGCTCCCCACAAAGGCAGTGGGGAGCAAGGTTGAGAATGTGCTAGAAAGATAGTCGGAGAACCAGCTCTGATGTGAAACAAACAAAAAGTTTCTTTGAAAGGCCCCTTACAGAATCGCTGCATTTGGCATTTGAGTGGCTGTGCTGGGCCTGGGTCTTTGCAGACCCAGGGTCTTTGATTGCAGAGGATGGATGAACCCCCCCACCCCCACCCCGTCAGTGTTTTTAAATTGGGTTGACTAAGTCACTACATTTTATCCTTTGGTTAGGGTATTTTAACTCTTAAAATGGTTGGTCTTTGGACGAAAATAAGGAGCGAATAAGGGGAAGAGAGGGTCGCATCACTTTGCAGGCAGTTAAAACAAATGCTCAACTCTGGCTTTAAGATTTACAGGTTAGCTCTGCGAGATGCCACATCTTGCTTCCAGTGTTTCCTGGCAGACCAGGGCGGCTCTCTACTGGGACCCAGCGTAACCGCAGAGCATGAGCTTGCACAATTCGAAAAACCTAAGACCTCTATAATCCTATTTCAGGCAAAGATGAATTTGCCCATTTTGAAAGTAGACTTAAGCTTTCGCACTTTTGTTAAGTATAAATTTGTCTTCAGATATATAACATATGTATATATGTATGTATTGAAAGTATATGCACATATAAATGTGCATGTGTACATGTAGGTAAATTCATATGTAAAGGAATGCTTTATTCATTTTGTGTAATATTTAATTTTACCTTACTCAGTTGAATGGCATTAAGTTTTTAAAATGCACAAACTCAGGTTTCCAGCCAGTGGAAAAAAATTTTTTTTATCTTTCTCATGGCTAAAGAGAGTTAAGTACGTGACGTAAAGGCCAAACAATAGTAAATGGTCATTGTTCATTTTACAAATGTCCTCTACAATAAGAACACACATATTTTTATCTTAATTTTTCCCTTGGGGGGTGATTAGGGCCTCCCTTAAGTGTGAGGAAATGCTTATTTTTGTATGCTTTAGAAGAATGATTCTATTGTCTGAGTGAAAAAGAAAAAGGAACAAACATATCTAAAAAGAAAGAAACAGGAATGTGCTTTGTCCAAAAAAAAAAAAAAAGCAGGAGCCACTAAATGTTGTAAGTGCTGTCTGCTCAGTCCTGTGTCGCTGCACATAGTTCGTGTCACGTAAGAGCTGGAAGCCTGATTTATTTACAACTGGTCCACGGGATGACTTTCTTTAAAATTAACAACAATGAGGTCAGCTACAGCCAGTTAGCTATCTAGTTATCATTTTATATTTTTCACAGCTCTATTGTGAATACTGCTCACAGTACAGCAAGCCTGTTTGTTTTGATGGTGACCTATTGAATGCATCGACTTTCTTGAGAGGGAAAACCTTTGCCACTAGGACCAACAAGAATTAAGCAATGGTTAAGCTCATTAAAAAGACAAGCAAGCATTTCACCCTATCTGCTCAGCCCTTTGGGGGATATTTTGTATAATTTTAGGAAAAGAAAATTGCAGAAATAAGGGTGATAGCTAAACTATGAAGTTATCAGTAAGATCATTTTCAAACTCCTCTTTCCAGTGAAATGAAGGCTCATTTGTAGATTTCCCAAAATGTAAAGAGGTTGTGATTTAAATCATTTACGGCTTTATTGATGGGAACTGCAAAGAAAACTTGGACTTAAATCTATTTATCAAGAGCGAAATTTCAGGTTGACATTCTAAAAATTTTAAATGCCACTCCTAAAGTGATTAAAAAATTTTTGATGTTACACTCTTGGTTTCCTGATTTATTGGAAACTATTGTAAAGAGCTCTCTAGTTTAGTTTGTCATTGGCTTGCATTTTGTTTTCTTTCCTAAATTCGGAAGAGGCCGTAATTGAATATGCGAATGTCAAATTTCTGTCTGGTAAATGATCCGGTTGTCTCAGGCATTTGGTAAATATTAAGATATTCGAAATGAGTTTATACTCAAAATGCCCTTCTGTCCTAAAATCTCATCCTCAAAATTTTAAAGTAACATTTATTATGTGTCTTAAACTGGAAAAGTCTTAAACTGGAAGCAGTGAAGGCAAGCTTGTCAGTAGCTGATTAGTCCTTTATATATGACTCCTCCAGCACTGACAAAAATCCCTCAGAATAGAGGGATTCTCTTTATGATATTTAAGCTATATGGTGGTGGAGAGGGGATGTTTGAATTTTTGATTTTCCAGCTTATGGGTCATATTTGACCAACTGCTTTCACCAGAAGACATGCCACTTTGTTGAGCTATTTAGGAATCAAAAAGACTGTCTTAATTTAAAACAAGGACCCTTTGTTTTAGTTGGTGACTGCCTTGTGAAATTTTTCAGTTCTCAGCGGGTTAACCGGGGAACAGGGGCAGAGTCATAATTGGCCTATTTAGAGTATTTTGCATGTGAATAGTGTGTTAGTGAAGCATCTCTAAGTCTGTTGTGAGTGACATGGTGATTAGAATTTAGATTAGGGAAAACACATTCTGTACTTTATCAAGGACAGTAATTAGTTCAGTCAGTAAAAGTTGATTACAAGTAACGATAAAGTTAGATTTTTTAGTACTTAATTTTAAAATTTCTTTATTTAATAGTAAATTTGTTCTTAATATAAATGGTAGTATCTACACTGGTTTTCTTGCATATCCGAATAATTAAAAGAACAATGTGTTCAATGCAGAGTATAATCAGGCGATTTATGTATTATGGGTAAGTTTCTATGTAGTTTTTAGAGACTGTCATATTATTTAAGTTTTCGTATGTCATCATTTTCGAAAGTTTAGTGATTTGTCATGCCATAATAGGTTAATGATATTTGGGAAAGTTTTCTAGTGTTCAGGTAAACGTTTAATCTGTGGGGATGTGTTTTAGTTTCTGATAGTCCTCAAGAGGGTATTCTGAAGTCCTTTAATGTGCTCCTGTTGGTTCAGGATGCCTACTGTTCCTATAATTTTGGAAGTCAGTGTAAGCATTTTGAATTTCCTCCTGGTTCAGATGGCATTCTGTCTTCTGGGGGTGCGGTGTGAATTCGTGGAGGGTCTCGCAGAGAGGCAGGGTTCCCAGTGGATATGAATGTCTATACTCTTCCCCCAGTGTGAGCAGTGGGGGGAAGTTGTATGCGTCTGAAAAATCAGATTCTCCCTGGTTCTTGTTCAGGGAAGGGCATGACTTGTTCCCAGATATGAACCTAACTCTAGATCAAGAAAATTCTCACCTGACATAAATGCCCTTTACTTACAAGGTGAACATATCAGTCGTCTTAAAAGACGAAAATCATGTTTAACGAGCATCACCTTCTACCTTCTTCTCCAAAATTAAAGAACTAAAAATTCACAGATTCGGAGCAGCTTCATAGACGGCTTTTCTTTTCCTTTCTGCCGGGTTGGGTTTTAATTGTTTCAGCTTTAGCAGATGCTGTTTGTTTTATTGCATTGGTTTAAGTACTAACAAGCAGTTGGTGAGGGGGGTGGCGAATGTCAAAACTTAACCTTATATGTTTGTTTTTCCTTTTTAACCTTTTAGCAGAGTCTCCTTGGAGGTGACATGGATATGGGCAACCCAGGAACCCTTTCGCCCACCAAACCTGGTTCCCAGTATTATCAGTATTCTAGCAATAACCCCCGAAGGAGGCCTCTTCACGGGAGTACCCTGGGTAAGGTATTCCTCTCTTTGAATGCCTGAGTGATTATTAGTAATCTTTTTCTTTCTCTTTCTTTCTTAATACCATCCTCTCAACCTATCCTCACTCCACCCCTTCTCCCCCCCCGAAAAAAGCCCCATAAAATTGTGCTCAATCTTTGGGCTCATGATCGCCCCCCCCACCCTAGTAATACGTTGAGTGGATATGTTAACAACTTATAGTAGCAGGAGAACTATTTTGGTGTATGCTTATTTCTTGTTTTCCCTTGGCCGCCCAGCTAAGGAACCTCTTTTAAAAACCAAAGCATTAAAAAGTTAAATCTCTTCATTTTTATGAACGAGGCAGACTTTGATTTCTGCCAGAGGAAAAAGATGGTAGCAGTAGTGACATTTTGCTAAAGTAACGATTTAAGAAAATCTGGTTGACTCTAAATGGCTTCGTGCTGTAATCTGTCTGAGTTAGGAGAATGGGCACGCAGGGAATCTCACAGCCTCCTCATTTTCTTTCAGAGGTTCAGACAAAGAAAGTTCGAAAAGTCCCTCCAGGTTTGCCATCTTCAGTAAGTACTGCTCGTTTCTGCTTCTGTATATTGTTTATTTTGTTCAGCTCTGTATTGATGCCAAGGAGATAGGAGTAAATGAGGTCCCATCCACCACAGCGGCGTGTTTTATCTAGAATGTGGATGAGGTAGCAGTGACCTGTACCCCCAGCCACCTGACCCACATTGGAGTGATTAATTGCACATCCTGGAAGACAGGGTGGGTGTGTTGACACTCAGCTGGTTAAGCGCTGAAGAGCCTTGAAACGGTGCCTGAGGTTCCAGGACTTCTACCTGCACAGGGCTTTCAGGAGAAGAGTATTAGTTTCATGTGTTGGTTAAATTCTTTGTCGGTATTATGATGATTTATGGATTTGCATGCGAAAGGAGATTTGTGGAGAGGATTTAGGAAAAATTTACATGGGTTTCAGCCCAGAGTGCAGGGAGAATGTCTCTATTTTCTAGAGAGGGGACTGAATAAAGGCTGGGAAGGTAGCTGCCTCGGTGGCCATTTGTGTCTGGAATACCAGGTGGTAACTAGAAGAATCCAGCTAGAACCAAAAGCATTATGGGTCTTTTTACTACCTAGAGCTTTGAGCTGGGGTTGCTGGGGGTCTCTCCATTTGCCAGCAAAACAAAAGTTGGTTATGATCACAGTTAAATACATGATGTTTTATTTTCGATCCTTATATATATATATTTGTTCATATATATGAAAACATATGTTTTCAAATTTGAATACCTAGGTAATTTAATTTTGTTTAGAACTGGTCCATTTCTAGTAATTTCCCCCTTATGTAGAATCAAAATATGAGTTTCTCTTTTCTTTCCCTGTTTCCTCCTTACTTTCTTCTGCCTTTTGTTCTTCTTTCCCTCCTATAATAAATTTCTATATGTATATATAGTTTTAATTTAATTCTGTGTTCTATAGAGCATTAGTATTCTTTGAAAAGAATGCTAATGAGCCTTATCATAAGTTCTTGTACTCTAAAATAAAATTATATTGAGATTTCTGAAAATAATATTACCAATCAGTGCTTGCATATTAGTTTTTATTTCATTTTTAATAAATTAGAAGAATAATGGGTTTTGCAAATGTGCTAAGATTAGATTAACCCAAACACCTGTGTATTTGACTTGATTTCAGTTCAGCTCATCCAAAAAATTATTAAGCGAATATATCAGAATAAGTCTTATCAGGGAAAGAGCAAATTTTGTATGCTGATTATCAGAGACTCGGTAATGTTGAAGAAGCATCACAAAATTATCCGTAAATATAGAAAAATATTGTGTAAATAAAACTGCCAATGGTGTATAAAATAGTCACTTTGGACTACCAATAAGTCGTTTAAAAACATACCGAGTGGTTTTATTCTTGTGTTTCTGTGTTGTCTTGAAATTGACTAATATCCTCTCAGGTTTTTATAACCATATTTTAAGCTTTAAATTTGTGGTGGATTTAATGTAGGTGAAACTTTAGCTTGTAATAGCTTTTATGACAACTTCAAATGATACAGTACTCACAGCTGTTTACATTTTAAACCTGTCTGAACCTAATACGGACAGTATTAAATACAATAAGTGGACCTTTAAATATTTTAAAATGATAGAATAAACTCTTCTATAAGAGCAATACAAAAGTTAAAGTGATAGTACACTGTTTATGTCTCATCTTTAAATTAACTTAGTTTATTTTTTTTCAATGCTGAAATAAATTATGCAGAAATTTGCAGAGTTTCTAAGGAGTGCTTTGGTGTGGCATTAGATATTATCTATCCACTTAATCATTGTCAACAACAGTTTCTCATAATTCACTGTCGATCTTAAGTGTTTTCTGTAGAGCTAACTGGCCAGTATAGAATATGTTACTGGTATAGTTTTTTCTTTGCTGTTAAGACAGTTATGTGTTACTGATGCGTTGTCATATGTTCAGAACTATAAGAGTGTCTTTCCTTGCTTCCCTAAATCTGGAATTGGAAATTTGTATTACTTAATTTTTGGCGTTTGATGGTCCGTTTAGGGTTTCCTCTTTGAAAATTTATGTTAGCTAGATGTTTTGATGGTCCTGAAGGAATAGTTGGTATTTTGCTCCATAAAGAACTTTTTTTGAAAGATAAGGAGGAAAACTAAGTTGAAATGAGAATTTTATCCTTGTAATTTAAAAATTTTGTTTTGCTTCTTGTTTGTCTGCTTTAAGCAAGACGAAGGCTGTTTGGTTGATTTTAAAATCTAGTCATCTGTTTATTGTCATTACTTCAACAAATCTCAGCCCTCTTTTAACAGCAGTTTAGCTCAGTTTATATTAGCTTTGTTGTATGAATTGGAATGCTTATTACTGATAACAGAATCCACATGCCTTATCACTGAATAAAATAAATATTTCAGTTTCATCTAAAATGATGATCTGTATTAGATATTATAACACTTTTGCTCCAGTAGATCTGTATTTCTGTATCTTCAGTCCTCAAATAAAATTATGAATATTTATCCCATAAAAAGATGCTTCTAAAACTTACTTCAATATCTATGAATATTTTTATGACAGATAAAAAAATGGGGATAATAAAAGGTTTCTTTTGGAGTGATTATGACTGGATAAATACATTTATATGTTTTCATCAATACATATTTACCATGATAAATCCTAATAAATCTGTCACAATCTGTTCCATCAACTCACTTTTTTTCCCCTCCTTTTCGAAATGGGCCCTTTCTCTTCCTTACCATAAAGGAAAATGTAAGTGGTGACATCTGTAATCAGATACTATTTATGGCACAACTCGGGGACAGAAGCCGGGCTTCTCTCTTGCTACCATTAGGCTGGATCTTCACAGGAAATCGAGAGAGTGAGGGGCTGGCCTGGCCCTGTTTTTGAAAATAACGGCAGCATCTGTGGGATAGAGAAAACATAAGCCTGGCCCAACGTCGTGTCACAGATCTGGCAGGATCCTTGAATGTGTTTGTACTGTGCACTGCATCAAGAGACCTTGAGTCACTATGGAAGCATGGCCGTGATAGGGTGGCGGAAGGACCAGCCTGCAGGGTCGCAGCGCACAGGCGCAGTGGAGGAAAGGGAGTCTGTCCCCGTGGAGAACAGAGGCCTATAGTGAAGGGCTGGGGTGATGTTTTCTTAAAGGAGAAGCTGTGTGAAATTGACAACTACCTAATTGCCCACAAGAGCCCTGCTTAGTGCTGCAGAACATTTTTGTGTTCTTGTCTCATTTTAGTATGTTGCTCTCTTCAGCCACATCTCAATTTCTGATAGCCCTCATCTTTGGATGGGACTTTTAACAATACAGCTTTGTTTTTTGTGGATGCGAGGATTTATCTTGCCTAATTTCTTGCATCTGCCCGTGAACTAATTGCTTGATTTCCACATCTCGGTTTTTCTTTTTGAAACCATATATCATCTTAAAGTTAACATTTTTCCACTTTACTGCTCTGTCCAGCAAATTTCCTATCTTGTATAGCCTAATCATCCTACATACTGAGTCATGAATTCATGCGGAGAAAAATACATCACTTTAAATCACATTTTTGGATAAAATTTTGGATAAAATAAAATAAGATAAAAAGTCTTAGAAATTAACATGGAAGCCTTAAAATCTAGAAAGCAAAAAAAAATTTTTTTAATGTGTTGCTGTTTTAAAATATTTTTTTTTCAAATACACAGGAAAAACACAGACACAAAGGACATTGTCTTTCAGAAATTTTCGTGTGCCCACCAAAGTGTAAACACATAAGACCTGTTTCAGAATGCTATTCTTGTAACCAGAAACTATATTAACAGCTCCAACCCTTCTACTTCAAGTATTGGTGGAATTTATCTCCATTTCTAATCCAATTTAGTGACAGTCTCACTAACATCCTCAGTTGGAATCCTTGGAACTTCAGAATTCTCTGGAAATATGAAGTTTTATCTTTAGAAACAGTCTATAATCTCTCTTATTACAGGCTATCTTTTTTTTTTTTTTCAAACTGTACTTTTTAAGAAAGTCTATTTTCTGTGTTAAATTGCACTTGATTTTTGGTTTGGTTTTTGGTTTTAAATTCAGAAAGATCTAACAAACTTTGTAAGTGGTTAGAAATAATTTTGAACACATGAATTTTAAAGAAAGCAATCTCAACTATGGTAAAGAATCTGAAATAAAATTTGCACCCTCCAAGAAAATTTGAGATATAAGTTAATCATTAGGTAGACTTGAAAAATAAAGACTCAATGTGCATGAGAGAGACCAGGTTAACCAGTTTTTTTAAGGGTATACTTCTTAAGCAAAATAAAATCTTTAAGTCTGGATGAGACATTATTTTACAGAATAGATTTTTAGAACTAACAGGAAAAGTTGTATAATGCTGACAGCATTAAATGTTCTCAGTATTTTCCATTATATAAAAACCTTCATATTTGAAGGTTGCAAACATGATGTTGAGTTTATATCCTAAGCTATTTTTAGATAAGTTTTTTTTCAAATGCTTGAGGAAATCACAATTTAAAAGAGAACTTGGCAATTGTTTCTTTCTTATTAGAAGCCAAGAAATTATATATACATATATATATATGTAATTGAAAAACTCAGTACTTAAAACACTTAATTTCCCCCACTACTTTTGAAATTGATTTCAAGGAAATCGTAATGATGCTTTTTCATGAGAACAAAATTTTAACTTGAGTGACAATACAACTTTTGCTAAAATAAAATTTATGTTGATTTTAAAGTGAACTAAGTGTCAGCCACCTGGGCTCCATCCTGTTTAGAAAAGTCTAGAAGACAATTGTGTGATAAGATATAAAAGGGGGGGGCACTTCTTCAAAGTTCTTTCCTAGAGAAGCAGATACTTTGTGAAAAAGTGTAGGTGTTTACATTAAAATATTAGCTCATAATAGTTACCTTTAAACTTAAAGTGCCCATTTCCAATTAATGGTATTTATGTCTGAGGAGTGGTTATTTAAATTATGCTTATTTGTTATGAAAATGTATAGGCAGAAAGAAGGTGAAGGATAATGCAAGTAAATCATTCCAAACAGGACAGAAGTATTTTTCACAGAATTCACACAGAATATGTAACATGACATTGGGAAGCACTTTGAAAGTGGCAAAAATACTCATCACAAAATAAGTATTTATTTGTTTTCTTTGAAAACCAGTTTTCTCCTTTCCCCTGCAGTTATAGGTTATAGAAATTAGGCTTTCTTTGAATTGCTGGTTGTGAAAACAAGCATAGGAGGATCTCTATATTTAACTTTACATTGAGGATTCTTATTCCTTGAAAAGTATTTTTGAATACCTATAAAATTCATCCAAATAAACAACATCTATCCCATAAAGCATTCCAGTGTCTCAGGAGATTGCTCAAAGATTTATGTATTTTTGTTTGGAATTTCAGAATCATAAGGATTCTCTTCCACTGCCGTCCTTGTCTTGAAATCCAATTCTGCTCCTTTTAAATTCGCCTTTTTAAAGGTGTCTTCTCATGTGTGTGTATCTTAAATATAAAGTGAGAAGAAATGTAAGGGAGAAGAAAAACTTCAGTTAACTGTGGGTGAAAGGTTTGTGCACTTCTGATCTCTGTTCGGATTATCCTTACAGATGATAAGGATGTGTGCTTGAAAGACTCACAAGACACAGCCATCAGCTCTCTCCGCCATGGAGCTGCCTTGTCAGCCCCCTTTACGTGATCATCCCACTGAGCAAGCGCTGCTCAGGTGGCTCCTGTGGTGCGCCTCCCCTCCCTCCTTCATCTGTTTTTCTTTTTTAACCAAGTTTTCAGTATTTCACCCACTTAGATTTCTGTTGAAATTTCAACAACTGGAACCATAGCGTTCAGTGTAGACCTGGAACCATAGCGTTCAGTGTAGACCTGGACTCATTTGCTGAAAAAAGAGAAATACATTTCAGGCAACTGTTATTTCTAACCTTATGTTATCACCTTCACTGAAGAGTATATTTTGCAGTGAAGTCTTGGGCTTCCTCTGAGTGGTTTAATTATTAAGAAGTTAAGAAACAACTGTAAGGCTGCTGGAGAGGCTAGAGAGAGAATTATGACAGGCTTGCGTGTGTTTGGAAATTATAGAAACTGGTTCTGCAGAATCTGGCTCAAGTACCTTTATTTTATGTTTGTGGAATAATAGAGATGCTTGGCTTAATATTCGGTTGAGCATCATCTTTTAAACTTTTAATATTTCCTCGACTGAAACATTTGTTGATTTTCTAACATTGAGAAGTTTTCTCTTTCTGCGCCTCCCCACGCTCACCACCAATTACTGACAACTCTGCTTTTTCAAGGTGTGTCTTCTTGTCTTCAAGCAATTCTAAGTTTTTTGTTTGAAAGTTGTGGATGAAAGTCAGATTGAATTTGGAAGATTTTAAATAAGATGCTCTTAGAACAAATACGTAGCAACAGTCCTAAAAGGTGTAAAGAGTCTCTTTAAACATAGTGAAGTTTTATTTTCTTAAGGCAGGTTAGATTGTGTCAGGCTGTTGACAGACACTTGCTGTGTTGTTTTATTTTTTTTCACAAATTGCACTGAATTCTTACACTGAACATAAAGTTGCGTTTCAAAGCAACAGCATGAGATTCTTAGCCTTGGTCTTCACTGTCCCGGGGTGTGTGTGTGTGAACACAAACATGTTCATTTTCAAAGGAATGGGAGCTTTTCTTAAAATTCGGTGCAGAGTCTGTAATTGTACTACTCCGTTACTTTATCTCGGAACAGCAGCCTGTGAGTGGTTCTGGGTGTTTCGGGTTTTTGGCTGCTGCGGTGGCGTAGGTGCAGAGCTGGTGGAGTTTCTGCTTTTCTAGAGCCTCTACTCCCTCTTCAGAGAAATGCAGGTAGTGCAGAAGAGTCTGCAGTGTGGAAAATTTCAGGGTTGGAAATAAGGATGATTTTAAGTTTTAGGGAGAAATACCCATTTGAATTCCGAGAGAATGTGCAAATGGGATTTTGAATAGAATCTTTTAAGAATTCCATTTCCGTGCTTCAGAGACACCCACTATTGTCTTTCGAGTCTAATTTTGTCGTCGGAGGAATTAATCAAAAACACCCTGCTAGGGCTGAAACTTGATCCATAAGCGTTTACTTCTGGAGTAATCAGAGGAGGGTCTGTGCATGCATTACGTTTCACTGCATTTATTTTGAGTGCTCCGTGTCACAGAAGAATGGGGACGTTGTATTGTGCAGCTCCCTTCGTGGCCAAGTATAAAGGGAAAATTTTGGTGTGTTTTCCTCTATCAGTTGTATTTTTCAGCCCTGGTGATGAAAGAGCATGTCCTTTGTGAAACATGGACTCCTGTTAGAAAGACTCAGGTTTTCTCAGAAAAACGACTCTTGTGGTACCTGCCTTCCACGCACATACAAGACCTGTCAGTCTCCACTGCTGTTCCCATCCAGGGATTTTAGAATAATGCTATTTTGGAACAATTATTTTGATATCATCTGAGACAGAGTTCCTAACTGTCTCCAGCAGCTTCCTCCCTCCCAGCCCATATCATTCTAAATATGCCTCCTGGATTATACTTATAATAATATTGTAATGGCTTTCATTCTACCGATTGGCACAGTATATCATTATGTCATTAGCTGCTATGAGAAGGCAGTTTCAAGTAGGTGGCTGATTCTTGGCGGTAATGTTTTTGAGTAACCCTGTTTGGGGAATACGGCTGTTTCACAGGTGCTCAGGTGTATAAGCCCAGAGTACAATAATATTTTCTGGCTTGCTCATTATGAAACGAATTTGAAGTGCAAAATAATTCAATAATAAGTGGACTATAAAAATTGGGCTTTATGATAAGAAAGTGTAATAGCTTGAGATGTTAGCAGAGGAGATAAAAATAAAATTTGTTTAAGAATGCAACAGTACTTAACTCGTGTGTCATTTCTCCTGAAGCTGAGAGTTTAAAAGAATATTCATGGCCTGGTGATGGAAACTTGTTGAATCAGTTTGAATGTTTTCAACCTTGAAGCTAAATAGGAAATAAACCTATTTCTATAACTGTTACACTGTTTGAAAGTATTGTTGTATAATAAACAGATACACATTCTGCCACTTACATTTTGTTTAATAGTAAGGCCTGTGCTTTGTGAGTGAAATTTCAGTGGCAAAACCTAGGGAGTCCTCATAGAATGCCTTTATGTCAATTTTATTTTTAAGCGTATAAGATGTTGTCACATATAATCTGTAGCTTAGTTGCTAGTGCTGGGCAAAAGAGAACAGAATCAAACATATTTATTATGGACAGATACAGTTGGAATTAGAAAATTCAAACCCCAGTAAGTATTTTAGAAACAATACTATTTTGTTTTCCCTTTAATAAATTACATCAGCAATCTAGCTGTTAAGCGGAACCCTATAATAAACTGGGAGCACCCGGGTGGGAGGGGAAAAGTCATTTTTAGAAGTTTTCATCCATTCATTCATTGCTTCATTCACTTCTTCCTTCATTTATACTTATTCAGAGCATTTCCACAACTAAGCTAAAAGCCAGACATGCCATGTGTTGTTGAACAGTTCTTTCTCTTCAGTGTAGGCTTTATCTAAATTGCGAAGCTTCACAACTAAGGTCCTTGGTGTTTAGGGAGATGCTCAGTGTAATGTCGCGCACTGCCCAATTTGGGGAATGGCCTTAGCATTTTAAAAAGAGCAGAAAGTCTGGCCTTTTGAGAAAGTTGTACATTCAAGAAATGCAGTCACACAGTGTCATACCGGGATGTTTTGTCCTTTAGGCTTTTTTATGGAACAGCGGAATCCCCTTACTCACCTGTAACCACCTTGGAGAGGGTAAAGGTCTTTTTTGTTTTGCGTACATCTTTTTTGTCCCATAGAAACTCAACTCATTGCTTTCTGCATATTACTTAGAAATATATTTCCACTGAATGAATATGGTAATAAAAGTGGTAGAGTCATGTGCAGACAAACGCCACTAGAAATCTTCCTACTTTAGTGTCTCACGTCCTCTCCTTACTCACTTAGTGGCCTTGGTTAGGTCGCAAGCCTGTTTTGTGGTCTCCAAAATAGACAGAGGTTAGGGTTGCTGCGTGAGCTGATGTTGGTGTACTGGGAGCAGACCCTTGACCTGGTGTTTATTCTGCACCAGACACTGAGCACTTTGCATCTGTTAAATCATTTATTCCTTCACAGATTCAATGAGATGGGTGCTACTGTTTATTTGGGGATAAAAGAATAGAGGCACAGAGAGGTGAAGAAACATGCCCAAGGTCACACAGCCAGTATGTGGCAGAGCTGGGATAGTCACCTTGGCAGTCTGCCCTTGAGGTTTCTGTCTGTGTCCTTATTCATGAGGCTGTAGCTGTTTGGAGCACTTTGTGGACTGGAAACTTTGTGCAGCCTGGCTCATTTAGCAAATATTTGACGATCTGGAATAAATTGAATATTCACAAGTTTCATCTCATTGTAGAATGACCCTCAGTACCTCTTAAGTCACTGGTTATAATGCACAGCTTTGGCCCAGGCATATCTGCTAGAATATCCAGATATGCCAGGATAGGATATTTCTACTAGAAACAGTATCATCTGCTGGTTAAGAGTATGGAATCTGATCACCTGGTTTTTTTTAGTTGATTGTGCCAGTGACTAGCTACCTGGCTTTGGACATATGATGTCATTCTTGACTCTTTCCCTGGAAAATGGGGAAAAGATACGTCCCTCCTAAGGATATCGTGATAAATATATATCACGATATATATATATATAATGTGCTTAGCATATGCTATATAATGTGCTTAGCATATGCTTGATGCATTGTAGGTATCTAGAAATTATGACAGCAAATGATATTCATGATAAGCCCTGGCAATGCATTGTCAGCAACAGAGTAACTGCCTTTCTTCGGACACTAAAGAAGTTTTTTGTTTTTTTTTTCTGTTTTTCTTTTTAAAATGTTTTATTGGACTCGAGTTGCTTTACCATGTCGTGTTAGTTTCTTCTGTGCAGAGTGAATCAGCTGTATGTATACATGCATCCCCACTTTTCCTATTTCTTTCCCATTTAGGTCACCCCAAAGCACTGAGTAGAGTGCCCTGTGCTATGCAGTCTGTTCCCATGAGTCACCTATTTTAGACAGAATAGTGTATATATGTCAGTCCCAGCCTCCCAATTCGTCCTGCGCTAGAGCAGATTTTTAACATGCAGCCTCCTGAACGTTAACTGGAAACTGAGGCCAGTGTCTCAAGTGCATTCAGAAAAATTCTGGCTAATGGAGACCACTTGCTTTTTCTGAATTGAGGAACTACTCCGAGCACTTTGTCTCTTTGTCCTTACAATGGTATCCATCAGTCAGAGACACCTCGTCAGCCTTTTTAGTCATCGACTAAATTGCTCTGCAAAGTTTGTGTTGGAAGGATGTTCCCCATCTTTTCCCTTTTAGAAGAGGACGTTAGGCCAAGATGACAGAGTCTTCATAACATGATTCTCTCTGCCAGTAATTTGTTTATGCCTAAATCAGCCCTGCCTCTAAGTGATAAGGAGATACATGCTTCTTATTTCTTATTCCATCAGCGTCATCCTGCAAGCGACCAGAAGCAGGGCTCCCAAGTGATGCCCCTGCTCTCCCTTTGTAGAGCTGGTGGTGGCACTCATAAAAAGTCAGGCCGGGGGTTCTGACTTCATCTGAGAAGACGGAGGTGCCTTGACTAGGTGGGTGTGCGTGGCAGCTTGTTTCTCTTCTAAAGTAAAACAGAGTTCCATTTGTTTAGGACTGTTTAGGTCCATTTGTAACAATACGCAGGATTATTTATACAGATGTTTTCTGGAAAAGTCAAAGAATTGGGGGATTCTGCCCTTTGCTGCCTAGTAATGTGTTTTTTCTCAATGCCGTTGTTGAATTCCTTTGGCTGGAAGAGGGGGGCAGTATTTTTTCTTGTGAGCTGTGGGAAACCTAGAACAGTTTTTTTCTAAGGGCTGATTCTTGAATTCTTGCATTTAAAGGGGGGGAAAAATCTGCTAAAGGGGGTGGAGGAGAGAGAGATGACCGATACACTTCACGACAAACATCTCTTCCCAGCCAACTTCAATGTCCAGCAAAGCCAGGCCCCACGTACCGCACTGCAGGAAAGGTCCCTTTGGGCCAGACCTCTTCCTGGTTTCCCGGAGCAGAGATAACGCTTCGGTTTCCAGAGACAGAACCTTTCTCTGGGAAGTGGGAGAGACCCCACCAGGTCGCCCCTCAGTTGTACTCGTTGCCACCTTGTGGATTGCAGAGGATATTGGTTTTCATCAAACTTCCACCTCAGTTTGGGCTTTTTATGGCAAGTGCACTTTGGCAATGGGTTGCTGAGTTCCTCACCAAAAGGATCCTGGTTTGTTCAGCAACACCTCACTCCTCTTCTCACAGTTCATTTATGATTCTGATGAGAGTGTTTTTTCAGGAAACACACATTTCACTTTTTGACCTAGGAGCATCTGTTAGAATTTTTTTTTTTAATACTACTTTGGCATTCTGAAAGTGTTAATGTCTTTCATATCTGTTTAATGCTATTTAGGGATATTTATGATCACCTCTTGGTTACTCAGGGTAAAGTGTGTCGCAATTTTTTTTTAAACAGACAGGAAAGCATTCACATGAGGAAACAGATTGCTTTAAACATGTGCTTCCTGTGACAGTAAAAAGAACAAATTAGATTTAACACTGTGTAATGAATGCATAAATGTGTACATTGAGGCTTTTTTAAAAGCTTTATGTTCAGTTCTGGTCACAACCAAAATTGAGTCACCTGTACAAATTAAAAATGCCTCGGGTTCCTCTCAGATTCCTGAAATACCCAGGAATGAAGCCCCTCAACCTGAGGCTGCCTCACTGCAGACCTTAAAAAGCATGATGTATTGAGGCTGGAGAGAATGAGAAATCCCAGGTGCATTCCGGGTTAAACCAGGTTAGACTCAGAGTCTGTACATTTAGCAGAGAGAGCAGAGTGTCTGCGGGACCAAAAGGGAGGATTTTATTACCATTTTCCTCCCTCTCTGAGAATTAATGGGGAAAAAAATAACCATTCTTCTGAACCCCCACATCAACCTCTTTCATGAGAGAAAAATAAGAAAATCTGATGTTTCCTTCCTAGCCCCTATGAAGATTCAGTTACATAAGAAAAGGACTCCTTTCCTTACGTAATTCGGTTTGCGCTCCCGTCTGCTGGCTGGCAGGCAGTGGGGAGCGGCTGTTAATATTTCCAGTTAGACACGAGTGTGGGATTGGAGGGCAGGAGTCTTCCCTCCCCGCCATTTCTGTCTGCGTCCCGCGGAGGGTGCGTTTCCTGCCCCGGTGCCTTCAAAGCGGAGGCTTTGTGGCGGGCTCAGCATCTCTGCGGCCAGGGAAGGCCGGGATCGGGTCCCTCGGGGGAGGCCACATAGTTTGGGGACATCTGACTCTCTCCCAGCGCATACTGGGGTACTAATATCAAAACAGACTGCTTGTCGCTGCACCGTGGGGCAGTGCTTTTTTTGGCTGCCGTGGTCGAAATGAAATGGGCAAGCTGTAGCCCGCTTGGCATCAGAAGGGGCTGAGGGAAGCTGGGAGATCAGAGTCAGACTGTGAATAAAAGTAACAGCCAATGGTTAACTTCCTTTTTGTGTGTCACTTGGCAGTGATGAGACTGATGGCGATTTTTTTTTTCCCCTAACGTGGGTGAGAGTTCAGTGCCCTAGGAAGAGCTGTAGACGCATCTATTGTGCTTCCTTATACAGTTGACTTGCGTTGATTTCTTGAGGCCACTACAGCTGTTCCCAGTGCCAGCTCCCGGAGCTGCATACATGGCCCGTCGGACTTCGGATGCGAAAGGTAATCAGATCAGAGGTGATCCACACAAAATCTCGCTGCTGATCACTAGGAAATCACCGGGAAATCAGATGCTCGCAGAAGGCTGTGGTGCCAAAGGATAAAATAGGCAGTTGAATGGATATTCCCCGGTATGCAGACATCCAAAGATATTTTTAAATCACACGACTCCACATCCCTCTTCTCCCATCAGAGATTCGAATCAGTTTTGGACTGTCTGGAAAATGCAGGGCTGAAATAGCCAGATTGAATTCAGAGGAAATTACCTTATGTTTTTTGGTGGCTCTTGGGTTAGTGGCATTATTTTCTTTGAAGGATTCTTTCGGAAGAGAGTTGGGGAGAATTTCTAGGCTCCCTCAAGATTTTCCTCCGATTTCTCTGTTTGCAAAGATCTGTTCCCCAAAGGCGAAAAGAGCGAGTTGCCATCTTAAGGAGTGAATTGTGTGTTTAGTGAGCACCAAATGGGCTCCGAGTTACCCTGGAATTTTCAGTATATCTAGTTGCTTTCTTATACTATTTATTCCCCTAACTATTTGTACTAGATATCAGTAAGATGACCAACTTTTGACAACCCTAAAAGCAGGGTCGGAAGCTTAGAAATAGAATACCATTTGTCTGGTAATTAGAGTGTATCTCTTAAGAGTTCGAGAGAATTCTGATTAACCTTTCTGTTCCCACATTCTCACATAAAATTAGCACACCTTTTAAATTATTATCCAGTATTTAAACACGCATTTTTTTGAGTCTTCTTAATGCAACAGGTTCTGGAGACACTAAAAGTGTGTTATAGGTTTCTAAAAAACTTCATTTTTCTTACATTTTAAATGTTCTGTTTGTGCAAAATTTCGAGAATCACCATAAGGGCTTCTTTGCATTTTTAATTTAGTAACTAACATATGAATAAATTTGCATATTAATTAGTTGCAGATTAAATCATGCATACATAATTGCCTCCTTACTGTGTTTAATGTTTGTCAAAATCTCCAGCCTGGTTTGATGGATGTCGTATGAAAGATTACAATTTGATGTACCCTTGGAAGTATTTACACCAATAATGCAAGATTCTTAATAGCAGAATTCTCTAGTTATATACAGTTACTAATAAACATGTAAGATAGGTACATGTCCCTTTGACTAAAATTTTTTTTTCTTTGCACCAAATCATTTACTATTCATAATCATTAATGCATCTCCTAATTATACAGCATATGTCTGTTAACCCTTTCGTTGCTGCTCTTCAAGGGGTAGCTTTTCTTTCCTTGCCCCCCGAAGAAAGCAGATTATTTTGTAGGATCCTGAAATAACTGGATTGTCTTTTACCTGTTTCTCTTCCAGTATATGCACGCTCCTTTGCCCTTTACTGAGAATTATATAACCACTTTGTATTTTCCAGTGTAAGATCAAGAAATTACCCAGGTGCCCACACTTTGTAGCTAATGGGCTTCTGCCCCTCTTTTACCAAAGCTGAAAAGAATCCATATATTTCAGAAATTCTCATATTAAATGATTTAAATATATATAAGTATAAAATATATATATATATAAGTATATAAATGTATATAGATACACACTCTCTACTTGTAGGATGAGTAAAATTATTTGTTACATTTTATTTCATTTTGAATATTGTAATGCATTTAATGTTTTATCATCAAATATGGGATGAGTTTGTGTTTTTGTGAGACCTCTTTAGTAGAAACTGACTAGACAATGGATGCTCTTGATTTGACATAGTTAAAAAAAACACATATGCCAATAAGTGGTCTTTTAAATTAATTCCTCAGGTATCTAATTTTTTAAGTTTCATTTTACTCATGTACATGAGTAGACCAACTGTCTTTTTTTTTTTTTTTGCTATTTTGATGTCTAAGCTGCTTATCACACTGTATTACCCTGCATTAATGAGTATTCCTACTGTGCAAAATTCTATCAAAAATGATGGTGTGAATGTCATTTTTAATTGGAAGTTTATACAGTCAAATTTATAGTATACAACAAAAAATATGTATGTAGTTCTGCTCCAAGCCTTTTTTAGGCTATTGATCTTTTTGGTTTAAGTATACATTTTTATCAACCTGACTTTAAATTTAGTGTGAGAATCTGGACATATATTACTGAGTTTGTGATAATACCATTCTTGGGAATGAGGTAAACTAAGGCACAAGCAGTAATAATGCCTTTTAATTATAAGGTGAACAGATACAGGAATTACCAAGAATCTGTTTTCAGGGATCCCTTTTAAACATGAAAACTTGCTGACCAATTTTATACATTCCACAGAAGTCATAATGTTTGATTTCTATCTATTTAATTGTTGAATACCTCGAATTTCTATGCCTGGTAAGGAGACGAGGGTTAAAATGAGTGCAAAGCATAAAGAGCTCATTTCCTTTATTTGATTTTTGCTTAGGAGGAATAAATACCTCCTGGTTGCCTACCTCAGATCATTTTTTTCTAATCACAAAGCACAATGAACTATTTATTGATTTAGCAAAACACTCAAATGCAGCACACAAGATTGCATTCAATTGTTTAGTAAAGAGAAAAATGAAATGAAAGCTGCAAAACTTATAAAAGGAAGCAAACAGACCTGAAACATCATATTTATCCACAGCCATTGTGCCTAGGTAATTCAGGGCATATGGTATGTAAATGATGTTTGGAGATTCTTGCCAAATCTGCACACGACGGGATACATTAAGGACAGGTTTCCTGGGTGGAAGTCCCACCATTGTGGCCGCACACTCCGCTAGGCTGTGTTTGTCCTGTTCTTGTCTTGCAGCAAGAGCATCACACAGCCTTTAGTGGCCAAATCTGGGCCTCAGTCTGCTGCTAAGACATTATTTTTAATTCCTAAGAATCTATTTTATAATTAAACTGAAAATATAGTACCAGTTTGCTAAATCTTCCTTTTACCCCGACGTTTGAGAAGATCTGAATAATTCATCAGTATATATTTGGCTATTACCCATTTAAATGAATATTTTTGACAATGGAAACTGAGTGCCTCTTTGCCCCTGAAGAAAGGTGTTACGAAGTAATAATTTTTCTCTAGGGTAAGATTTAAGATGTTTTCTAGAACAGGCAGTGGTTTATTTTGAACAGTTAATCATTTTAATTCTGAGTTAGCCAGGTCATAATTTATGAATTCAACTTGATAAGTCAAGTTACTAGTAAGAGTTACATTAATTAATTCTGAATTATTATTTTGAAGTATGCACTTCCACTTTTAAAAGGGTGCAGGCACTACCCCCTTCATTCATTTAAAACTCATTTTAAGCAGCCAGAGCTTTTACACTGTTTCCTTTTTTCTGAAATGATTTTTTTTCCTCTAGGCTGGATGTCTTAGCCCATGATTTTGAATCCTTTTATTAAGGTCCATTTTGATTTATCTTGGAAATATGTATTTGGAGATTTTGATTAGAAATAATGACAGATACCTTTCTCCTGTGATAATTCATCAGAATATACCTAAATAGTCCATTTACTATGAAGACTCAATTATGAATACAAGATTTACACACTATTAATAAAAGTTATTTCAGGCTGTTTAAAGTATGTGGAGTATGATTTAGGATGTTTTATTGTTTTTATTATTAAGAATGTTTTTACTAAATCAAGCCGTTATTTTTTTTTAGATAATGCTCTTAATATTATGGTTTGATTTGAATGAGCAGTTGAAGATCTGTCCCTACGTTGACCATTTCACTTGTGAAACACAAATAACATGCTAGTTACTGCTGGAAAATGAAAGTATGCTCAGTCCTTGTCCGTGGCTATGTAGATTGGGTAAAATCAGGGCAAAAAAGTATCTTTGAGGTCAACATCGATCACTACTGCTCGACGCAGATCCAGTTTAAAAGTCATGTAAGTGATCGTGGTGCTCGAGGACTTCATAGACTTTTTGTGTAGTCCGTGGCTTGTGAACTCATCAGGTGAAGTTTTGAGCTGATTATTCTCCGACCACCCTTTGGTACATTGAAACTCCTTTGCACAGCTGTGCTCCCAACTCAACAACAGAGCACAGAAACAGTCTTCGATGGAAAGCAAAGCACAGTCACTATCCCAACTTTCCTGGGAACTTGCAGCCTTCAGGACGACAAAATGGATAATCACAGTGACGATTACAGGGTTTGGATTAAACGTATTGCACAGTAGGATGGCATGGCCCCAGTTTGCTCCCATGGCACAAGTGCCGTGAATGCCAACAACATTAAGCACTGCAGCCACTTACAAAGATTTTTGGGTTTTAAATGTCAGTCATTGGACCACCACTTAAAATGAAGCACCTGCATTTGATTCAAAGAAATTAAGGTATATTAGGATATGTGGAGGTGAGTGGAGGTGTTTTTTGGGGTTTGTTTTTTTTTTTTCAGCAAAAGCCATAGATAATAAAGATAAAACATCTTGAGTATTAAAGTGGTCTATTTCCTGCAGTGTATGGTTGAAAATGACTTAGCCTTTAAAAAATTTTTCAGAAATAAAAGTATATAAAGAGGGAGATAAATGAAATTTACATCTCTGCAGACAACTCTGCATAGCAAATTTAAGATTCTAGTATTTTCCTTCCAAACATCTGAAAATTGGCAATTTAAAAGGAGACCCCGACAGATTAACTGTTGCATTGCTACCAGCTGTCTGTGATGATATCACTAAGTTACGAAACTTTTTTTAAAAGGTATAAACAAGTAAGGTGATAACTTATTTTTGAAGATGCTTTCTAAAAACTTTCATCTTAGTAAGAACATCAAAAGTGTATTAATTAACTGTCTGAATATACTTAGTAAAGTTTTAGGTAGATCAGATGTAAATAAGCTTATTTCATAAAAGATATGACTTATGTGTATCCAGATCTCAAGTATATTTTAAACCAGTCTTTACAAAATGTTAGTGCCTTTCTTTTAAGATTCTAATCAACAGAATTCCAGTCTTCAAAGATGTAACTGGAGACAGAGAATATAATTTCTATCATATTGTCAAGAGGGGTCTGTAACTCCCCATCTGACATCAGCCAGAAGGTGTGGGGAACGATTGATGACTCTGTATCATCGTGTACCCACTTAGCTTTGAATCTGTTCAAGTATCAAATTCAAAAACTAAGCGGATGTTTACTGCACACCTACTAAGTGCCAGGCTTCCTGGAAAGTGCAGTGTGCACCAGAGTTCCTGCTAGTGTGAAGGTTTATGCAAGTAGACAAGTGGCCACAAGTCGTTTTCCAAGCAAGAGTTCATTTCATGATGCTTCATAGGAGCCTAGTACCACTGATTCACCTTGTGGACTAATAGACACAGAGACTATGGCTCTTAAAAGTTCAACAATCGATGTAATCGCACAGGCCCTGGTAACAAGGCAATATATAGTAGAAAGATGAAATCAACTCTGAGACTTACTGTAACTGTTGGCAAGTTTCTTTATCAGCATATTTTTAACAATATAACAAAATAACATCTTTCAAGGTTTTTTTTTTTTTTGGTCATGTCTAAAATCTGGTTAAATGGAATGTGTTGGAAAGGACAACAAAAAAAGTTAAATATGTGGAAATGACATGGAAAGCACCTGCTTCTTTGTTTGCCTCCACGTCCTTAGGAAATAATGTCTAGCCTTCAGAGGATATGTCGTCCCTCTAAGAAAATGTTTATAAAAGGACATTTTAAAGTAGAATATAGGTTAGATAAGTTAAGGAGGACTTGCCAAGAAAAACCAAGTACATGAAACAAACAGGAGACTGCATCGCACCTCCGAGGGGGCGTAACAGTATCACCTCTAAGAAGTGACAATGCATGGATCCATTTTTATATCTTTGGCATATTGTTGGCACAATTAATTATTCCACTGAGAAAATAGCCACACTACACAAGAGAAAGGAAGACAAATTAGATCCTCCAAGCCCCCTTCTGTGAAGTGTGTGTGTAAGTGAATATGCTCTCTGCCAACCCAGCAAATAAAACTTTGTCCATCCCTAATCTTCAGCAGTTTATAATCCAGGTGAAGGAAAGGCCAGGCTCATGAAATAAAACACAATCATTAAAACGTTTGAAAACTGGGGAAACAGTTCATCATGGTTACATGTGTGTGCGTGTGTTTTATCAGTATAATGTAGGTGTAGCTCTGTATGAACGTTTTTGTCTAATCATACCCTCATTTTTCCACTTCATGAAGACTTGATGTATTCTCAAAGTGAAGTTACAGCGGCTGTAACGTGTTTCTCTGGCAACCCTGGACTTGATCGTTTCTGTCACTGTGGAAGGAAGGAAATACATCTCTTTCTGGTCCTCATTCACTCAATGAGCAAAGATGGATTTGTGCTCCTATTATGTACAGATAACACTGTTATAGGGGAGGGCAAAGACATTTAAGTCATAATCTCTACTCTTTAAAAATCTACAGTATTGGGGGGCAATAAGTAGGTGCATGATTTATTTAGCTACAATTCATGACATTAAACTCTGCTGGAGAGCCATACATTCTAGAATGGTCCTTATCTGGAAGTGACCACAGAGCTTGATTCTGGAGGACTGAGAGTTACAGCTCTGGCAGATGGAGACAACGGTGACAGGTGCGGTTGAGTTTCTGACATCCTCCGTGTATCTCTTCCTTGTTGTTGCGC
Source organism: Bos javanicus (assembly GCF_032452875.1). Classification (NCBI taxonomy): domain Eukaryota; kingdom Metazoa; phylum Chordata; class Mammalia; order Artiodactyla; family Bovidae; genus Bos; species Bos javanicus. Next base: position 54,675,936 of record NC_083891.1, on the reverse strand, counting down.
TCTTGCTTGTTCAACTGCAGAAACAACTTTTGACGAGCTCTGTATCTTCAGGGCTTGATTATTCAGAGATATCTCATTATCATAAAAATATAAATCCCAGAATTTTTAAGTTGGGGGAAAAATTGTCATGATCACAATTTAACACTTTATTTATTTGAAACATATTTACTTCTAAAGAAACTGAGATTTAGATAAAGCCAGAACTTAAAGTAAAACCTTGGTTTTTGACCTCCACATTATTTTAATAAGGACAGGATGACAGGTAGTGGGGATGGCGGTCTCATCCCCACATACCTGTTTGGAGAAACAAAAATCTAGAAGTCATTAAAAAAATCAAAAATACAATTAAAATTTTTTAAAACTTTTTTATGTTCAAAATCATTTATCATAAAATACTGTCATTTATTTAGTAATGATACTAAGAATGACTCAATACAGAAATGTTTAACTCTGAGAAAGCCTTATGGGCCAAATAATTTTTATTTTTTTAAGTGTACTTATTTTTATTGAAGAAAGTATAAGTTGGTCAACATAGCTAGCAAGTTGGAAGGACACAGGCCATGTACAAAATGGACAAGCCTTGAGCTCTCATTCTATTTCCTGTTCCTTGTATACCACACAGACGTACAGACTAGCACTGGTGTAGGTGGTCGAGTAGGTCGGTGCTTAGACTCCATAAAAAATGTGGCTTAATTAAATTTTAAAAGAAAGGTTTCACAATAATTATCTTCATATATAGGTAAGATTATCACAATCAGAAAAAGGGAAGGACATTCTAGGTTAAGGGAGAACAGGGGCTTTTTAATGAGTGGCAAAGCATGGCACATTATAAGAAGTGGAATGATAGAAGACCTGAATTCTAAATCTGTCTTGACCACCGGCTTGATTTACGTTGCTGAGAACCTGCCTTTACCCTTCAAAGCTGAATAATATTTGCCATTTGTAAAAAAAAAACAAAACACATATTTATGGTGGCTCAGTTAGTAAAGAATCCACCTGCAATGCAAATTTGACCCCTAGGACAGGAAGATCCCCTGGAAAAAGAAATGACAACCCACTCCAGTATTCTTACCTGGGGAATCCCACGGACAGAGGAGGCTGGTGGGCTACAGCCCATGGGGTCACAAGAGTCAGACATAATTAAGCACACACACATATACACTCACAAAACATATAAGGCCTAAAAAAGAAAACTCAAAAAACACATGGCTTGCAGGTATTAGAGAACATGTTACACGCTGCAGAAGAGGCAATCAGTGGCCGGAGGTAAGGATGGGAAAGTTGACCTGTTTAAGATTTTTACTTGCATTAAGCAAATTTTAAGTAGTTTTATTCTCAAAATGCATTTGGTAATCACTTTCAAAGAAGGCAGAAAACTGACTGACATTTTGGGAGACACGTGAAAGACATGGAGGGGACTTTCATGCCTCTGGTTTGTGAGGACCGTGATTCGGCAATTTGGCAGTATTTACTACTACTGCTGGCCATGACTAGGAAGATGTCCTTTTAGGCCAGTTTTTGCCCAGCTGTAAATGAATGGAAATACGATCATCACTGCTGTATAACTTTGGGGCACTCCTCACCTATACCTGATTTGGTTGGTCTCATGTTAGAACGGAGAAGGCAGTGGCGCCCCACTCCAGTACTCTTGCCTGGAAAATCCCATGGACAGAGGAGAGTGGTGGGCTGCAGTCCATGGGGTCACTAAGAGTCGGACACGACTGAGCGACTTCACTTTCACTTTTCGCTTTCACGCATTGGAGAAGGAAATGGCAACCCACTCCAGTGTTCTTGCCTGGAGAATCCCAGGGACGGGGGAGCCTGGTGCGCTGCCATCTATGGGGTCGCATAGAGTCAGACACCACTGAAGCGACTTAGCAGCAACAGCAGCATGTTAGAAACCAAAATGTATCAGTGTCAGATTTTTGCCAAACAGTTCTAATTTTAATGCTGTTTGTGTTCAGTGAAAGCTTATGAATTTCCGATTTACTTAGAAGCTCAGAATTTTCCTTTATTGCACCTTATCCCTTTTAAAACCATTTCTTTTGGGGTTACTCATGGAATTTGCTATAAGGACTTGTCTCAGTGCATGATGGTACAAAACTTATCTCACATGACTCTTCAGGGTCATTTCTGTGTTCATGTGTGGGGTGGATGTTTAAGTGCGTATGATTAACAGGCAAGAGATCATTTGTTTTTGAAACTAAGTAGTTAGAATTCAAGGTCATTTTGAGTTAAAGAACCCAACATTTAGGTCAAGAATGGACTAGTGATCAGCTCTGGCTTTAGGCTAAGGATCAGCCTTAAGAGAAAATCTACTGCTCGTTCGCCTTGAAATGCCATTAATTCTTGCTCCAAGGGGCTCATTCCCAGTTACTCAAAAGAATATTTTTAGGCAGAAACTTTATAAAACAGTAATTTGAAATAGTCATTTCAATAACAGATATGTATTGAATGCTACTCTTACATGGTCATTTGCCTCCATTTTTAAAACCTTTTTTTTTTCATTCTTTTTACCTACTCTTTGATTACTGAGTGCTTATCAGAAATAGCCATTAGAGTATTTGAAAATTGTTCTCTGCTCAGCAGTTCTTTCTTCTGTGATCAGTGATATCAAGCAAAGGTAGTCAACAGTTGGAAACTTCAGGAAGTTGTTAGAATTCCCACCTCCAAAGGAGCTTATTAACAAACCCCAGACAATTATTCTGTTTAGAATGAAAATGATTTCCATTGTGATATCACATTTCCTTCTAATCATTGAGCAATGCTTTGGGAAGCCCAGTATTTATTCACAATGTTTTAAAAAATTGTGTACATCCTGTGCCGAGATTCCAGTCTGCTTCATCAATCCATTTTGTCAGAAATTTCTCAAATGGAATCCTTCATCCAGGCAAATAAACATGCCCAGGATTTCCCCTTTAACTTTTTGGGAATTCATTTTTACACGTGCATCAACTTGACGGAAAAAACAGTTGTCGTCTTATTTCACTTGACTCAGGTGATTGTGGTGAGCCCGCTCGCTTTCTCATCTAGGAAGTGCAGCAATCTGAGTCAGCTTCCTCCATCTCTGTTTTTATATTGTCCACTGTGATGCTTCCTCATTGTACCAAAATAGAAATGGTTTGTTTTTGTATCAAACTTGGAGACTGGCTATGGATCATACTGGGTTAGGATAAAGGAATTTTTTCCCCAAAGAAAAAATTCCACTTATCCCAGAGGGGAGAGACTGATGTCCTGAGGAAAAAATAAGAAACCCAATGAAGTCTTTTCTCCTTAACTAAAAGATCTCCTTTAGTCATCAAAAGTGTCAATTGCACTATTGTTTTCTAATTTCATTTAGTATTTGAGAGGTTTTAGTAGTAGATCAACGGAAGACTTTTGCAATGACAGATCTTTGCATGAAATTGAGGAAGGAAGAAGTGAACTTCAGTTAGACTCTAGTGTTGCAGTTCAAAATGCAGTTCAACATGAAAATCTATATATTCTGGTGTCGCCACTGAGTAGATTTCACTTTACTGTACCATGCCTGACATCAGACACTTGTTTCCCAGTCTGAAGGGTAGTGCTGTTTTATATCTCTGGCTTGTTGAGATGTCATGTTCATATGGGTAATGACATACTCATTGTATTCTTTACCATAGAAATGAGAAAAATGTGAAAAAGTGGGAAAATGAGTCTAACCAGATCTAACGGCATGCAAGAATGTTAGAAAGTGTTTTGCATTTATTTTGCATACTACTGCATGTCACCAAAACAATATATGTCTGTGAGTTTTTATAATACATCTAAAGCAAAATGAGAAACCTCCTTTCTTCTGAAGAGAAATACTGCCACAGAAAGGTGGAAGATGAATATTTATGGAACAAAAGAAAAATTAGTCCACATGGTTTAGCTATCAATATGACTACAAGCTATCTGACCGGCCAGGAAAAGAATAAATACTTGATCATGTGATAAACCATTTGGATGTCTGCTTATGAACCCAAGCCATATAAAAGTAGCCAATTTAAGATAACAATAGGAAGACTCTGATGAAGCCACAGATAGGCTTTCGTTTTCGCAGTCTGTGTTACTTTGAGAATCTTCTGTGATAAAACTCTCTTCCAAACTAAACTTGGCTACCTTTAAACTATACAAATAGTTAAAACTATTGTACCTGTAATAGTCTAAGTGGTGCTAAGAGAATAAGTTTTGGCCCCAGAGTCGACCGACATGATTTGTGCTTTATCTCAGTTCTTCATGCAATACAGACTTCCGAGAAATATTTTTATAATTATGTGACAAGTATATTTATGTGAGATAAGTATTTTCTCCAGATAAATGTGTATTTGGCCAAAAAAAAAAAAAAGTTTGAGATAATTGGAATTCCAAATGAGGGAAATAGTTTTTTCAAAGTAGTCAAGCTCCCCCACTTATTAGCAGACATGGTTATTTTACATTCTAAAGATGTCAATACAATGAAGTAGAGAAATGTCCACACAGGCAGTTTGTTGGTGTTCCCTGCAAGGCTGTCTCGCCTTACGGTCATCAGAAAACCTTCTTCTTATTCAGAAAACCTTCTTCTTATTCTGCGTGTCCGTGTGTGTACATGTGTGTCTGCATCCTCCTTTGGATAATTACATCTTTGATGAAGTGGATTTTTGTCACTGCAGTTTAAGTTGGTTTTTAAACACCCACCCTTTTTAAGGTATAAGCTATCAGCATTTATTGAAAAGTTTTATAACAATCCATGTATATCTATTTACTAACTCAACACTAACATTAACTTATGAATTAAATGTCTTGTTTATAGTGACTCCTACTGGAGACCAAAAAAAGTCCAGTTGTTTAGCTTCTGAATAACTTAAATTCAGTAATACCTCCTGTCTTCAGTGAATAGGTATAGCCCAGATACTGACTTGGCAAAATTTATCATTCATTTATGTTTAATTATGAGAACATAGATTCTGATACTGATTTCATCAACAGAAAATATGTTTTTTAAGTACCTAACTGTGCACACATGCTTCTCACACCAGTAATGTGATTTGATTGCTTAGTAGTAAAGAGTTTAGCATGGTCCTATATTTTTAAAATTTTTTTGTCCATATTAGTTGACTTCTGAGACTGCCTGTTTTGGGTGGAGACTGTTTGCTCACTGCTCTTTAAGGAACTCTAGCACAGAGGAAAGAGTAGAGGAAGAACAAGGGAATCCACTCTCATTTATAACAGGCCCCGATACACTGAGCGAGGTGTCCCTCATTTATGCCTCAAAAGAAGCTCTGTGTTAAGAGGAAGAAACTAAAACTCAGACTCGTGATATGACCTGGCCCCTGCCACACTGCTGCAGGGGAGCAAGGCAGTGATTCTTATACAGACGTGTCTGGCCCTCAAGTTTAAGTCCTGGGGATTTTATAGCTTTATGATCTATGAAATGTCATCCCAGACTGTGCCTTAATTCTGTCTTTAAAGTAGGAATGGTGTGATACCTGTCACAGGGAACTAGTCATAAAGATGAAACTAGTGCAGAGTAGGTACTTGGATGCTATTTAAATTGTTTATCAGTATACATGTATTGGGCTTCCTTGATGGCTCAGACAGTAAAGAATCCGCCTACAATGCAGGAGACCTGGCTTCAATCCCTGGGTTGGGAAAATCCCCTGGAGGAGGGCATGGCAACCCACTCCAGTATAAAAAATTTTCCAAAATAAAATAAGTTATAATATTTTTATAATGATGACATGTTGAAGGGTCTTCCCAGGTGGAGCTAGTGGTGAAGAACCACCTGCCAATGCAAGAGATGTAAGAGATACAAGTTCAGTCCCTGGGTTGGGAAGATTCCCTGGAGAAGGGCATAGCAACCCACTCTGGTATTCTTGCCTGGAGAATCCCATAGACAGAGGAGCCTAGCAGGCTACAGTCCTTGGAGTCGCAGAGTCAGACATGACTGAGTGAGCGAGCACTGCACATAGATGTGTTAGTTGTCTTATCAGTTTTTTGACGGGGTAGATATTTACCTAAAGATAGTCATTTTCTTTATAGGTTTGCTTGTTCCCGTGGTATTATGTAATCCTGTATGTTGATGAATATCTCTATTATCCTTGGGATATTATGTTTAGCTAATTCAGCTATACTAGGCAAAAAAGAATAGCATTGTAGAAGCAAGCAAGTATATGGAAAAAAATGAGTGTTCAATGACTTAGAAACATGGAGTTATACAAGTTCTAACAAGTTATATTTTGGGGGGAAAATGACATTTTGTTCATACATTCATCATTCATTCATTCATTCATGTCATCTGTTAAGCACCTGCCTGATTCCAGGCAGTCTGCAGGGTACATGTATGTGTGTGTTTTGGTTTATTTGAACTTTGCAGTAACGGTGTAATGTTGCAGTCATTATTCAGAAAAAAAGGCAGAATTTAATGAGATCTGTGATTGGGAGTGAATAGTTCAGTTCCTTAGCCTCTTCATAATAGTTTGTTTTCTGATTGATTCTTTAATACATGTATGACTGTCCCTACAGTCTTTAGTCCTATTTTTCCATTTTATTAAGAGCACATGCCGCAATGGGGCTCAAGGCGAAGTTGGGAATGGGTAAATCGTTGTTTGGAAACTGAATGAATACAGAAATCCCAGACTCTGCACTCAAGTGGTTTAGAATATTTACTTGTTTTTTGATGCAGTCATTTATTCATTCATTCAGCAAGTTTTTACTGCAGGTCTGCTATGTAGGTGAAACCGCACACATGCATGGCAAGTTCTGGTGAGGTATCCTCAAAATTTCTGTGACAGCTCTACGTATGTGTCCCCAGTTCCCCTTCATCCCAAATATGTCTGTCAAGGAGTTTTTGGAAAATCACAAAAGAACGGTAAACTTTAGAGAAGTTAAGAATAATATGGATGTACTTTAGGTGATCAATATTCTAAGCAATAATTTTACCGGTAAGAATTTTTTTCCCAAAAGTGGCAGAGAAAACACTTGGGCACACTGCCTACCCCTGGTGTCCTCTGGGGTAGGACTGTTTGCAGCCAACCATCCGAGAGCTTGGTGACTTACTGTTTGGAGTGGCTGACCTCCATTCCCCGTCCTTTTGGTGATAAAAAGGGACTCTATCTAGCTACTGCTAGTTAGGTAGCACCCAATTTTATCCTGATGAAAGAAACAACTGACCAGGTCAGGTGCCTTAAAAACTGGTTGTTACAATTAAAGACTTCTTATAAAATTATTATGAAACACATGGATTTATGCATACAGCTTCAGCTGTTTCTATACATCTGTGCTAACGCCCCACGCAGCACACTAAAAATTTATCATAGGTTATACTTCTGTCACTTAGGAAAACTTCAAAGTCTTGAGTTCCCAGAAGTGTCTCAGTTGACAAGCCACTAACTTGAGTTCTGATTGAAATAATATTCTGAGGTCAGCTGGCCAAAACTATAACATCACTGGAGGATAATACATGGTGTTTCACTGGTTATAATGCATAGGTCACCTTTTCAGCAAGTATCTTTATTAATCACTGCAAATTTGTACTTTTGAAATTTCAGACCCTTTTTCATTAGTTAACGAAGCCAGGAAGCTTAGTGCTCTAGTCCCATTTTAATTGTTTGAGTCCCGTGTGCTGATTTGTCAGGGTTTAAAAATCTCTTTCACCTTACAGATTAAAAATATGTACATGTTTAACAGTATATTTAAAAGCAACGAGAGCGTCAATTTTAATAATGTTAGTTGTGGCTTCTGAAAGTATGAAAATATCATTTATACTTACAGAATTAATAAAAAGGCATATATATGTTAGCAAATGTGCAGGAAAAGCCATGTAATGTAGGTGAAACAGAATGGTTGTATATCAAAATAGTTAAGAAATCTTTCTAGCAGTCCACCTTTGAAAAGTTAGGTAGGATCCAGAAACAGGCTTCTAAATAAGGGGTCTTTATGAGAAGCAACAAAGGAACATCGACCCCAAATAAAACCCAACTTATCTCCCTGTAAATCCTAGTCTCTTTTCTAAGCCGTGGTTTTTTGCACGCTGTCCTTTGGTAGGTGGGTACCTTGGCCTTCTGTATGAAACACTGAGGGTGGTTTAAAGGTTACAAATGTGATCCTGTCAGATTGACAACTAACTGTTCTAATGAGGAAAAAATCCTCAAAGCATGAAATTTGAATGAAATGTGTGATTATAATTCAAGTACTGTTTACACAAACCTCTGGGGACCTTCTGAATAAATGCAGAGCGAGTGAGTTAGACAAACCTCTGGGCCTTCGCTATATGTGTGCATGTGGATGTGTGTGTGTTTATTTTACAGCGTGGGGGAAACTTTCCAGCCTCAGCCAAGGCTGTGCTCTTCCGAACCGACACCGCAATCCCCGCAGTTGTATATTAATACTGTATGTGCTTGGTTACCGCATTGAGTTGTAAGGAAATAGGTGCTCTGAATTATTAAAGTTGATTCT